>NC_059298.1:26931087-26933587 GCF_017591435.1 Portunus trituberculatus | reverse complement strand
GGCTACACGTGAAAGGAGACACACCCAAATATCTCCACCCGGCCGGGGAATCGAACCCCGGTCATCTGGCTTGTGAAGCCAGCGCTCTAACCACTGAGTGTGTGTGTGTGTGTGTGTGTGTGTGTGTGTGTGTGTGTGTGTGTGTGTGTGTGTGTGTGTGTGTGTGTGTGTAGTGTGTGTGTGTGTGTTAAGAGAGTGTAGTGCCTGTAGGTGTGTGTGTGTGTGTGTGTGTGTGTGTGTGTGTGTGTGTGTGTGTGTGTGTGTGTGTGTGTGTGTATTTACATTTTTCAACTACTGGTTTATTCTTTAATTGAAAGATAGAAATGAGTGTTATCCCTTTGGGCGTCCAGAGGCTTCAGTATAGAACATTTATTTTTCAAAAGCATTTAGTAAGTGTTTCGCCAATTACCCATTGTTAATAGTTCATGTTTCGCAAGTACTATGTTCATCAACCCAAATTATCCCAATCTAATGATACTTATCACTCATGATGGCGGGAATGTCACTAGTGGTTTATGGTTTATTTTTCTGTCTTAAGTTTCTTACCTTGGTATAGAGACCCAGCAGAGTAAATGCTTCATCATATTAGATCATTACTCCGCGACTGCCGTAGTGGTGCACGGTAAGCTTAAGGGCGGAAGCTAGCTGGGTTTCGGTGTTTCGAGGTGAGGTCGTCCAGTCATTGACTTGCGCACTGCAATAGATTCAGTAACCATGTTGTGAGTTTTGATTCATTAAGAAGCTTTAAAAGAACATTACACACATTTATGGAGGATGATAAGTCGGAATGATTCATAAAGAAATTGCCACGAGTAGGCCAGACGGCTTCTTGCAGTTTCCATTATATGCTCTTATGTTGTCACTTAAATGTACTGAGATATTGAAAATAGCATAAGACACACACGGGATGGTTGTTAATGCCGCATGACGATTTACACAATGTTTAGTGTGTGGATAAGAGGTGGAGTGATTTTACAGGTGAGGGGCAAGTTTGAATTTTGTGCAGAAAACTTGACGCAGATTTAGGCACAGGTATTGCTGCTGCTGCTGCTGCTGCTGCTGCTGCTGCTGCTGCTGCTGTTGCTACTGCTCTGACCACATATGAAGAAAATATATATGCATTGTGGATACAAGAAAGGTGTGGACATAACTGAGGTCTCGGGATAGGGTTAAGTTACCGTACAGACCTTTGGTGTGTGTGTGTGTGTGTGTGTGTGTGTGTGTGTGTGTGTGTGTGTGTGTGTGTGTGTGTGTGTGTGTGTGTGTGTAAGTAAATAAGTAAGTAGATATTTATCTTTAATAATAAATTAACATCCATAAAATTATACATGTCTATGTCTTATAATATTCATTAACTTCGGTTTATTGAGCAAAAATGCTCTTTGACAAGTATTATGTAAATATAATAATGATAAAGAGATGGAAGCAAAGTCAGAGAGAGAGAGAGAGAGAGAGAGAGAGAGAGAGAGAGAGAGAGAGAGAGAGAGAGAGAGAGAGAGGGAGACGCGTATCACCAGTCAAGAGTCCGAGCAGCGTCCAAGGTCAAAACAAGATATACAGAGTGGCGGTGTGGCGAGGTAAAGGGAGTGCTGCAGTACATCCATCGCTTTGTCGCGGCGGGAACCACAACATCTCCTCCCTGACAAGTGACACAATACGTCTGGCCACAATACTACTCGTTGCCCGCCACGACTCGATAATTTACCACACCGGGTTTCTCTAAAAGTCTACGGTATTTTTTCAGCGTGTTTGGATACCTCGCGTTCCCCAACCCGGGACCCTAATGAACGAAATACCTGGCGGCAGCACCTTTATCGAAAGTCACATTGATCTCATGGTCAGTGCGGCCGCCACTCTCTCAGTACAGACACACCTTAACACTAACCAAGGAGCAAATCACCCCAGCCCCTTTCCACGGTCCCCAGTCCCCAGCCCTCAGTCACCAGACCCCAGCCCTCCTTCCCGCCGCGGCCTGCGGCAATAGGAGGGCAAGCCAGGTTAGTCCTCGCGAGGATTGACAGGCCTAACACTCCTCTTGGGGGGAAAGAAAGGGAGAGAGAGAGAGAGAGAGATAGAGACTAGTTATGAGATGTACAGGACACTAATTCACAATGAAATAAACTGCTTTTCTCTCTCTCTCTCTCTCTCTCTCTCTCTCTCTCTCTCTCTCTCTCTCTCTCTCTCTCTCTCTCTCTCTCTCTCTCTCTCTCTCTCTCTCTCTCTCTCTCTCTCTCTCTCTCTCTCTCTCTCTCTCTCTCTCTCTCTCTCTCTCTCTCTCTCTCTCTCTCTCTCTCTCTCTCTCTCTCTCTCTCTCTCTCTCTCTCTCTCTCTCTCTCTCTCATGTAGGGCAGACGGATGGCAGTCACTGTCTTAAGGGTTTGGATGGCTGGATGACTCTTCGTTTCTATTCCCGTCGCTGCAAAGCTAAACTTTTCTGAGTATTCTTAAGAAACTCAGTATGCAAACCAGGTTCCTCCGGTTGACATTTCAGACTTTATCT
>NC_059298.1:26908587-26926087 GCF_017591435.1 Portunus trituberculatus | reverse complement strand
TACCCAGTCAGTGTTTTAGATCATATAGCCATGGTCAGTTGTCGAGAAACATGCAAGAAGAGGAAAAATAAGCTGTCTTCTACCCAGTCAGTGCTTTAGATCGTACAGTCATGGTCAGTAGTTAGAGGACCAAGCAAGAAGAGGAAAAAAAGTTGTCTTCTACCCAGCGAGTGCTTTAGATCATATAGTCATGGTCAGTTGTCGAGAAACATGCAAGAAGAGGAAAATAAGCTGTCTTCTACCCAGTCAGTGCTTTAAATCGTATAGTCATGGTCAATAAACGAGTAACATGCAAGAGGAAGAAAAATAAGCTGTCTTTTACCCAGCCTGTGTTTTAAATCGTATAGTCATGGTCAGTAGTAGAGGACCAAGCAAGAAGAGGAAAAAAAAAGTTGTCTTCTACCCAGTCAGGGGTTTAGATCATACAGTCATGGTCAATAGTAAAGGAACAAGCAAGATGAGGAAAAATAAACTCTGTGATGTGCAGTGAGAGCGAGAGTGCCTTAGAATGCTTTAGAATATAGTCAGTAGTAGAGCAAGAAACCACACTGATGTCCACTCTGGCTGTTGTTCTTCCCTCAATCTAAAATTCTGTGGTCGCTAAAGGTCCACCAATTATCAGGCACAGTAAAGAGACAGTCTGCAAATCGATGAACCAAAGAATGAGAGTAAGTACCGAAACCCAGAGAGAATACAATAGTCACAAACCACAATGATATCCACTCTGTCTTTTGTCCTTCCCTCAATCTAAAATTCTCTGGTCGCCAAAAGATCCACCAATTATCAGGTACAGTAAAGAGACAGTAGATCAAGGAACCAAAGAATGAGAGTAAAAACCGAAAACCCAAATAGAGTGGAAGTGCATACATAAGTTAACTTCATGACTACACCACCGCAACGGCAAGGGGGCCAGAAGTGAGTGCCTGCGTGCATCTAGGTTCCCATTGCCGCTGTGTGATGGCCCTGGCAGTGATGGTGGTGGTGGTGGTGGTGGTGGTGACTGGCTGGCTGGCTGGCTGGCTTAACTCTGTGGCTTACCTCGAGGCCTTCATTACCGCCTTGCACCTCCTCTGCGACCATTTGCATAAATACTACATCTCGCAGACAATGTGGCCGCTTCCCCCCGCGGGTACACTGAGGCATAGATCATGATATTAGCAGCCTCTTGTATAGCAGCGGGCGGCGAGGGGAGGGGCGGGGCGGCGCGCTGACAATGCCTGCCTGAATACTGCCACAGTGATATTGGGCGACGGTGAACAGCGGCAGGATGAAAGGGTCACTGGGAGGTGTTAGGGAGGATGGAGCGTGCTCTCTCTCTCTCTCTCTCTCTCTCTCTCTCTCTCTCTCTCTCTCTCTCTCTCTCTCTCTCTCAAAATCAGCAGTATTACGTTTATCATGTTGCTTTCTCTTTCTTCAAGGCCACTGACTAATGTGTATGAGAACAAGAAGAGACTTGTTTACCATCCTTCTTCCGTGTTATGCATCTCAGCGACCTCTTCTCAGTTCTTTACCTTATTAGTATTTACGTCTCCAAGGAACAACGTTTGCGTTTTCATGTATCCCAGCGATGAATCTTGGCCAGTCTTTCAACATGTTTTGCTCTCTCACCACGACTGTTTTCCAACGCCACGGAGTTGCTTATCCTGTTGATATTGCAGAAATTTTTTTAATCTTTCCTTAGAACTGTAAAAACACCCTTGAAACCTCGTGTAACTTCAATTAGAGCATTTGAGAAGTAATGGAGGTGCTGTCAGGACTGTTTCATGATATGGTCCATACTCGCACAAAGACTACGTATTGTATAGATTTTAATAATAGTGACTGATAACATCGCTATGCACAAGACAGTCTACTACATCTCTCACACAGCGGGCACCTTCCATCCTTCCTTCATTCATGCGGAAAAGAATAAAGTCAGATATTTCTTTTAATATACCAATCGCTATAAAAATCCACTAGGTAGTGTTTTTAGTACTGGCAGAATGACGTCCTAGAACTGGCGAGGAATTATTTAGGTTAACCAGAAATAGTCCTTGGAAAATTCTCTCTCTCTCTCTCTCTCTCTCTCTCTCTCTCTCTCTCTCTCTCTCTCTCTCTCTCTCTCTCTCTCTCTCTCTCTCAAGTCAGTAGATGCATCATTTTAATGTTTTGTATTCTTAAACGTTTTAAAATCCCATGTCATCTACTTTTAACAGCTCTAGTGGAAGTTGTTTGGATTGCCAAAAATGTTTTATTGATTCTAACATCGTCAGTAAAGATCACTCTTGAGAACTGATCACGACTGATGCTTTGAAATGAGTCGTGATGGGAGAGTGTAATATTAAAGGATACGAAAGAAAGTACTACTAGTAACAGAAGGCTAACATGGAAATGGTAAGTGAAGGTAAAGCAGGCAGGAAATTGTAAAAGGAATTAACGGTCGACGGAAAGTGAGATCATAGCAAAAAGGGTTGGAATGAAACAACTGATAGGTTAAGGTCAAAGGAAATAAAACATAAATATCAGTGAAATTCAGAATTAAGATCGAGGGGAAACCAGTTTAATGAAGGATAACATTAAGGTCATAGAAAGAGAAACTACAAGTTATTCGAAAGAAAGCTTAAAGTCACAGGAAGAAACAGATCAACGCTGAGATCAGAAAGACGAGAGAAAAACGAGGAAGGAAAAGATAAGGTCGTGTTAGGATAAAACTACGAAAGGTCAGAGATACCAGGAAAGGAGGACAAAAGACACAATATAATGGTGTGTGTGTGTGTGTGTGTGTGTGTGTGTGTGTGTGTGTGTGTGTGTGTGTGTGTGTGTGTGTGTGTGTGTGTGTGTGTGTGTGTGTGTGTGTGTGTGTTTTCCAGAGTTGCCTACAAAAGGAAATGCAGTAAGATGGTTCTCTGACGCAAATATTACATTCTGCATCATATTTACAAACATTCCAGCTTCTTACTTCGCTGTGGAGGAAGTTGTTGGAGATCTTCAAAGTTTCTATCATCATTAGCAACAAGAAGTCTACACCATAAACAGGAAATACTTACGAAAACTCACTAATTATCTCGGTGATCCATGAAAATAGTCGCTGAGAGATATAAGTGTTTAGAAATAGGATCACTTATCTCCCATTACCTCCCTCCATTAATTTTTCCGTCTCACTCTGCATCACATATGAGATACAACACCACTGAGGAAATTGCTTATGGTCTCGTCTCAGTGGTCTCTAGCAATAGTTGTTACATGGGAGAAAGCATTGAAGTAGCAATATTGGATCTATCTCTCACGCACTTTCGTCACCCATTCTCTGACTCCCTTTACTGTTTTTCCATAAAGTGTCCTATTTGCTCCACGTCAGTTTCTCTACCAAATCCTCTGAGTTCTATTACAAAATCAAAGAGTCCCCTTCACTCCCTGCTAGTTGTTTTTTTTTTTTCTCCTTCCTCTCACTTCCTCTCATTACATCAACGAGACACTTCATTCCCGTCATTTTTTCGCCTTCTTCCTCTCAGATCTACAACAATGTCATGCAGTCTCTTTATTCCCTGTCAGTGGAGTCTTTTTTTTTAATAAGTGGGCCTATTTTTTTATCTTTTCTTTTCTTGCCCTTGGCTGTCCCTCTTTCTTACATAAAAAGAAAGTTTATCTCTTTCCCTCTCACTCTTGAACGGCATCAGGTGTTCCCTTCACTCCTCGTCAAATTTACATTTACTTTCTCTCACCCACTGCTGTCGTGTCATTGGTGTAAACTTCTACGTAATATTGTACTCATTAATACATGATACTAAGATTCACTGTTTGTGATATTTGGGTGACTGATAAGTGAGTAGGGATGAAATCGAGTTGTGTGTGTGTGTGTGTGTGTGTGTGTGTGTGTGTGTGTGTGTGTGCGCGAGTGTAAGACCACCAAAGCCACACTACACTGATGATGACCACCAAAGCCACACTGATGATGAGCTCAACGTTATGAAAATAGAACTACATACCAGATGCTGAACAAAAATATGGCAGGATATTAGGATGTTGCATTCTCATGATAGTTTCGAATGACGCCTCGAACACAATCTCGAAGCACCGCCTCTTACCATGACGTGACTCACCCCAGGCCTGCCAATTGCTGCCAAGACTCACACGACATTAGATTCCCCCATCCACTGCGGCTCTGACTCAGCATCCTGGTGGTGTCTGGCAGGTGAATATTAGAATGTGTGTTTAATATATGATGAGTGCAAATTCAAGGAGACAAAGCAAACACGGGTTCACGGACAGGGTTGTAGATGAGAGAGAGAGAGAGAGAGAGAGAGAGAGAGAGAGAGAGAGAGAGAGAGAGAGAGATTTGATGGATTTTTTTTTTTACGGAGAGTTAGCTTGCATTGGGATTATTTAGAGGGACTTTACTTGTTTGAAATTTACTCATGTTGTCTTTATTTATATAGAACTTAATTTGCATAGAATTTAGTTAGGCTTTATGATTCACTCTGGCAGGCTTTTCTTTCATAGAATTTACCTCGGCAGACTTTACTTGCATAAAATCTACTTAGACAGACCTTATGATTTACTCAGACAGAATTTACCTTCAGGAGATTCACTTATGCGAACATTACTTGCACACAATTTCCTCTGAAGAACTTTACATTGGCAGAGTTCACTTCGAGACACTTGCTAACCTCAAAGCGACAATATCCACACACAAAGAGAGGATAGACAGTCAGGTCCACGCGGCGCCTTACTCTTCCATTTCGTACACTACTCACGGTACAAAACACACACACACACACACACACACACACACACACACACACACACACACACACACACTTACAAACCAACCCTTCCTTCTTTAGTCTCACACTTTGGCTTCTATTTTGAAACACTCTGCGCAGCACCTTCACCATTTTCAAAGGGCTCTAATTGAGGTGACACGGGTCCTTAAGCATGTTTCTATAATTCTAGTGACAGGTTAACACGTTTTCTGCATGATCAACTGGGAAAATATTCTTTTAGAACTTGGCTAATGGTCTTGGTGGTATTTGAAAATGGTCGCAGTGAGAGAAGGAAACGTTTCTGAGTATGGCGCTTTCTCCTGTACGTATTGGGGAAAGATGCTCTATTTTTGTCTCACTTGCGCGCTCCCTCCAGCAACGCAACCCGCGGGACGGACGCCAAGTGTAGGCTAAGAAACCAAATGAGCGCCTTGATAGAGCTCCCGCATGAGTGAAGGAGAATAAGAAGAGTGTCCCTGGTCTCCTGATTTCGCCTTACTAACTTCAGTCAGCGAGTAATGTGATGATATTTCTACCTGTTTCTTTCTCCTTTTTATTCTTTTTTTTCCTGTTTTTCTCTCTGTGTCTCTGTGTGTCTCCAACTGTTTGTTCGTTTGTCTGTGTTACTGTCTGTTAGTCTATCTCTTTATACTATTTGTATGTATATCTTTCCATTTATCTTTTGATCTGTTTATTTGCTTATCTATCTATCTATCTATCTATCTATCTATCTATCTATCTATCTATCTATCTATCTATCTATCTATATATATATATATATATATATATATATATATATATATATATATATATATATATATATATATATATATGTCTTTCGATTTGTTCTCTCTCTCTCTCTCTCTCTCTCTCTCTCTCTCTCTCTCTCTCTCTCTCTCTCTCTCTCTCTCTCTCTCTCTCTCTCTCTCTCTCTCTCTCTCTCTCTTACATTCTGACCTTCCTCGACTCTCTGACTTAAACGAGGTAAGTGACACAATATTTCCAGATCAGTGTCCGTTTTCCTCCGCAAAATCCACGACTTTAACACCTGACAAGGAAGAAGAAGTCACCTGATAGTAATTATGAGACAAAAAAGTGGTAGCCTGAAATTTTATCTTTTGTATTCTGAGACGAGTTGAAAAAAAAAGGACTTTAGTGGAAGTTCTTGGAGTTTTCGAGAGCGTTTTCATGTTGGAAGTGATAGTTTAACGAGGATTCTGGTTTGTCAGTAGGGAAAAACACATACGAGATCCAGAGTAATCATATCTGTGGACTTTGAAAATATTACAAGTTGGGAGAATAAAGCTTTTTAAGAATATAATCTTGAGTTTTAGTGTTGTAATGTGAATTCTTTATATTTTTTAACCTTTCTTTCTTTTTTCCCTGACTAATTACCTCTGTGCCCTTTGAAATCAGTCAGAATGAGAAAAATAGAGCGTTTACGAATATATTCTTGTGTTTTAGTATTATGCTGTGAATTCCTTATGATATTCTCTTCTCTCTCTCTTTTTTCACAGTGTTCGCGGAAACCGTCAAGCTGAACCTGTTCCAATATCTTGCTATAGGCAGTCCCGGGCCAGCCAGCACCCACCCACCACACGATCACCCGCCCACTGGTCCCGCCTCGCCCTGCCTTCTCTCACCCTCCCCCTCCCTCTCTCCTCAGCCAAGTATCCAGCCATCCAGACCCTTATGATAATCGAACTGAGGTAACAGAAGGAAAAAAATCATCTCTCTCTCTCTCTCTCTCTCTCTCTCTCTCTCTCTCTCTCTCTCTCTCTCTCTCTCTCTCTCTCACACACACACACACACACACACACACACACACACACACACACACACACACACACCGCGTAGTGTAGTGGTTAGCACGCTCGACTCACAATCGTGAGGGCCGGGTTCGAGTCCCGGTAAGCGGCGAGGCAAATGAGCAAGCCTCTTAATGTGTGGCCCCTGTTCACCTAGCAGTAAATGGGTACGGGATGTAACTCGAGGGGTTGTGGCCTCGCTTTCCCGGTGTGTGGAGTGTGCTGTTGTCTCAGTCCTACCCGAAGATCGGTCTATGAGCTCTGAACTCGCTCCGTAATGGCTGGGTGACCAGCAGACGACAGAGGTGAATTACACACTCACGATTTGATCCATTTCACCTTTCCCTAAAATAACAAATATATTTCATGTAATGCAATAACAAGAATCAGGAAGGTAAATTTGAAAGTAGGATTAGATTCTTCCTTCCCTGTTCTATCCTCTCTCTTTCGCTCTCTTTCTCTTTCTCTCTCTGTCCCTGAATCTGACTCGATACCATCTGGAAAAAAACATTATCTTGCTCCCTTCCCCTTCCTCCCTCCCTCTCCCTCCTTCCCTCTCTCTATTCGATACTGCTTCAATCCCTTGCAGAATTCGATTTACTGCACTGGAATGATATCAAGAGGAGGGAGAGGAACCGCCAGTGCACCACCTTCGCATGAGTTAGCTTTGTTGGTCGTAGCGGAGCGATGCGTCTGAGCTGGAGGCCGCAGAGGGGAAAAGAGGAACCAGTCTCGACCCAAATGCCCTGCCCACTCTAGGAGGAATCCCGCGCGAGGCTGTGTGTGTGTGTGTGTGGAGATGGCGGCGTACTGCTTGAAGGTGGTCTGGGGCATGTTGTCCCTGATGGTGATGACTTCCCTGTCCTTCGGAGGTGAGTAATGGTGGATGATGAGAGAGAGAGAGAGAGAGAGAGAGAGAGAGAGAGAGAGAGAGAGAGAGAGAGAGAGAGAGAGAGTGCTTGTATGTGTTGATGAATTCATAAATTGGAATTTATTGTTTTTTACAGTTACTATTACTGATGCTACTGCTATTACTACTACTACTACTACAACTACAACTTCTACTACTCCTACTACTACTACTACTACTACTACTACTACTACTACTACTAGTAGTAGTAGTAGTACTACTACTACTACTATTACCAGCAACGTTATTACTGATATTTCCACTGCTAAGAGAGAGAGAGAGAGAGAGAGAGAGAGAGAGAAAAAAATTATAATGAATTTACGGATGTGCTGATGGTTCTGTCAGTATTAGTTTCCCGTTTTCTCCTCCGTGGCAGTACAACGTTTTCTCTCCAGCTCCATATTTCATTCGGGGCCACTGAGGCATTTTATTTATGCATATAAAAGTGCCGAATAAACCGTTGCACATGTAAAGCAAGAGCGAATCGGTGAATCATATGGAAAAAATTGCCGTGCTCGGATAGAGAGAGAGAGAGAGAGAGAGAGAGTCCAGATTTTGAGACCATTTTTTATACATTTATGATTTGGTTCTCTTGGATATCTTGAAGTTTTTGGTTTAGTTTTTATTTTAACTTTTGCTCTCTCTCTCTCTCTCTCTCTCTCTCTCTCTCTCTCTCTCTCTCTCTCTCTCTCTCTCTCTCGTCACACAGACAAATTACATGCATTTATTTAGTATTTCATGTTTCCCTGCGGCATTCGGACCATTGCTTGCAGTTCATGTACATCGATCTTTGGCTCACTCCCTGCATGGCATCCTCGTCTCGTCCTCGTCTCGTCCTGGTCTTGTTTTCGTCCTTTTCCAGCGTCTCTAAGATGCACCATGGTACCATCTCCCCGCTACGTCCCGCTGCCCCTTCCTTTCATCACCGCGGCGCCTTTCTCTCCCTCTATAGGGATACAAATTCCCCTCCGTTTCCTGGTGATCACGTCGCTTACTGCTCATGTCGCCAGCTCGGTTAAATGTGTAGCTTATCGCCAGACCAGGCCAGTCCAAGTTGTAAATGAATTAGAGGAAAATAATGATAATTTGCCGTTACAGTCGGTTAAATGTATATATTGTCGCCAATTCAGTTCAGCCTGAGTTTTAAAAGAATTAAAAGAAAATCTGGGAAAGAAATTATGTCATAAACACTTATTTAGTGATTCAGTAAATTTTATGGTATTTCTTGTAATGTTTGATGGTATTTTGTAATGTAAAAGCAGTTGAATTATCTAAAACAATTCAGTCTAAAATTTAAGATAATAAAAACAAATCAATTTTACAGACGATTTATAAATTGATGCAGTGAATCCTCATAGACTTTTGTGTAATAGTCAGTGGTATTTTATAAGGTAATAAACGTTGAGATACTTCATGTTTTAAATGAACTAGAAAAGATAGTTACAAACATCTTATTAAATGATGCATTAAATTCTCAGGACTTCCTTATCATAGTTTATAACATCTTGTGACGCAGGAGCTGTTAGAATGTTAAAATGAATGTGAGAGATTGAACAACGCAGACATTACGAAGATTTCAAAGCAAGGAAGTCTTTGGAGCCAATCAGAAATGACTATCACGCCTCACAATTCGCGTGTTCCAAAAAGCCACAACAGAATACCGTCAGATGCACTGAAGGGCACCGCAGTGACTACCTACGCACGTCGAATCTGCAATCCGCTGTCCCTCTCCCTCCCTGTATGCTGTATGCCTCCTGCCGCAGCCGTCGCCGCCGCCTCTATCGTTCCTCCCCCCACTGCTTCCCCTCGTCGCCAGCCTCCCCTACCCCGCCACTCCCCGGGTGGCGCCGTGCCGGACATCTACACTAAACCAAAACACGGCACAGCTCTTTCCATAACTCTGGCCCCACCGACCTGAAGCCTCCACGACGCCATGTTGCCATGCTCACCCCACTTTATGGAGCACTGAAGAGCGGGGCCACGCTAGTTGTATGTGAGAGAGAGAGAGAGAGAGAGAGAGAGAGAGAGAGAGAGAGAGAGAGATCAACTCGATTATAAAACTAAAAGCAATGATGACGGGAATATGAGAATAGGATACAGGTCGGTGCCACACACACACACACACACACACACACACACACACACACACACACACACACACACACACACACCTGTCGGCTCCATCACAGTCACCAGCGTCACCTACAGACCGCATTACCAACCCATCACTGGGGGGCATAGACCACGCGAGACTCCGGCGGGTTGAAGTGTTCACTGCGTGGCAGAGAGTGGACGTTATGTTGAGAGAGAGAGAGAGAGAGAGAGAGAGAGAGAGAGAGTCAACTCGATTATAAAACTAAAAGCTGCAGGAAGTCACCGGGTGTACATGTGGCAGCCGCTGCGTGAGTATAAAGCATATCTATCAATTTCCACCTGTTATCCTCCCATCCATAAATTTATACGATTTTTTAACATCCCTATTGACTCGGCACTAACAACCTTATCAACGAGTCCATTTCATTCATCCACCAACTTTTCCCGACAGACACACAGACACAGACAGGCAGGCAGACAAAAGATGACTAAGAACAAGACCAAGAAAAAGGACAAGGAAAAAATAAGTTACATAAAAATATACATAAAAAAAAGATGGTACGTCAGTTATGAGACGGCGGGAGGGACACACGGAGCGGTCTGGAGGTGGTATCCTTGTCTGGTGTCCCTGTCTAGTGTCCCTGACCAGTGTCCCTGAAGGTTGTTTATGACCATAGCAGTAGCGGTCACGGGTGGCGCGGCGGGGAGGACCAGGGGGTGGATGGTCAGTGGTCGGTGCCGCTTCATTGGTGCGCGGCGGTCAGGTGTCATCTCTAAAATGTTGGGCAGGAATGGAAGCGCTTGCCGTCTTACTATATCGGAAGCCTGACTTGTCTCTCTTACTCACTACACTTGCTGGATTTCTTTTCGCCTCCGCCCGATGCGTCGTAAAGATACCCAGACTCGCCCCGCCGTGACTGGCTCCTTGCAATCCCTCTGGCTGACTCCCACAGTGCTTGGAACAGTGGAGAAGAAGAAAAAGAAGAAGGGGGGGAAAAATTGACTTCAAAGCACTTTTTATACATCTTCAGGCAAACACTTTTCATCTAACTAGAGTATGATTTTATTATTATTATTATTATTATTATTATTATTATTATTATTATTATTATTATTATTATTATTATTATCATCATTATTATTATTATTGTTATTATTATTATTATTATTATTATTATTATTGCTTTTAATATTGGAAGGACGAGGAGGATAAGGACGAGGAGGAAGAAAAAAAAAGAACATCAAACCGCTTTTTTATACATCATCATTTGCCGACTAGTGTATGAAACTTATACTATCATGTTTACAAATAGAAAGAGGAAGAGGAGGAAAACGTCAAAGCAAATTTCATACATCTCTTGATATACCAGTGTTTAAAAATCTGTATTATCATTGTTATTAGTGGGAGGAGAAGTAAGTGAAGAAGGAGAAGGAGAAAAATAGGGGAAGCGAACGAGGAGATGGAGGAGTAAAAATAGAGTGAGTAGAAGAGAGGGAAAGAAAAGAGAAGAATGAGGAAGAAGAGAAATAAGTGGAGGAGAAGTACGAAGACAAGAAAGAGAAAGAATAGAGGAGGATGAAAATTATAGATGTAAGAGGAGATAAAGGAGAAAGAATAGGGAAAGAAGAAGAGGAGAAAGTAAAGTAGTTAGTGAAAGAGTAATAGGAGGAGAGGATGAATAAATGAGGAGGAAGTGGAAGAAGAAGACAAGTAAGTGAGGGAGGAGAAGTAGAAGGAAGAAGAGTAAGGGAAGGAGGATTAGAAGGAAAAGGAATCAGAGAGCATTTCTTTTTATGCATCTTCAAACAGAATCTTGCCCATCTCACTTGCCAATGTAGAAAATCGTATCATTATCATTATTTTTTTTTTTCAGTGGCTCGAATTATTAATATAGTGTCAATAGGAGAGAGGAAGGGAGACGGGGTAGTCATAATTGTTCATTAATGTACACTCTTGACTTATTCGCGAGGGTGTCCTGTTCAGATGCAATATTGAGTTATATAATGCTAAGAGAGAGAGAGAGAGAGAGAGAGAGAGAGAGAGAGAGAGAATTGACTTGTTTAAATATTCTTAGTTTCTATTCAATGATTATTTTTGCATTTTGTATTAGTTTCACTTTTATATTGTTGAGAGAGAGACCGATATACAGACAGACAGACAGACAGACAGACAGACAGAAAGAGGAACAGACAGACAGGCAGACAGACAAATAGACGGACATAAACAATACAAAAGAAAGTAAGACATTACGAGAAAAGCTACAAAAAAAACACAAAAAGAATGTATGAAAAAAATGTAGCAAAAAGGATAAAAAAAAAATGATAATGAAAGGAACTAAAAATGAAAGGAACTAAAAAGAGAGAGAGAGAGAGAGAGAGAGAGAGAGAGAGAGAGAGAGAGAGAGAGAGAGAGAGAGAGAGAGAGAGAGAGAGAGAGAGAGAGAGAGAGAGAGAGAGAGAGAGAGAGAGAGAGAGAGAGACAAAGTGTAAAGATATGA
This sequence comes from Portunus trituberculatus, assembly GCF_017591435.1. NCBI lineage: Eukaryota > Metazoa > Arthropoda > Malacostraca > Decapoda > Portunidae > Portunus > Portunus trituberculatus. The sequence continues at coordinate 26,914,035 of NC_059298.1, read as the reverse complement.
ATGAGAAAAATGACAAGGAAGTGGAGAAGGAAGATTTAAGGAGTCTCCGAGTGCATAGGCTAAGGAAGGGAGAGGGAGAGAAAGAGAAGAGGAGGAGGAGGAGGAGGAGGAGGAGGAGGAGTAGACTGGTGTATGTAAGAAGGAAGACATAACGCAGAGGAAAGTAAGGTTGGTTTCAGAAGGAGAGAACGAACGAACAAGGAAGAGGAGGAGGAAGAGGAGGAGGAGGAGGAGGAGGAGGAGGAGGAGGAGGAGGAAGAGGAGATCAGAGCACCCTACATCTTCAGATAAGCCGTCTCTAACTCGCCCACTCTGCGAAACTCGTCCTCATAGACTGACCAGGCCAGACTACTGGGCGCCACACTCCCAGCGCGCCACACCCCAGCACACCCTTTCACCCTGACACACCCCTACGCTACTATACTCCACCCTCACACCTCCATGCTACACCCTATTGCACACTGACGCCCTCTTGTTTTTCATTCGATACCTGCAGTCACGCTAAAAGCCACATTCCAAAGCCACACCGTACTGCATCGTCGTATTATACAGCACATTGTCTCTCTACGCACTCTTTCTGCAGCATTTCTCGCTTATCTAACACTTTTCCACCCCATGTCACATCTCCGAGCCACATCCTTTGCTATCACATGCATTTCTTTCTTTCTCAACCGCATCTTCATATCACCAGCCACACTTCTCTGCACGCTTCGTCGCCACACCGTTCACAGTCTTGCCATACTCCACTGCACTCTGCCACATCGTCAACCATTCTGCCACATCCCTTTCACAGTTCCCACAGTCCCCAACCAGTCGCTCACAGGACGCTACATCTCAGCCTTGCCTCGCTACCCACTCGTCTTCACTCCCTCATATTTTGTCACGTCCTTAGTCAGACTCGCTACACTGAAAGCCACATCAGAGGATATTTGTTTCTCAGTCTTTGCTGCAGTAGTCGTGTTGGTGGTGATGGTACAGTAGTAGTGGTAGTAGTAGTAGTGGTAGTAGTAGTAGTAGCAGTAGTAGTAGTAGTGGTGGTGGTGGTAGTGGTAGTAATAGTAGTAGTAGTACTAGTAGTCGTAGTAGTCTTAGTAGTAGTAGTAGTAGTAGTAGTAGTAGTAGTAGTAGTAGTTGTTGTTGTTGTTGTTGTTGTTGTTGTTGTTATTGTTATAGCAGTAATAGTAGTAGTAGTAGTAGTAGTAGTAACAGTAGCAGCAGCAGCAGCAGTAGTGGTGGTGGTAGTAGTGTGGTGGTAAGCGGTGGCAGCAGCAGCAGTGGTAGTAGTGGTAGTGGTAGCAGCAGCAGCAGTAGTAGCAGCAGCAGTAGTAGCAGTAGTAATAATAATAATAGTAGTAGTAGTAGTAGGAGTAGTACTAATAGTAGTAGTAGTAGTAGCAGTAGTAGTAGTAGTAGTAGTAGTAGTAGTAGTAGTAGTATCAGTAGTAGTAGTGGTAGTAATAGTTGTAGTAGTTATTGCCATCACATCTACACAAAACATCGCATCACAAAATGTTAAGCATCATCACATGAACAACAACAAAAACAGCAACATTATAAGATCCTTCTCTCCACATCCAACAGTCCTTTCCCCACACCCCCTCTCTCCATCCCTCTCTCTCTTTCCCTCTCCCTCTCCCTCTCCCTCTCCCTCTCCCTCCCCCACACTCACTTCCTGAGCCTTGTAGATACAAAATTTTATCAAATATAAATTTTATCAGACCACAGTTTTATGCACTCAACACTTTTTCCCCCCACAACGTGCCTGGCAGAGATAATAATATTTCACGAGCATTGTTTCTCCTTTTCTTTTATTTTTCGCTTGTATTTTCTCCGTTAATCTCATCAGCGAACATATCACGGTTTTCACTCCCAGCTGAGCGACAAAAGGATCCGCCCCTGAAGTTGTTATATTTCGCTTCGTGTTAATTTTTACTCTCCAAAGCGACCGTGGCCACTGCTCATCTGCTGCAGGGGAGAGAGAGAGAGAGAGAGAGAGAGAGAGAGAGAGAGAGAGAGAGAGTCACTTGTTCCCTGCAGCGTGGAAAGCGTGGAGGGCGCGGAACCTCTTCAGGGACGGCGAAGTTTTAAGACCGTGATGTATGGTCGCGGACGGGAACAGAGACGCGCTCAAAGAAAGCCTCGGAAACCCGCTTTCGCAAAACTTCTTGGATCGCGAAGGTTTCTGCTTTCTTTTTTTTTTTCGTCTATGTTCTGCTTTCTTTCTTTCCCTCTCCCTCTCTTTTTCTCATTCCCGTCCTCTTGTTGACGAGCGAGTCTTAGACGGTACGTTGAAGAGAGAGAGAGAGAGAGAGAGAGAGAGAGAGAGAGAGAGAGAGCAACCGACCGACAGACAGAGAGAAAGACATAAACAGACAGACAGATAGATAAATAGGAACCAAAACAGGCAGACAGAGAGACACAAAGACACACACACACATACATGGAGACACAGAGAGATGGTAGTGGGGGGGGAAGTGTGCAAGAAGTGAGCTAGAAGTCCCCGTTCATCGTTCTCCTTGGCACAGTGCCTGGCCGCCCCCGGGGACCTGGCTGTTCCACACGGGGGCGGTGAGGTCAATGAGGCAGTCTGTTCTGGCACTGTGGCACTGTTTTGCCACCACGTCCATATAATGCAATAATGATACAAGGTAGATGGCAGCGACCTCTCCCACCCTTTGTCTCTGTGTGTGTGTGTGTGTGTGTGTGTGTGTGTGTGTGTGTGTGTGTGTGTGTGTGTGTGTGTGTGTGTCCTGTATTATATATATATATATATATATATATATATATATATATATATATATATATATATATATATATATATATATATATATATATATATTGCATCATGCTCTTATGTTCACTTCTGTTTTACACACACACACACACACACACACACACACACACACACACACACACACACACACTAACCATAATTACTGAACTTACTTTCTCTTCCTCGCCTTTGTCTATTCTTCACTTTCCCCTCCTCTCCTCCTCCTCCTCTTCCTCCTCCTCCTCCTCCTCCTCCTCCTCCCCTGCCAGCGTTCAAGACAACTTCAGTGTCAAAATACAGACGGATAAACTCATTCTTAACTTCCTAATTTTCGTCCCGCACTGCAGACCTGTAAAAACTCTCTCTCTCTCTCTCTCTCTCTCTCTCTCTCTCTCTCTCTCTCTCTCTCTCTCTCTCTCTCTCTCTCTCTCTCTCTCTCTCTCTCTCTCTCTCTCTCTCTCTCTCTCTCTCTCTCTCTCTCTCTCTCTCTCTCTCTCTCTCTCTCTTATTGACACTTCCAGCGCTTGACTAAGGAGCTGTCACCTGCTAAAATCTCGTTGGTCGCCCGCCGGTAAATTGCAAAGCTTCTCTTCTTCCTCACTCTCTTTCTTGTTGCCGCCTCAGGACACATCTCCGGGCGCCGCTGAAACCCGCTCTGTTAAAAGGCAGACTTGGGCCAGGGAGAGCGTTGGATAAATATGATGAGGAGGTTTTATCGTGGTGTGATCTATTGCCGCGTCCTCTGTTGCTGCCAGGCGCTCTGTCTATATATGCTATTACTGTACTCATGCATCGTTCTTTTGGCGATAGGATGAATGGATTATAGTTGGTCGAGGGTTTTCTTTTCCTTTTCAGGTGTGTAGAAAGGAGGGAATCGTTATTTGTTTGTTTTTATTCAATTTATTAATTCATTTAGTCATTTGTTATCAATGTCCCTTAGTCGAAATATTTAAGGTGCATGGATAAGTATTTTCATATTTTGTTATTTGCAGGGGATGGTGGAGCAAGAGAGAGAGAGAGAGAGAGAGAGAGAGAGAGAGAGAGAGAGAGAGTGAGAGTTAGAGGGGCGTCAGACAGATAGACAGACAGACAGACAGACAGACAGACAGACAGACAGACAAACAAACAAACAAAAAGCACGGTCACACACACACACACACACACACACATACACACACATAGACAGATAAACATAAACATTCACAGCTACAACTAATGAAGCATACAGGTAACTCCCTCACACTGGGCAACAAGGCAAGCTTCAGTACCACACATACTAAAACATCAACGTCTCCTCCCGTCTCTTCTCGTCTCCTCTCGTCTCCTCGTCAAACACTCAACGATTCGCATTCCTTTTTGACATTGTAAGACGGATTTCAACTTAGGGAGGCAGGAAAGACAACAAGCCTGTATCAGTATTTTGCAAGTTGAAACGACTCCCACTGTCCGATTTCAGCCTCTCAGATCCTTTCGTCTCTTCGTCGCACACTCAGTAATTCCCACCCCTGTTAAGTAACATTATAACTTCAGCTCAGTGTTGAAGGGAAAAAGCAAAGTGAACACGTGAAGCTTATTCCTCCCCCTGCCTCCTCAGTCACAGAGGTTTGCTTTATTATTGACAGTCCGAGAAGAATTTGCTGTCCTTCCCGACGGTCTGACTGACTCCCTGTGACTTGAGCCTGGCGAGCGATGCGAGGTTTGTGAGAAATGAGTCAGTGTGGATTTCAATACTATTCGTTTTGCTAATACTAATGTGAATGGATGTGTTGAGATTGCATAGGGATTTCAACACTTTATTTCTTTTACTCAAAATAATTACGTAGAGGTTAGTGTCAACATTACGGAGGGAGTTTTTGATACTTTATTTGTCTTACTTACAGGAATGTGGAAGATAATGTTAATTCACGATGATTTCAACGCTTTATTTGTATTGCTTATGAAAGTGATGGTATTCAGATGACGTCAGTTCTAAAGGTCTACTAATAAGTACGTGAGTGTATCTATGTGCTCGAAAAACACTGTAAAATGAACGTCTTTATTTGTCGATTACTTATTATGTGATTCAATTAAGATTTCAATGAATTATTTACTTTTTTCATATACATACTTATTTCTTTGTTTTCTCTCTTCTTTTTTTTCTTTCAAATTATTAAAAGTTCTGTACCTTTGATTGCTTGAAGTAACTGTGTGTGTGTGTGTGTGTGTGTGTGTGTGTGTGTGTGTGTGTGTGTGTGTGTGTGTGTGTGTGTGTGTGTGTGTAAAGAATTAAGACTTTACCGGATTGAATATGGTATAACAGAAGACAATAGAGAGAGAGAGAGAGAGAGAGAGAGAGAGAGAGAGAGAGAGAGAGAGAGATAAACCGCCTCCTCTCAATCTCTCTCTCTCTCTCTCTCTCTCTCTCTCTCTCTCTCTCTCTCTCTCTCTCTCTCTCTCTCTCTCTCTCTCTCTCTCTCTCGCGCCACCAACTTGATGTTTGGATCCATTTCCTTCGTCATTGTGTTACGCAAATCGGCGCCTCGCGGGGAAGGGCCAAACCGAATTTCCCCTTCAAAGTTACCTCTCCCTCCTCGCAAGGCTTTCCCTCTCCTCTTCCTCCTCCTCCTCCTCCTCCTACTCCTCCTCCTCCTCCTCCTTTTCTTCATTAGCGTCGTTTGCATCGTTTCGTTTTGTCA
>NC_059298.1:26891087-26906087 GCF_017591435.1 Portunus trituberculatus | reverse complement strand
AGGAATATAATTTTCATATAAGTACTAACACTGGTATAGATAGCCTCTCTACACACACTGTTCCTCTCCTCCTTCTCCTGATTCAGACAGCAAAACACCAATTGGGTTCATCTCGCATTGTTTCTTTCCCTACGGAGCAAGATACCGAAGCAGATTTCCTTTAAAACACCATTAGGAGTTGCCTTTTCAGTGGCTACGGGACTTGAGAGGGAGTCAATACACGATAACTCTTCCCAGCCTGGCCCGGTGCCAAAGGCTGCAAACAATCGAGCTCTCCACCAATGACAGATGTTGTGTCATAATTCTGACTTTTTAAAGGGCCTTTCCCCAAGTGAGCAGGACCCGAGCAACGAGTCCAGCAGGTGTGTGTGCGGGTGTGTGTGGGTGTGTGGGTGGGTGGGTAGATGGATGGTTGTAAATGTGTTCTATAGTAGTAGTAGTAGTAGTTGTTGCTGTAGTTGTTGTTGTTGTTATTGTTGTTGTTGTTGTTGTTGTTGTTGCTGTTGTTATTGTAGTAGTAGTAGTAGTAGTAGTAGTAGTAGTAGTAGTAGTAGTAGTAGTAATAGTAATAATCGTAATATAGTAATAGTAGTAGTAGTAGTAGTAGTAGTAGTAGTAGTAGTAGTAGTAGTAGTAGTGTTGTTGCTGTTGTTGTTGAAGAGAACGAGGGAAGAAGGAGTAGGAGGAGGAGGAGGATAAGAAGAGGATGATTACGATGACGACGAAGAAGAGGAGGAGAGGCAGGAAGAGCAGAAAAAGTACTCCTAGTAGTAGTAGTAATAGTAATAGTAGTAATAGTAGTAATAGTAGTAGTAGTAGTAGTAGTAGTAGTAGTAGTAGTAGTAGTAGTAGTAGCAATAGCAGCAGTAGTAGTAGTTTTGTAGTACCACCACCGACACCACCACTACAATCACCAGTTGTTCCCCGTTGCATCACCAGCACCATCTCTGCCACCAAGGACAATACAGGAGACACAACCACACCCCCACGTCTCAGCCAACACCCACGTGGCTGCGACGCCGTCTTGGCTCGGTCTGGTCAGCGCCTCTCTGCCCTCGGGAACAACAGCGGCTCAATAACATTCGTCTTCATCTTCATAAAAACGACACTCTTCTCCCTTTTACTCGTGCATCATTGTGATTACCTGCACTCATCGTCCCTCGGCTTCCTACACACGCTGTTCTAAAGGTCTATAGAAGATGAACTGCGGACCTAAACTGCTATATTATCATCCGTGCTCTAGTTCTTTCTTCATTCCCCATTTATTATCCTTTTTTTCACCCTGATTTTAGTGTTTGCTTATGTTCCAACCATCTCTTCTTCCTTGTGTTCCATCTGTTTATTGATTTATCGTCTTGTTTCATCTCCAGTCCTTTCAGCGTGCTTGAATGAAAGTTATTATAGTTTTCACGTGTGTTTTCCGTGATTTCAGTGATAGTATTTTTCTGCATCTCCAATAAAAAATAACGCCAATAAAAACATGACTGATTATCTAAAGTGGTCTTTGAAAAATAGTCCTTAGCTTTAAAGAATACAAGCATTATTCTCATGGTTATTAATATTCTTTTTTCTTGGTCTTTTATCTCTTTTAGTTTTATTTTACTGGTCACTCTTCATTCTTTACTCGCTCTGTATTCATCCGTCACCTTTGCTTCTGCTTCTCAGTTCCACGTCTTGCATTTCAGTTTTTCGCTTTGTCTTAGCGCTCGTTGCTCTCTCATCATTCATTTTATTCCTTACCGGTCATACAGTCCTCGGTTCCTACTCTCTCTCTCTCTCTCTCTCTCTCTCTCTCTCTCTCTCTCTCTCTCTCTCTCTCTCTCTCTGTTACATTCCAGAACCAGCATTTCTCTTCTTTCTATAGAGTTTCCACTTCTTATCTACAGATGGTGTGGATGCAAGTGAAAAAAGTTCGGCTTAACATTGTCATATTAGTACTGTCTTTCATCCCATGTGTGTGCAGTGTGCTCGTATAATTAGTTTCTTTCTCTTCTCGATAGGTGGCGTGGGTGCAGGTAGACACGCAGACGATCCTCACCATCCATAAGTTGGTCATCACGAGAAACCCGAGGATCGCACTGCTGCACAACGACCACCGCTCTTGGCACCTTGAGATCAAGAACGTGCGGGAGAGTGACCGAGGCTGGTACATGTGTCAAGTGAACACCGACCCGATGAGGTCCAGGCAGGGCTACGTGGATGTTGTGGGTGAGTGTTCCTGAGTTGTGAGGCTTTTTTTTTTTTTATGGAATACGGGAAGCTGGCCAAGGGCAACAAAAAATAAAAAGAAAAGGCCCGCTTGATTGCTAGTTCCCTAAAAGATCAAGAGACCCCCAAAAAAAATTGTGTTGCGGAGTTGTTAATGTTAAGGCGAGTTTTGAGAATTCTGAGAAATCTAAGTATATAAATGATTGCTTGCCAGCTTGTCTGTTGTTATGTGGCTTTGTGTTAGTGTCTTGTCAGTTCGCGATTCACTGCCAAACTCTTGAACAGATCGAGATGAAATTTCACAAGGGAATCTTTCTTCTTCAACTGGGGAATGATACGTGCTATGTCCTAATCCCCAGTGTATACTATTACGTGTTACCAATCAGCCAGTTGTTGGAATTAAGATGGAGTTTGCAATAGTCAAGTATGAGTTTGAAAGTTATGAGCAGCGATAACCAGATATAAAAAGCAAAAAGGAAACAATCGATTCAGAAATAAGGTAGTGAATGAGTGGAGCAAACTCAGCAAGAGAAGGTTAGATAAGTTTAACCCTTCCAGTACCAAGACGCGTTTTCATATTCATTTTGCTTACTATATGGTGATTCACAGATAACAGTAGATCTGGATTTGACACGGGACTGCGGAGCCGCGCTGCCATTGCAGTAACGTACCCAAAACGGTTGACTGGTAGTACGCGGCAGCTGACTGTTAAAGTTATAATTTTGTAAAGTTTTATACTGTATAAAGTGCATTTTTTAAGAAAATACTAATCATTACTAAATACCGCAGCAGTGGGAAGGCGTGTGCATTTGTGGAGGCTGTGAGGTGCACCAGATTAAGGGCTTGGCTGACCTCTACCTGGAGGAAACATTATTATTATTATTATTATTATTATTATTATTATTATTATTATTATTATGTACATATTTGTGGCAAGTCTACTGCGAATGAGTCATTTTAAAATCCCATACGAACAGCGAGACGGCCAACGGTTTAGCCAACGGACAGTCACTCAGCGTTGCCAGATCTACCGATAAGTCGGTAGATCTACTGAATTTCTGATGGATCTACCGATCTACCGACAGATTTCGAAAATATGGTCAAATCTACTGATTTTTCGATCAAACCTCCCGAGAAATCCACGAAATCTACAGAGAGAGAGAGAGAGAGAGATAGAGAGTCATGAGGTTGCACCGCGCTTAGGCACGACGGAGAGAGAGAGAGAGAGAGAGAGAGAGAGAGGTGGGTTGCGGAGTACGTGTCTCTTTCATGTATCGAATCTCAGCTGACGGACAACAACAAACTGATAGTACTGTAACTGATGTCGCTGGTTCGGGCGCTATACAGTCTTGACTTAGGCTCCTAAGACTACACACACGCACCTGTAAGTCTTCAGAGAATATATTTATGCTGTTTAAAAGTTCAATTTTGTGTTGATTTAAAATAGAGCCTAAAATATTAGCGGACTGCGTTTGTGAAGTGATGTGGGTGGAGTGTGTTAATTTACGAGTGTAGCCAACTACTCAGCCAACTACTTACTGTTCTCTAAACTCAACCTATCTACGGTTTTGTGTTAGCTGGTTGTGGATAGGTGGTTGGATAGAACATTGATTTGTTCGGAGGATGGGAGAAAAGGAACTGCCTCGTGTACAGGGTCTATCTGGCCTCTTGCAGTCTCCTCATTTCTTAAGTTCTTATATTCATTTTCTTTATACATTCAGATCAAAGTGTTCCAATTTTTGTGTTTTCTTTTTTATTTGAGTACCGGAAGATATGAAAAGTATAATTTGCCTGCGGAATTCCCAGCATGATCTTATTCTTTAATAATAAACCTTTCAAAAAAAAAAAAAAATCGTGTTTGTTGCCAAAAAAATATGAGATAAAAACACATTATTTAAATTGCTCATGTTTACATTGCACGTGTATTTGATATTATTTACCTTTGGCAGATAATATAAAAAGACATGTGACGTGCAATATATATATATATATATATATATATATATATATATATATATATATATATATATATATATATATATATGTAATCTACCGAAAAAAATTTCCAATCTACTGATTTTTTAAAGTAAAATCTACTGAGAATTCATCAATCCCCTCTGGCAACACTGCAGTCACTCTTGTCAGTCCAGTGCTGCCAGGTGTAGGGTAATTACCCTGTTTTAGGGTAATCTGAGCGCTATCAGCGTAACAGGGTAGAAAATGAAAAAACACCGATTTTTAGGGTCATTTCGTCACTTTAAACTGTAAACTCTCTGAGACAGCCATTTTGTTGTGTGTGAGAGAGAGAGAGAGAGAGAGAGAGAGAGAGAGAGAGAGAGAGAGAGAGGGGGTCGGGTACCGCGTACTGTTGTCCGTTCAAAGTTCGTCAAGAACGTGTAAAGTATGTATCAACCTGTACTGGACGTGTACTATACGGGACCGGCGGCGTCGCTTGCCTAGCCAGCATGCCAGAGTTGCCAGGTCATGTCATATATGGCATTTTGTGACAAATTGGGCATCATATTTTAGAAATTACAGATAAACAATAAAATCTGCCTAATTTCTTGTGGAAGAAAACTATAAAAAAGCTCCGTTAAATAATGTTGAATACCATGAACATGACTGAGTGCCTAGCAACCTCTGCTAGGTGCCGGCGAGCATGTGGGCCTATGAGGCAGTCAGTAATTACTCAGCGACGCGTGTTACTGCGGCGTGTAGTGCGACTGCCCGCGCTGATTGGATTGATTGACTTACGTACTGACGTGCTACAACCATGGATTCTCCGTACACTACACCCCCAGCCAAACGCAAGCGTTCACCCTACACGCAAAAGTATAGTGAAAAGTGGGAGGATGATGCGAACTTCAAGGGCTGGCTGAGTAAAAGCAGTAAAGGTGCGCTTTTTATCACTGCAAAGTCTGCAATTATGATGGAAAAGCAGGTAAATCAGAAATTGAAAGACATGCGGGAACAACGAAGCATGTGAATAATGTGAAAACCCTGAAAAACACAAGGAGCATATTGGACATGCCATCCGTTAGTGGAAACAGCAAGAAAGAAAAACTGGTGAAAGAAGGCGAAATACGGTTAGCGGCTGTTGTCAGTGAGCTGAATCTTCCCTTTTCAGCCGTTGATCGTCTCCTTCCTGTGATAAAGGCAATGTGTCCAGATTCAGAAATAGCAAAAAAATTGAAGTGTGGAAAAACAAAATGCTCAGCAATTGTGAAGAATGTATTAGGTAAGAAGGAGCATGATGATTTGCTTGATCTACTAAGGAACAACTGTTTTTCTTTGATAGTGGATGAATCAACTGACCGTGGCTGCATTAAACATCTAGCTCTTGTAGCCAGAGTGGTAACTGTGAAAGGTGTGAAGGATATGTTTCTAACGCTTGTTCCTTTGGAAAGTGCCACTGCATCCAGCCTTCATGAACACATAAAGTCTGTGTTCAGAGAAGCTGACATACCATATAAGGAACACATGATTGGATTCGCTGCTGACGGTGCCAATGTGATGATGGGGGGTAAATAATTCCCTTTCAACTCTCCTTAAACAAGATATTCCAAATTTGTTTGTGATGAAATGCATTTGTCACTCTTTTCATCTCTGTGCTTCGTACGCTTGCAAAAAGTTACCTAGGTCAGTTGAGGATCTGGCACGTGACATACACAATTACTTCTTATCTCCTAAGCAGTCCATGGCTTTCAAGGAGTTTCAGGAATTCGCTGATGTGAAACCCCACAAGATTCTACATCCATCCCAAACACGATGGCTATCGCTGCACAGTGTAGTGAAAAGACTTCTAGAACAACTCCCAGCTTTGAAGCTGTTTTTTGCTCAAGCACTGATGGAGGATCGACTGCAAGCATCTCAGTCCATCTTACAAAAACTTAATGATCCTCTAAATAAACTATATCTAGAATTTCTAGATTATGTATTGCCCTTCTTCAATGATCTTAATAAAGAAATGCAAGCCGAGGATCCAAAGATTTATGCTCTTAGCAGTAGAGTCTCTGCAGTCTTGGCAACTATACTCGAGTGTTACCTGAAGCCAGGCTACTTAAAGTCAACAGCACTAGCAAACGTGAAAATCAGAGACCCGGCTAATTTTCTTCCCTTAGAAGATATGTACTTGGGTGGTCGAGTAACTGCATCACTACACTCGTGCCATGGTATCGAGAAACAGGATCTTACAAACTTCAGGTTAAGATGTCTTGATTTTTATATTGAAAGTGCATCACAGCTTCTACACAAATTTAATCTGACTGATCCATTACTTGAATCTCTCAAAGCATTGGATCCTCAGTGTATTTTGAAGAAAACCGTCCCATCCATTGCACCATTAGCATCACAATTTCCAAATCTTGTCCCTGAGAATGACTTAAACACCATTGACAATGAGTGGCGTTTGCTACGGAACACAGAAATTAATGTTCAGAGCGACAGTAGTGTTTGGAAGTTTTGGATGGAAGTAAAGAAAGTTAAGAAAGGTGATGACACACCCTTGTTTCCAAAGGTGGGAAACTTCCTGACGAACTTGCTATTCTTGCCTCATTCAAGCGCCAGTGTCGAGAGTTTTTCTCAAATAAATCTTTTGAAAACAAAAACAAGAAATTCACTTAACACAGACACATTAATTGGAATGCTTCATGCTAAGAGAACATTTGAAAATTCAACATCAGACAATTTCAAAATTACATCAACACACGTGAACCTGATGACGGAACGCATATACGACCAGCAGGAGTAATCATTATGGACACTGGCAACACGAGTAAGTAGCATTGCAAGTACACGTGAGTATAATTTTGTATCACTGTATATATTATGCTAATATTTCTTACATATATATGCGTATAAATCATCTTTAAAAAATAGGTTAGTAGTAAACAGGGTAATCTTAAATCAAACAGGGTAATGTTAAGGGTGAATTTAGGGTAAAGTTGGCAACTCGACCTGGCAGCACACTGCTTGTCACTCGGTTCAAGTCAGTCGTGCTAGGGATACCGCTGCAGCCAAGAGTGAGGGGTTATGATTGTTACGTGCATGTTCAGGCATTTTGACATATCTGTGGAGACAATGAAACAGTGAAATGTGAATGCTGGTGAAAGAGTTTTGTCCAACAATGGATTTACAGTGAAAGTGTGAAGAGCTGGTGCCATATAGATAGTCAGTTTGGGAAAAGATAGTGACACTGGTGAAGAACAGTGACATGTTATTGACATCACTGTGACGTGGAAGTGTACTGTGGAGTGCTGTTAAGTGTTAAACTCACCTGTTTACTAACGTGACTGCAACAAACCGATGAATGATTAATAGTGACTAGAATGGTAGGAAACAATGCCTAGGGCCCTAGGCAGTGACTGATAGTAACTACTGCGATATATTTCTTCGCGTTAATGATGTAAAAAAATAAAGCCCGCCTACGCGCTTTGTAAATAGTCTTCCTAAAAAAAAAAAAAAAAAAAAAAAAGTTGCATTTTTGTTAATTAGATTACATAGAGTACGCTAGTGCAACATCTGTGACATATATAAGGGGTGGGATAGTAAGACACCAACAGTGATGTCCACGCCAAGCGCAAACCTGGTGTCGCCACAGGAGGTAACGCACGGTCACAGAGTGATGACAAGAGGTGTAAACTCACAGGTGTGAAGAAGAAATGGGCAAGTGGACAGCCAAAATCATGTAAAGTAATTTATAAGGGATACAAAATTTGCATTTTGTGTTTGAAATACAGCTGTAAACTTAAAGTTGTATTTAAACATCCACCTGGTACTATATAAATTCTCATGTTTGACTCGTATAACTGAGCGGTACAATGACACGGTTGTATGGATTTAGATATCGCTTTCAGGCATTGAATTAAACACAGTTAGCTTGCTTCACAGTGATTTTCATAGATTCATGTTGGCTAGGAGCTGAGATTTCGAGGTTTGAAATTTAAGGTCCGTTCTCCGGCTTTGGGTACGTTACTGCAGCAAGGCAATTTTCGTGTCAAATCCAGATCTACTGTTATCTGTGGGTGATTTTATACTGCTTCATAAATATGTTGGTGATTAGAATAGTGAAGGCTGTGACCATTAGTATTCTGCCCTCCATAGATCCCTCCTAATGCAAGTAAAATCATCTAATGGCGCTCAAAACTCATGGCAAAAATGTGTCCCAGTACTGAAGAGGTTAATGATGATGACAGATAGTAAAGTTAAGTGTTCAGGAGCTGCCTTGTGTAACTCAGTCAGCCTTTTCCGGTCTCCTTATTTTCTTACGTTCTTCTCTTCTTATGTTCAAAGGCAGCTTGTTGCTTGTGTTGTTTTCCGTGTCTCCCTATATTAAACCTGCAGATTCCCTTGTTTTATAATGACTTATTTTGTATGCTGGTATTTCTACAAGTCTGAGGAGCGTTTGTTTGCTTCTCCTCTTTTCTTTACATATGTAATATCTATATTTTTTTCTCTTCAGACTGTAAATGTTAATGGCACATACAACCTTTATGTGCGTGTGTGTGTGTGTGTGTGTGTGTGTGTGTGTGTGTGTGTGTGTGTGTGTGTGTGTGTGTGTGTGTGTGTGTGTGTCCGCACAATACCCACCGAAACTGTCGAGAAGTGTTCCAAATAAGGTGTTTGTGGCCGTGATTCAGTGAGGGCTGAGGTGTGAATGTTCATTTCCCTTCCCCTCTTTCTCTCTCCCCTCACCCCGTCACTCCCGCCGATCCACCACCTCACTAAATTCTGCCCCCATACATATACTGAACAGCCCCTCCAGCACCCTCTTTCCCTCCCATTGCCGCTAACACACCCTTCCTGTGCTCCTCTTTCCTTCCCATTTACGTTAACAGCCCTTCTACACATTCCATTCCTTCCCCGAACACACTCTCTATTCTTTCTCATTAGCATCATCAGCCTCTGTGATTCTACGGCAGGAAACAAACTACCTTAACCTTATCTACTTATCTCCACCAGCTCCTTGTCGATTAAGATAAGTTCCTATGATAGTAAGGAGAGTCGGTCTTCATAAAGTATCTCATCTTCTCTTCTTCGCTCTTTCCCTTCATTCAAAGTTGGTGCCATGTAGAAGTCCCCCATCGTTGTTTCTGCCCCCAACTTGTTTTCTGTGACTCTAATCCTTTGCAGGTCTGCCACAGCTCCTGACTTGTCATCTATCATCATTGCCTATACATTTGTTCAGTCTGTCGTTCGCTTACGACATTCTTGCTGCTGAGTTTCTTCCATTAAATTACAATCTGAATGTTTTAACCACCTTGTTGTTTCTTTAAATTAGACCTGCAGCTTTCTTTGTCTTATGTTCTAAACTCAACCACCACCATCATTGCCTCGCCTCTCAGTGCCTCCAGACATCATCGACAAGGAGTCCTCGGGTGACATCACGGTACGGGAAGGGCAGGACGTCACACTCACTTGCCGCGCTAAAGGACACCCCGCGCCCAACATTACCTGGCGGCGAGAGGACAACAGGGACATTCTTCTCAACACTGCTCAGCGAAGTGAGGCACAGAGAGAGAGAGAGAGAGGGTGTGTGTGTGTGTGGGTAATAATATTAATATTTCGCTTTGGAATGGTACCTTGAAGAGTCAGCTAAAAATTCTACATATTATACTTATGCATCTTAAGTTTATACAGCCCCATCCATGGTGGTTTCTGACATTCCGATAGGCGGCTACTAGATAGCGCCAGATATACTTAGTGATCAAGGCCCTGGGTGGTCAGGCCATCCCATATGTATTTTTTATTCAGAGTTTGTTTCTCCTATCCAGCAGCGAATCACAACTTCTGACTTATACCAGGTGCCTAATCACTGGTAGATGAACAGGGACCACACAATTGAATAGAATGCCTTGCCAAAATTACTTCTGGCCTGACCCGGGAATCGAATCCAAGCTCACCCGTTTGAGTCAGGTGTGCTACCGTGTGTGTGTGTGTGTGTGTGTGTGTGTGTGTGTGTTTTTGTGAGGACACACTTAAACTTCTAGTAACATACACAGAGAGAGAGAAAGAGAGAGAGAGGGCCTTTCCTCCCCATCGCATTGAAACATTTACCTGCTTCACTAATTGATTTCGCCGCGGGAGTCCTGTGTGGTTGCCGGGGCGCGCTGCTCGTCCCATACACCACCAGAAGGACACTCACGAGGCGGGCTGGGCGGTGAGGGGCTGGCCTCTCTCACTGTCCCGGGACTCCACTGACTACCGCTGCTCCCTGTATTATGGCGTATTAGAGGAGAGCAATGAGTGAGACGGGTAGAGAGAGAGAGAGAGAGAGAGAGAGAAGCCAGTTAGACAAAAATACACGCAATCAACCCAAACATTGATACACACATCACGTAATATCCCGCTATTCTTCTTTTATTCAACATTTGTGAAGCATTTTTGTCTTTATACCTTCGAGCTCATCACACACACACACACACACACACACACACACACACACACACAAGGACTCTCACGTATACACCTATCAGCTTCTCACAGTTTCCTTTATTTTCTTGGGTTCCTGTGCTCTTATCATTCACTACTATTAACAGGTCGCGCGTCTGGGGCCCAAGGCAACAGCGATGAAGACGAGGACGAGGACTACCCGGGCAAGGGCTTTGGCTCTGATGGGTCAGCGAAGGTAGTGAAAGGCGAGACGCTGGTACTGAGGAAAGTGTCACGGCTGCAAATGGGCTCCTACCTGTGTATAGCCTCTAATGGTATCCCGCCATCCATCAGCAAGCGAGCCCACCTGAGTGTTCAGTGTAGGTAGCCCTTTCTTTCATATGCAAGAGTGTTTTGGAGTCAAAGACAACAAACAATATAAAAAGGAAAATTAGATAGACGAAAGGTCCGTTAAAGAGTTCCATCTCCTAAAGGAAGATAAGTGAAATACCAGATTCAAATTGCCTACAGTGACAAGTGTCTTGAAATCTTCCTCTTGAGAATTTAATGATGGTACATTGAGTGATTCGTTGAGTGAGTGAGTGATTAACTGACTGAGTAAATGACTTGCTGACTGACTGAATGACAGGCAGACAGACAGACAGACAGAGAGAGAGAGCGTCATTTCCCTGCAAGATTCACTTAAGCCTCGCGTCTCTTCTTAGTGTTATGACTTGCCATCCAACCAAACACATTACCAATACACTCCTCCTCCTCCTCCTCCTCCTCCTCCTCCTCCTCCTCCTCCTCCTCCGTTTCCTTTTTATTGGTCAGAGTGTTCTGTTGTGTTCTTAATTTCTCGGAAGATGCACAGCTATTAGTGGGACAATATCTCTCTCTCTCTCTCTCTCTCTCTCTCTCTCTCTCTCTCTCTCTCTCTCTCTCTCTCTCTCTCTCTCTCTCTCTCTCTCTCTCTCTCTCTCTCTCTCTCTCTCTCTCTCTCTCTCTCTCTCTCTCTCTCTCTCTCTCTCTCTCAACAACTCACTTTCCTCTTCCTTTTTCCTCCTCCCGGTAATGTTGTTATTCTTCTTTACGACTTCTTCCCAACAACTTCCTCTTTTCCTCCCCTCCTCCACCTCCTCCCCCTCCACCTCCTCCTCCTCCTCCTCGTCTTCTTTCTCCTCTTCCTCCTCTTCCTCCTCCTCCTCCTCCTCCTCCTCCTCCTCCTCCTCCTCCTCCTCCTCTTTTCATTTTTTTTCTTCTTCCTCCCTTACCACGTCATCTATTCTTTTCATTCGTGCCTTTCTTCACCTCCTCTTTCCTCCTTCTCTTTATCTTCCTCTTCCCTGTTATCCTCTTCTCTCCCCTCTTCCTCATTTATTCATCCCGTCTCGACTGTCACATCGCTTTTCCATATATTATTTTCCTGCTCTTCTTATTCCCCTCCTTCTCCTTTTTGCCTCCTTCTTTTCCTTCCTCCAAACCCCCGTCATCCATTCCTTTCATGCTTGTCACCCTCTTCCTCCTCCTCCTCCTCCTCCTCCTCCTCCTCCTGTTTTCCCTTTCTCTTCCTCTTTTTGCTAACTACTTCATGTACTCAACCGCCAACTTGCTTCCCATACCTCTCTCCTCTTTATCCTTCTCATCTTCCTTTTCTTTTACCTTCTATACTACGTCACCCACTCCTCCCATACCTACGTACATCTCACCTCCTCGTTCTCCCTCCACGCGCAGTCCCGCCGATGGCTTGGGTCCCGCAGCAGCTGGAGGGCGCATACATCGGACAGGAGTTGACCATTGAGTGTCGCACGGAGGCCTTCCCAAAGAGCCTCAACTATTGGACTGGCCCGAGCGGGGATATGATTGTAGCGGGTGAGGTTGTGTGTGTGTGTGTGTGTGTGTGTGTGTGTGTGTGTGTGTGTGTGTGTGTGTGTGTGTGTGTGTGTGTGTGTGTGTTGTTTTCAGAGTCTAAGCAATACTCGTGCGCTCTTTTCTTTGTATCTATAGTTATCCAGTCTTTCATTCGTTTATTATTCATGCCCTCTTTCTTGTTTCAATGAGAGAGAGAGAGAGAGAGAGAGAGAGAGAGAGACTTTACCATTTAACCAATCCTATCTTTGTTTTTATTCTTATTTTCTTATTTTGTGTGCTCATCAAAAAGTATAGGTTTCTTTTATTTTCTCTTTTCCATACCTAGATTTCTCTTGGCATTACTCTCTCTCTCTCTCTCTCTCTCTCTCTCTCTCTCTCTCTCTCTCTCTCTCTCTCTCTCTCTCTCTCTCTCTCTCTCTCTCTCTCTCTCTCTCTCTCTCTCTCTCTCTCTCTCTCTCTCTCTCTCTCTCTCTCTCTCTCTCTCTCTCTCTCTCTCTCTCTCTCTCTCTCTCTCTCTCTCTCTCTCTCTCTCTCACGCCCATAACCTCCCACAGGCCATAGGTACGAGACGCTGCTGGCTAACACTTCTTATAAGGTGTTCATGATGCTGAGGATTCGCAGTGTGACAGTAGAGGACTTCGGGACGTACTGCTGCGTGGCCAAGAATTCCCTGGGCATGACGGACGGGATCATCAGAGTCTATGGTGAGGAATCAAGCTCAGATTAACGAGTTTGTGTCTTTCCTTCCTCCTACAGGTCGAGGTTTGAGAAGTACCGTTACATGTTCAAGGTATCAGCAGGTTAGCAAGGCCTGTGCTAGAGTACAGTGGAACCATGCGCGCTTTGGGGTCTGAAGAGGCTCCAAGCGCACGGGTTCGAATTCTGTCCACGGTCCGAGTGTAGGTTGGGCTTCCTCACTCGGGGCAACGGTTTCCTAGCGGGTGGCCTTTGAGATAGGAGGTACCCCAAAAAGGTATCCCCTTTAGCCCATAAATTCCCGTGAAAAGCCCACATGGTATAAATAAAAAAATAAATAAAAGTGCAGTGCAGAGTTCCCAGCGTCAGATTAGCGAGTTAATCTTCGTTCTTTTTCAGTTCTAAGTTTACAAGGGAGTTTCTTGCACGATAATGTGTTTCTTTACTAGATCCTTTGAAGATAGTTTCGTATTTTGATTTGTTGTCTTTCTTCTTATTGCTGTTGTTATTATTATTATTATTATCATTATTATTATTATTATTATTATTATTATTATTATTATTATTATTGTCATTGTTATTATGACTATCATTATTATTATTATTATTATTACTATTATTGATATCATTGTTATTATTGTTGTTGCTGTTGTTTTTATAAGGTTAGACTGTCTTATTTTTAAGTTTGTTTATGTGTTGTGGTCAATAAGATATAGAAAAGTGTAGGGTGAGGAGGAACGTGGGTGTCAGGAGAAGAGGAAGCAGAAGAAAAGGTGAAAGACGAGAAAAGGAAATCAGGTTATAAGCGAATAGGGAAGAACGGAAGAAAGGAAAAGATTATAGTGGAGGAAGGAGGAGGAAGAGAAAAAAATTTTATCTGTTTTAGTAAGAAAGAGAAAAGCAATATAACAAAGTGTATACCAAGAACAGAAAACTTAATGAATAGATAAACAGGAATAAGAATGTAAGGAAGAGCTTTTTTCCGTTATATGAAATTCGAAATTAAAATTAATAGTTTTTAGCTAATTGCACGTGAAATTTTTTATTTGTAGTAGTAGTAGCAGTAGTAGTAGTAGTAATAATAGTAGTAGTAGTAGTAGAAGTAGTAGTAGTAGTTATAGTAGTAGTAGTAGTAGCAGTAGTAGCAGTAGTAGTAGTAGTAGTAGTAGTAATAGTAGTAATAACGGTAGTAGTATTAGTAGTAGCAGTAGTAGTAGTAGTAGTAGTAGTAACAGTAGTAGTGAATAACAGAAATCCTGTAATAGTACATATGATACTAGTGATGCCAATAGCTTTACTGATAGTCTATAGAAACAGTGATGATGTTGACTGTTTTAATGCAAACATTATAGTAAGTTTAATCAAGGTAACCAATGATAGCAATAATAGCAACAACAGCATCAGTTGAAGTGGCTGCTGTGTCCTTGTGCTGCCATTGGCCTTACTGCACCTCAACAGTAACACCACTCTCTCACCCCAAACAGAAATCGACTCGCCTAAGCCCTACCACCCGGGCGAGGTGACGGCGGCCGGCGGGGAGACAAACGCTGAGGACTTTGAGGAGAGGGACGGCCACTCCCCAACGCCATCCTACAAGCAAGGTGACGCTACGTACCTCCCCAATTCATCCCATTATCTCGGTTCTATACGTTGTAACTCAAATACTTTCATCGGTACTTAGATGAACCTAATAAAGCTTTAACAAGACTCAATGGAAGTTAATAAGTTTTTAGCACGGTTCAATAGAATCTAATAAGATTCTAATAGGATTTTGTGGAGGCTAATAAGGTTAGGACTTAATAAAAGCTGATATTGTTTAAAGACGACCAAATAAAAACTGATAGGATTTTAACG
>NC_059298.1:26868587-26886087 GCF_017591435.1 Portunus trituberculatus | reverse complement strand
CTTTCGACAATATTATGTGTGTGCTTTCATATTCCTCTGAGTATGTGACGCATGTTCCTCTGCAGGACTTTTTCCTATGGATGCAGTGTATACAGACTGCTGCTCCCAAACAATAGACTTGTGCTCTTTTGTAGTTGTCGGTACCACTG
This sequence comes from Portunus trituberculatus, assembly GCF_017591435.1. NCBI lineage: Eukaryota > Metazoa > Arthropoda > Malacostraca > Decapoda > Portunidae > Portunus > Portunus trituberculatus. The sequence continues at coordinate 26,885,938 of NC_059298.1, read as the reverse complement.
TACCACTCTTGATCTAAAGCATCTTGTGCACATCTGATAGTCTTCTATAAACGAAACCTGAGCCCTGTGTGAAATGAAAGCAAATGTCATGTTTTTAGTTGTTGCAATAAGCACCTCACGCTTGTTACATTTTTCACTCTGTCTTATCCTAAAGTGAATAATTCTCTAGCTATTAACATTAAGCCTTCTTTTTTTTTTTTTTTTTTTACGTAGGGAAGAGGGCCAGCCAAGGGCAAAAAAAAGAAAGTTAGAAAAAGGCCCACTTGAGCGCTGGCTCTCCAAAGAGTTCAAAAAGTGCCAAAACCGTCAGCCAGAATTAGGGGACCAAATGCCTCGATACCTCGCTCTTAAAAGAAGACAAGTTGTAGGAATTCGGAAATACAGATCCAGGGAGGGAGTTCCAGAGTTAACCAGTGAAAGGGATGAATGACTGAGCGTACAGGTTAAATCTTGCATTAGAGAGTTGGACAGAATAAGGATGAGAGGAAGAAGAAAGCCTTGTGCAGCGTGGCCGCAGGAGGAGGGGAGGCATGCAGTTAGCAAGATCAGTAGAACAGTTACCATGAAAATAGCGATAAAATATAGAAAGGGATGCAACATTTCGGGGGTGAGAAAGAGACTGAAGACAGTTAGTCAGAGGAGGGGAGTTGATGAGACGAAGAGCTTTCGATTCCACCCTATCAAGCAAAGCTGTGTGACTGGAACCCCCAAACATGCGAAGAGTACTCCATACAGGGACGGATAAGGCCCTTATACAGAGTAAGCAGTTGGAGGGCGAGAAAAACTGTCGGAGACGCCTCAGAACACCTAATTTCATAGAAGCTGTTTTAGCAAGAGATGAGATGTGAAGTTTCCAGTTAAGATTATGAGCAAAGGACAGACCGAGGATATTCATTGTGGAAGAGGAGACAGTTGAGTGTCATTGAAGAAGAGGGATAGTTGTCTGGAAGGTTGTGTCGAGTTGATAGATGGAGGAATTGAGTTTTGAGGCATTGAAAACTACTAGATTTTCTCTGCCCCAATCGGAAATCTTAGAAAGATCGGAAGTCAGGCGTTCCGTGGCGTCCCGCGTGATCTGTTGATTTCCTGAAGGGTTGGACGTCTCTGAAAGAACGTGGAAAGATGTAGGGTGGTATCATCAGCGTAGGAGTGGATAGGGCAAGAAGTTTGGTTAAGAAGGTCATTAATGAATAATAGAAAGAGAGTGGGTGACAGGACAGAACCCTGAGGAACACCACTATTAATAGGTTTAGGAGAAGAACAGTAGCCGTCTACCACAGCAGCAATAGAGCGGTCGGAAAGGAAACTTGAGATAAAGTTGCAGAGAGAAGGATAGAAGCCGTAAGAGGGCAGTTTTGAAATCAAAGCTTTATGCCAGACTCTATCAAAAGCTTTTGATATGTCTAACGCAACAGCAAAAGTTTCACCGAAATCTCTAAAAGAGGATGACCAAGACTCAGTAAGGAAAGCCAGAAGATCACCAGTAGAGCGACCTTGACGGAAGCCATACTGGCGATCAGACAGAAGATTGTGAAGTGACAGATGTTTGAGAATCTTCCTATTCAGGATAGATTCAAAAACTTTAGACAAGCAAGAGATTAAAGCTATAGGACGGTAGTTTGAGGGGTTAGAACGGTCACCCTTTTAGGAACAGGCTGAATGTAGGCGAACTTCCAGCAGGAAGGAAAGGTAGAAGTCGATAGACAAAGTTGGAAGAGTTTGGCCAGGCAAGGTGCAAGCACAGAAGCACAGTTTTTGAGAACAATAGGAGGGACCCCATCAGGTCCATAAGCCTTCCGAGGGTTTAGGCCAGCAAGGGCATGGAAAACATCATTACGAAGAATTTTGATTGTAGACATGAAATAGTCAGAGGGAGGAGGAGAGGAGGACAAGCCCAGAATCGTCCAAGGTGGAGTTGTGAGCAAAGGTTTGAGAAAAGAGTTCAGCTTTAGAGACAGAAGAGATGGCAGTGGTGCCATCAGGATGAAATAAAGGAGGAAAGATGAAGAAGTGAAGTTATTTGAGATGTTTTTGGCTAGATGCCAGAAGTCACGAGGAGAGTTTGAGTTTGAAAGATTTTGACATTTCCTATTTATGAAAGAGTGTTTGGCAAGTTGAAGAACAGACTTGGCATGATTCCGGGCAGAGATATAAAGTGCATGAGATTCAGGAGATGGAAGGCTCAAGTACCTTTTGTGGGCAACCTCTCTATCATGTATAGCACGAGAACAGGCTGAGTTAAACCAAGGTTTAGAAGGTTTAGGTTGAGAAAAGAATGAGGAATGTACGCCTCCATGCCAGATACTAACACCTCTGTTATGCGTTCAGCACAAAGAGATGGGTCTCTGACACGGAAGCAATAATCATTCCAGGAAAATCAGCATAATACCTCCTCAGGTCCCCCAACTGGCAGAGGCAAAACGCCAGAGGCACCTTCGCTTTGGGGATCCTGCGGAGGATTGGAAAAATAGGACAAGATACAGAAATGAGATTGTGATCGGAGGAGCCCAACGGAGATGAAAGGGTGACAGCATAAGCAGAAGGGTTAGAGGTGAGGAAGAGATCAAGAATGTTGGGCGTGTCTCCAAGACGGTCAGGAATACGAGTAGGGTGTTGCACCAGTTGCTCTAGGTCATGGAGGATAGCAAAGTTGAAGGCTAGTTCACCAGGGTGGTCAGTGAAGGAGAGGAAAGCCAAAGCTGGTGGTGAACATTGAAATCTCCAAGAATGGAAATCTCAGCGAAAGGGTAGAGGGACAGAATGTGGTCCACTTTAGAAGTTAAGTAGTCGAAGAAATTTATAGTCAGAAGAGTTAGGGGAGAGATAAACAGCACAGATGAATTTAGTTTGAGAGTGACTGTTAAGTCGTAGCCAGATGGTGGAAAATTCGGAAGACTCAAGAGCGTGGGCACGAGAGCAAGTTAAGTCGTTGCGTACATAGACGCAACATCCAGCTTTGGAATGAAAATGAGAATAGAGAAAGTAGGAGGCAACTGTCAGTTGCCTCAGACAGCTATGTTTCGGTGAGGAAAAAAAAAATGAGGTTTAGTAGAGGAGAGGTGGTGTTCCACAGATTGAAAATTAAATCTAAGACCGCGAATGTTGCAGAAGTTAATGTAGAAAAAGTTGAGGGAGGTGTCAAGGCATTTGTGTGTCTCTGAGAAGCGCAACAGTCGCTTCCAACAGATATAACAGAGAGCGGGTGTAGTGGGTGAAAGAAAAGTAGCAAATAATTAGTAAGGAAGATTTTATTTATATATATATATATATATATATATATATATATATATATATATATATATATATATATATATATATATAAAGAATGCCCACTGAGGTGCTAGTAATCATGTTTCCTTGATTGTTGTCCAAGACTTGATTAATTGATTGAGTGACTAAGGAAAAGTAAGTACTGGGGAGAGGAATTCGCTGCAACATCGCGGTCATGGCGCCGAAGGGATCGGGAGTACTAGTTTAGTCCACGGAGCCAACGAGCACTGAACGGTCTGCATGGCTGAACCTTCTAGCGACAGGCCAGCTATCATAGAAGGTGGCCACAACAAAGTCACTCTCTATGACGAGGTGCTGGCCAAGTTAGATTGCAGAACAAGTAATTCATAGACTAAAACAAGAATATTGTAGAAAACCTAACCGAAAACTTCTTTGCATACATATCAGTAAGACTAAGGGTAATCCTTCAAAAATATCAATTCATTAACACAAAACCATAAAGGGATGGGATGAAAAAGCTGAAGCTGCTTGCAGATACGAGGCATCAGACAACCTTAATTCTTTGATGGCTAGCTTGTCACTGTAGCTGCCAGCAGATACGAAGGCAATCTCAAATAAGTTATCAGCTTTCTTTGATGGCTAACCTGTTGCTGGAGCATTCAGTGACTTTTGGTGCTCTTTCCATTTGGCGTCATATGACCGCGATATTACGCTCTTTTTCTTTTTTTTTTTTTATTATTATTTGTTTATTTATTCATTTTTTTTTTTACTATTTATCATTAATTTTTGCAATCTTTATACAATCCTAACATAGCCCTTCGTTCTTTCCTTTGTAGAAACTGTAACATCAGGATTATTCTACGGTACTCCGTCGTTATCGTCGTGCATGTCATATATTTTACTTAATGTCAAATGCTGCTTTACAGGAGGTTACCCATCTAAGTTAAACCACTTAAAGATCCGCCACCAGGGCTCATAGGATCTGTGGGATCGTCGAAGCCCGAAAAAACAACAACAACCACTTAAAGTCGGTCATTATTGCTTAACGGGCTGAGTGGAGTCGGATGAGCAGCGGTGCATTCATCACGCTATAGTATTTGTTGAATAAATGCAGTTTTCAATAGACCTTTGGTACAATACAGAACTACATCCCTCGTTATATTCACAAAGATTGCATTGCAACCTGCAGACAGTGAAAAGTTTATTTTCATCCTTGTAAAGTTAGTCTTTGCTTCCAAGCTTGCTCTCGTGCCCACAATCTTGAATCTTCAGAATTTTCTACCATCTGGCTAAGACTTCAATGTCACTCTCTAACTAAATTCATCTGTGCTGTATACCTCTCACCTAATTCCTCTGACTATGTAAAATTCTTTGACTATTTGACTTCCAAGGTGGAGCACATCTTATCTCACTTTCCTTTTGCTGAGATCTCCATTTTAGGGGATTTCAATGTTCACCACCAGCTTTGGCTTTCATCTTCTTTCACTGACCAACCTGGTGAACAAACCTTCAACTTTGCTATCCTTCATGACCTAGAGCAGCTAGTGCAGTTCCCTACCCGTATTCCTGACCGCCTTGGAGACACGCCCAACATTCTTGATCTTTTCCTAACCTCCAACCCTTCTGCTTACTCTGTTAAACTTTCCTCTCCGTTGGGCTCCTCCGACCACAATCTAATTTCCGTTACCTGTTCTATCACTCCAGTGCAGCCTCAGGACCCGCCTAAGCGGAGGTGCTTCTGGCATTTTAACTCTGCTAAGTGGGAGGAACTAAGGCAGTACTATTCTGATTTCCTTGGGATGATTATTGTTTTCATGTCAGAGATCCTTCTCTTTGTGCCGAGCGCATAACAGAGGTGATTATCTCTGGCATGGAGCTATACATTCCTCATACTTTCTCTAACCCTAAAGCTAAAAAGCCTTGGTTTAACTCTGCTTGTTCTCGTGCTGTCAATGATAGAGGCGGCTCACAAACGGTTCCGTAGCCATCCAACTGCTGAAACTCATGCCCTATATATTTCTGCCCGTAATCATGCCAAATCTATTCTCCAACTTACTAAAAACTCTTTCATCAATAGAAAATGTCAAAGTCTTTCCAATTCTAACTCCTCTCGAGATTTCTGGCATCTAGCCAATAATATCTCTAACAACTTTACTTCTTCGTCTTTCCCTCCTTTACTTCATCCAGATGGCTCTACAGCTGTCTCTTCTTTTCTAAAGCTGAACTCTTCGCTCAAACCTTTGCTACCAACTCAACTTTGGATGATTCTGGGCATATTCCTCCTACTCCTCCACCCTCTGACTACTTCATCCCTAAAATTAAAATTCTTTATAAAGACGTTTTCCTGGCCCTCTCTGGCCTTGATTCTCGGAAGGCTTACGGTCCGGATGGAGTCCCTCCTGTTGTTCTCAAAAACTGTGCTTCCGAACTCGCTCACTGCCTGGTCAAACTCTTTCATCTGTGTCTCTCTACTTCTATTTATCCTTCTTGCTGGAAGTTTGCTCACATTCAACCTGTCCCTAAAAAAGGTGACCACTCCAATCCTTCTAACTACCGCCCTATAGCTTTGATTTCCTGCCTTTCTAAAGCCTTTGAGTCTATCCTTAATAGGAAGATAATGAGGCATCTATCAGCTCACAACCTTCTCTCTGATTGCCAGTATGGTTTCCGTAAAGGCAGATCTACTGGTGATCTTCTTACTTTCCTAACTGAATCTTGGTCATCCTCTTTTAGGGACTTCGGTGAAACCTTTGCTGTCGGCCTTGACATATCGAAAGCCTTCGATAGAGTCTGGCACAAATCTTTAATTTCTAAACTACCCTCCTACGGATTCTATCCTTCTCTCTGTACCTTCATCTCCAGTTTCCTTTCCGATCGTTCTATTGCTGCTGTAGTAGACGGTCACTGTTCTTCCTAAAACTATCAACAGTGGTGTTCCACAGGGTTCTGTCCTATCACCCACTCTCTTTCTATTATTCATCAATGATCTCCTAAATCTGACTCAATGCCCTATCCACTCCTATGCTGATGATACCACCTGCATTATTCAACAGCGTTCAACAGACGCCCAACCCAACAACAATTAAATGACTCAAGGCGAGATGCTATAGGACGCCTAACTTCTGATCTTTCACTTGTTTCTGATTGGGGCAGAGAAAACCTGGTTTTGTTCAATGCCTCAAAAACTCAATTTCTACAACTATCTACTCGACATAACCTTCCAGACAACTATCCTCTCTTCTTCAATAACACTCAACTTCCCTCTCCTCTACATTAAACACACTCGGTCTATCCTTCACTAAAAATCTAAACTGGAAATTTCACATCTCTACTCTTGCTAAATCAGCTTCCAAGAAGTTAGGTGTCCTATGGCGTCTTCGTCCATTTTCTCTCCCTCCCAGCTGCTTGCTCTGTACAAGGGCCTTATCCGCCCGTGTATGGAGTATGGCTCTCATGTCTGGGGGATCCACACACAGCTTTACTAAACAAGGTGGAATCTAAAGCTTTTCGTCTTATCAACTCTTCTCCTCTAACTGACTGTCTTGATTCTTTAAGTCACCGCCGCAATGTTGCATCTTTATCTGTCTTCTACCGCTGTTTTCATGCTGTCTGCTCTTCTGAACTTGCTAACTGCATGCCTTCCCCCTCCTGCGGCCTCGCTGCACAAGACTCTCTACTTCTTCTCATCCCTATTCTGTCCATCTTCCTAATGCAAGAGTTAACCAGTATCTTCACTCCTTCATTCCCTACACTGGTAAACTCTGGAACTCTCTACCTGTGTCTGTATTTCCACCTGCCTATGACTTAAACTCTTTCAAAGAGGAGTGTCAAGACACCTCTTACGTTAACTGGACCCTCCTTTTAGATTTTTTGTTTTCTCTTTCTACTTTCCTCTTAACAGGGCCTGGCAACCAGCAGGATTTTTTTTTCCAACACTTTGTTTGCCCTTGGCCAGTGCCCTTGTAATGTAAAAAAAAAAAAAAAAACTAGAAAACCAGCGATTTTTTTATTTCCTGAGCATTTTTTTTTTCATTGAGGGTGCTTGTATGCTGCTAGATAGATTGAGCCCTGGGCGATCACCCACATTGCCCATAGCAAAAACTGGTTCTTGCCACACCTGTAATTATTGACACAATGTATAAAACTATTGTAAAAACTATTTTTTTTTGGTGCCAAACTGTGAAGATATTTCAATATTATGGTAACCATTTCTGAAGAGTAGGCAACTTGTAGAAATAGGTAGTTAGGTTTAAGCACCATGAGAGTAATCTAACCATAGAAATTAGATTCGGGGACTGCAATTCCAGTGGGCCTTTTTTGTTAAATATATTTTTTTGCCCTTGGCAGTTCTCTCTCTTACATAAAAAAGAGAAAAACTAGCCCCTTTACACATGTTACTTGCACGGCTGTAATATTTACTGACACCAATAACATATACCTGTTGAGCCACCAGGTGAAGACAGGGGCAATGACTCACTGGCAGGCTGAAGACAGGCAGAAGTTCCACAGGTGATCTGGCAGGTATTGAGTGCCAGATGTAGTACTTCATGAGCAGCAGCGTTTGTGATCGAGTTGCATATAATTTATATTAGTTTTTGGTTTATGGATAAGTATATTCTGTGTTGTGGCTTAAGTGTATTAAATTATTAGTTTGTACAATCTTACGTACACGGTGAATGAAGGCAGGTCACTAAAAGGAAAAGACACTGCCTAAAGTCTTTCACCAGTTTGATCACCATGTAAATCACCAGAGTTAATCACACACAGAGAGTCTCAGCACACACTTGCCAACATCACGCCACCCAAGGAAGATCTGAGGTGTCGCGCACAGGGGGCATCATAAGGTGTGGTAGTGGTGTTGAAGTTAGTGACACAGAAAATTACTTACACATTTAAATATTTTAGTTAGTGATTGAGGTGTATTTTATTTAAATGGCTTAAAATTAATGTTAGTAGTTTTCGTACCTCTCAGGATTCAGAAGTATATTACATGATTTACTGTACATGGCAACTAGAAACAGATGCGTCTCTAGTCTAGCAGGACAAGTATCTAGCATTTACGAGATGGGACGAACGTACTAATGATGCACGCAAAATACAGAATAGCTAAATCAGAATATAGAAATATATCTACCTAACCAGTGCACCTTAAACACATCAATCACCAAGTGAAGTATGTATACATACTGGATTTTTCCTAGACTAATGATTTCCAAGCTGTGCACCACAACTCTCACCAAAGTGTGCTGCTTAATTTTCCTAGGTAATTATATGTTCTTAAATGTGCCTCTTAGGAGACCTGCACAACACTTGACTGCAGGTTTGGTGCTCTGTGAAAGTCCAAGATGTAATCTTAGTGTGCCAGTAAGCAATTTGATTGAGAATCTTAGCTATTTTGAAAAATTATAGGATATGCTAGGTGTTGACAGTCAGTGTAGACCACCTTTCCTCAGGCATTTCTAGCTAATAATTTCCAGGAAGCTCTAAAAATTCCTATGAAAATAGTTTTGATTACATAGATAGTAAACAGCATGGGTGGATGCATATGCCTTACACTAGCCATTACATATTTTTAGGTGATTCTGCTTTAAAAGACTGTGGATGAAGTACTTTAATTTCCAACAGTGAGTCAGTGTGACTTGTTTTTAGTAAGAGTAAGACACTCAAGCTGAGTAATTATTTCAATACATTTGTCATTGTCAGCTTAACTGTTAAAGTCTAGGGTGAGAACCTGAATTGAAAATAGTCGAAGAATGAGAAGCTAGAAATTACATGCTCTCCATAGCGTGCCATGACATAGCAAGCTTAACTGAAGAATAATTATCATGTTATGCTGTTATATTAGAGTTAATTGCCTTATAAAAGTTGGTTACCCACCCAACAGGGTTGGGTTAGGTTTGCATCACAGGGTTACATTTAGATCAAGATCGGTCTGCTTTCTAATGCTACTTTAATTCCAAGTGGATACATATGAGATGCAGATTATGTCATCTAGTAACAGATTGATTGCTTTCTTTATTAACAAAAGAATGCTGTGCCTAAGATTATTTGTGATCATAATGTCTTTTGTATTATGTTGTTTTAATCTTTTTTCTCTTATCAGTTTAGTAGGAAAAGAAGAGTAGAATTAGAAAATGATGATTATATACATATCATTTGTAATTTTCCATTTCTTTCCTCAAGGCATGGCTTGAGACCTGTCAGGTGCTGTGGAACAACACTTCACTGATCTTTGTGGCATCAGTGTGCCTGTCCTTGGTGGTGGTGGTGGTCAGCTGGATATTGAGCAAATCTCGCCAACATTACCCTCAGTCCTGCCATACCCAGCCCAAGAAACCTCATGGGGAATGTGCCAAAAAGGACACAGTAGAGAAGACAGAGGATTTAGACCATGATAAAACAGTATGTATATTTAGCTGATTCTCTATACCTGCAGTCTTTATTCTATTTTTGGTTTAAAATGACTGATATCTGCACTACATTACTTGGAGTATTTTAATCAACATTTGTATTAGTACTACTGTACCTGTTTTCTTCACAAAATCTCTCTCTCTCTCTCTCTCTCTCTCTCTCTCTCTCTCTCTCTCTCTCTCTCTCTCTCTCTCTCTCTCTCTCTCTCTCTCTCTCTCTCTCTCTCTCTCTCTCTCTCTCTCTCTCTCTCTCTATCATATGTATATATATATATATATATATATATATATATATATATATATATATATATATATATATATATATATATATATATATATATATATTATTTTGTGGGTTCTTTACCTGAATTTCTTGATTCCAATAAAATTATATGCCAGGTGAATAACATTGATAAATGTAGGGTCATCATCTTAAAAATATATAAGACAAGAAAATAGTATGAGACCACTTAGAATAGGGATAAGCTAACACTCAAGCAGGTTTTTCGTCATATTTAATATTGATTATATTGCTTATCATTGGCAAGTACTATATACAGTGTAACCTGAAATTTTAAAGGTGAGAATAGTGAATATGATGAGGTGACAAGAAAAGGTATCATCAAGCTAGGCAGAACTGATGCTGGAAGTATGAGATAATAAGCTCATGGAAGAAGTTGGAATATGAGAGAGAGAGAGAGAGAAGATTGAGTATGCAAGAATGAGGAGCATGATTGAGTACAAATACAGACACACAATGGTCATCCTCTGTAGGGAATTCTTAGCAAGAAGTGGCTCAAACACAGAACAATTCCTAATTTAATGGTGATGTTACTGTGGGTTTCAATGATGATACTGATGATGATGTATATGGTGCCTTCAGGATGTGGACAAAGTGATGGAGTACAGCCAACACCTGCCAGGACAAGTGAAGAGGGCTCAGCAGCGCTCCTTGGAAAAGTCCATTGAAACAGAGATGAGTGATGAGCAGAGAGCCACTGAGAGGGAGTGAGTATGTGTTGCTTACCACTGCTTGAACACCATCAAAAGTTCATGCTTAGTTACCATACCAGTACAGTGCTTCTTTTTGTATTGTTTTGATAGATTCACTCATTTGCGTCATGGGAATTTTGTAGCTTGCTGTGGTGTTTTCATGATTTGTAATAAGTTGCCATCTTTTCATGAAAGTTTTGTTATGCATCATATATGTTTTGTTATGCATTTACTCACTGTGTGGAGTTTATGAATGTTATTTATTTACTGAGGATGTTCTTTATTTATAGTAAATGTTCTCCATGAAGAGAGTTTGGTAAAACAATATAAAAGAATAATAACATTATAGAATGTGAATCATAGAACACGTAGGTAAAAAACATGAACATTAGAAAATAGGAGAAAAGACGATTTAAGAGGTAACAAGAATGAGTGGGAGAAAATATTAGTGAGTAGCATTAAAGAAACAAACCAATGTTTAGCAATGCTAACATAATGTACTCTTTACTTTTCAGAATCCAGTCCCAGCAGCTGGCAGCAATATTTAAAATGATGAAGGAACAGGAAGAGAAATTTGGGGAAACAACAATGGATGAGATTAAGGACCAAATGAAGCTGTATTGTGGCTAGCCCAACCTTGCAGCTTCTAAGACCCTCAAGTGCTAGATTATTACCAAAAATTAGTAGATGGTGTATTGATATGCATTTTAACTTTTTACTTTATGAAAGATAGGTTCTATTTACTTTTAACTAATACCACCAGACCATTTAATGGGATAATAATGAATATTTAACTGTACTGGAAAACGTTTAACACTATAGAAACTATTAGTGATGAAAAAGCAGAAGTATGTTACATGAGGATTTTTGGAAGTGTACCAGTTTTACAAACATTAATTATTGGACCATTACAGTATATAGATTTATTCTATACTAGAGAGAGTGCAGGTAGTGCTTCCTGTTTAAGGCAAACTTTTTGAAATAAAAATCTAATTATTTATTTATATCTCGCATGCTCTGTCATAATGCAGCTATCCTCTTTAATGGGACGCCATGGTAATGAAGTCCCCCACCTTCCCTCAGTCTGGCTTTCCAACATTCTGGCATCAAGAACTCATCTGTCACACCTACCCCTCCAGTAGTAGTCTTCTATTTATACATTTTACTGGTTGCCTCTCTTCCATATTTTCTTCCTTAGTTTCATTCATGTACACACTTCATAAACTCATTCTCATTTGTTATTACTATGACTCCAAACTGCCTCACCATGTCACGGTGAGACCATGCTACCACTCCACATCTCTTCCTTTTATCCTCTTCACATGTGCCAAAATTCTCATACATTTCTTTCCTTCTCATCCTGACAGCAGCATTGCATATGAAGACCCCCATGCAATAGGGGCCAATATGTTACCACCACCGAAATTGTGTTTTTATGTGTTTCCTTCAAGGCCAACTCTTACTGAATCCTTATAGACACAAGGTTGAGCGTTGCTAATTTAGGTGCGTAGCAAGCAGCTAGAAACAGCTAAGTGCATCAGGTTTTAGCAGGCAAGAGGGTTCAACTAATGCATGTAGGAAGCCAATGAGAGTGCTGCTGGGATACCACACCCTTTCTTTTGACCAGTCAGTGATGTGTGGCAGCCATGTGTCTCAGTCTGTGTTGTGTACACACGCTTGTCATATTTTGGTTTCTTTAAAGTTTTTTTATTATTAACATCATCTCTCCATCCAGCACCACCCACATCAGCTATTTATACATCCAGTGTTAGATAATGTAACCAACTATGATAATGTCAATGAATAATGCCTTTATTACACTCATAAGATAATAAAAACCCACAAATCTCAAAATTTTTTTACATTTTTGGAAAAAAAAAGTAATAAAAAATTTATTGTGATTACTTTTGGCTAAAAGTTATACCATGGCATATTCATAGCACCAGTTGCCAATGGTCCAATTAGGGCAGCAATCTAGTAATAACTAGGGAAACTTTTTTTTTCAGGGAATCCCATATGGAATTTTTTTCTTTTCATAAGCTTTCTATTGGTATGTAGAAATTTATGATTATGCCTTTTTTGTGTGGTACAATTGCTCCAAGATAACCTTAAATATCTCAAAACTACTATACTGGTATGTTGGCCCCAATCACACAGGGTTCCTTATATCTTATAAAAAAACTCATCTACTACACATATTTGAGTGTTCATTTCATTTTCATATCAGGTATGTATCATAGGGAAAGAAAGATAACACTATTTCTTATCTTCTTCGATTTCTTATTCATTCCATTCATAAGTATATTTTTTGTCCTTGTAACCTCTCTCTCTCTCTCTCTCTCTCTCTCTCTCTCTCTCTCTCTCTCTCTCTCTCTCTCTCTCTCTCTCTCTCTCTCTCTCTCTCTCTCTCTCTCTCTCTCTCTCTCTCTCTCTCTCTCTCTCTCTTGCTAAGGGCAATGAATCCTCAAAATAAGTCATAACCAGAAAGTAAAATAATGCCTATATGTTATTTTCTGGCTTTAATTTCTCATACAATCACCCATGGTTTTCATAACCCCAGAATAATGGATATATATATATATATATATATATATATATATATATATATATATATATATATATATATATATATATATATATATATATATATATATATATATATATATATATATATATATATATATATATATATATATATATATATATATATATATATATATATATATATATATATATATATATATATATATATATATATATATATATATATATATATATATATATATATATAATTTCAAGCACCCTGGCATATGAATAATCCAACATACAAGTCATTGCTTGGTTAATTTCTTTACTTTGACTCACAAGCCAAAATTTGAGTTATGAGTTGGCTCTGGGTATGCCACTGCTTGTTGTCATAGTGAATGCCAGCATGCCATCTCTGACACATTTAATTCACTTGTCTTTTTTTTTTTTTTTTTCTAATGTGGAAGTATTTTTAGTTGTTGGGCTAGTGCTTCATGTTTTTTGTGTTGTTATTTAGCCAAATTTCTTTAATCTGAGGATGAGTGCTAAGAAAGTGAGTCCAAAGAGCAGTGCTAAGGAAAAAAACGATAATGTCCATTGAATTAAATGATGGAATTGTAGAAAAGCATAAGCAAAGTGTGAAGTAAGAAGAATATTATATCAATGAAGCTTAGCAATAAAGTGTAGCATTTAGAGTATAATGAGTAAGTTAAGCTCAGAGATTAAGTGAAAGAATTTATGGTGGATGAAGATTATTGTAAAAGCACGAAATGAAAGGGTCTCTTTCACTTGGCACCAACTTCCTCTACCCTCCACCTCCACCAGCATCTTCTGTTGGCCAAAGTCGTTTTATCCCTAAGGTGGACATGATTTATAAAACCAGTTTATTTATTTACATTCTCTTTTATATTTTTATACAATATTTGTTATTTATAGACACTTTTTACTTACCTAAAAACTCACAAAAGAGGTGTGGTGTTTTTAGGGAGGCTGGAATGGATTATTGGTTTTTTAATTCAATCTCAATGGAAAAATTTATTGGAGTTATGAGCAAATTGAGATACAAACTCTGTCACGAAATTAATTAAACTTGTAACTCAAGGTACCACTATATATATATATATATATATATATATATATATATATATATATATATATATATATATATATATATATATATATATATATATATATATATATATATATATATATATATATATATATATATATATATATATATATATATATATATATATATATATATATATATATATATATATATATATATATATATATATATATATATATATATATATATATATATATATATATATATATATATATATATATATATATATATATATATATATATATAAAGTGGAGATTCAATACTTGAACTTAATTCATTCAAAATGGCTGTTTTGAGTATCAAAAAGTTCAGCTACCGATACCTATAAGTCAGGTAATTCGTTCTAACCTTAGCAGAACCTAAAGTTCACAAAAGTTCCAATGTGTTTTTTATAATTTTGATGTGTACGTAATGTAAGTGAAGGCTGGTGATGGATAACGTAGAAGAGGAGAGGAGATGGGTGAGGAGGAGAAGGGAGGCTATTCATCAGAGGACAAGTCACCATCCATATAAAATGCCTGGTAACTTAGTATGATTCTTGTGAATTCTCTATCGGAGGGCACTTGCACTCTCATTAGATTCCTTATTTTCACCACTAATAAGCCTCATTGGTGCTATTGTAAAAAACCACACAAAGAACACAGAAGAATATTGTTATTGTTCTTTCAACCACAAGACAGTGGCAAGAGTCTTGGAATGTGCACCGGTAACCAGTATTCTTGAAT
Source organism: Portunus trituberculatus (assembly GCF_017591435.1). Lineage (NCBI taxonomy): Eukaryota > Metazoa > Arthropoda > Malacostraca > Decapoda > Portunidae > Portunus > Portunus trituberculatus. The sequence goes on along the minus strand of NC_059298.1, from coordinate 26,870,924 downwards.
ACTGGTATTTTAGCTTCAATGATACCGGTATTATTGGTATCAGTACCGGATAATCACATTTGCGGCCGTTCAAGTACAGTACTAGATATTTTTTTTAGTATTATGTCGAACTTTTGGGTTCAAGTATTGAAGAGTTTGACTTTAAGACATTCAAGTATTGAGTCTTCACTGTGTGTGTGTGTGTGTGTGTGTGTGTGTATATATATATATATATATATATATATATATATATATATATATATATATATATATATATATATATATATATATATATATATATATATATATATATATATATATATATATATATATATATATATATATATATATATATATATATATATATATATATATATATATATATATATATATATATATATATATATATATATATATATATATATATATATATATATATATATATATATATATATATATATATATATATATATATATATATATATATATATATATATATATATATATATATATATATATATATATATATATATATATATATATATATATATATATATATATATATATATATATATATATATATATATATATATATATATATATATATATATATATATATATATATATATATATATATATATATATATATATATATATATATATATATATATATATATATATATATATATATATATATATATATATATATATATATATATATATATATATATATATATATATATATATATATATATACACATTGTATTTATAGAAAATTATCATTAGCATCCTCACATCTTATTCACAAAGTAAAGAAGAAATTCTTAAGGCTTGAAACTGAGAGGATGTAACTTGCCAGTGAACAGAATCATACAGGCCGTTCCGCTATTGTCAAGACAAGTATTGGGAAGATACCTTAAAATGATTCATAACCATTAGAGGAAGCGGAATGAAAAAAGTATGGCTGTAATAGGTGTTGATATAATTACCAGTACTGCACCGTCATTGATACCCACACATACCTCAGCATATTGTACGTAATATAATGCTGATTCCCACCAAACTATTTATATAACCATATAAGGTATGTCAGTGTAATTTGTGCTTAGACTCTATTTTTATATGATTGCTGTGTTTACATTTTTGTAGTCTTGTATGTATATATAAAGGCCTCAGAAAAAAAAAGCAGTGTGTGTACTTCTGTCATGGAATTACTGGTACTATTTATATATCAGAGATAGTATTCTTCCTGAAGCCAGATACACAAACGTTCCTCAGAACACACAGTCAGAGATTCCAGTAAACTTTTCATATTTCTTTGTTTATGGTCTGACATGCATTAGCGAGTAAACTTTGGCAAGAGAAGGACACAATTTCCCAGGAGGCTTGTGAGCCAGCTATGAGTTATGTAGATGCCTCTTAGCACAGCCAGTGGAGAGTGAGTGAAAGGCAGGTCATCAGCCATTCCCCATACTTCATTTTACATTCTTTGTGTTGCTAGCCATCATTGTTACTGTGGTGTGTCCATAGAAGCCACATGGCTATGTTTTGCATAACATTACAGAATTTGCAGTAGTAATAAAACAGCAATAATGTCCAAGTGATAATGGCTCATCATCTGCAAGATGCAGACGAGCCTACTAGATCTTGTATCTAGTTGATGGAAGGCAGTGAGAACAAATTCTTTATCAGACACTGATGCAGGCAATATCCCCATACACACAGAAAAATTAATAAAGCCTTTTGATAAAACATCTGGTATTTATATCTTTAGTTGGCAGTGTATTGCAAAGGAAAAACTTCAATCACAATTTTTGCATTTTTTAAATTCGAGTGAGTTCTTCTCTTTCTGAGGCCTTCATATTAATATATATATATATATATATATATATATATATATATATATATATATATATATATATATATATATATATATATATATATATATATAATTTCATGATAGATTGTAGTTGTTTCCCATGATCTTTTAAATTTACTTTCAAGCTAAATTGTTTGAAAATGTAACATACAGAAAATGATAAAATATTGGACCTGATGTCATAGACCAGGAATACCAATATATGATTGCTGTGTTGGGGTAGCTATATAAGCCAATATTTATTAACCTTAGGTGGACCAGGATGAAATGTACTACATTAACTTTAGACTTTGTTCAGAGATGTGTTTCATCATCACACTGAGAGTTTCAACAAATGGCATCAGCCATACACATACATTTGTTATTTTTTCCTTTTCCTTTTATTTGGTGAATTATGCAAGTGACTCAGAAACAGTGGATGTGTCAGATGTAGTGAGAAACAAAAAAAAACAGATGGGAAGGAGGCAATGCTGATTGAC
>NC_059298.1:26856087-26863587 GCF_017591435.1 Portunus trituberculatus | reverse complement strand
CCTAGGCGTGCTATGGATGGAGGACTCGGAGATAAAAGATGGAGAGAAGTATTACAACCACCACAAAATGCGGGATATTGTCCTCGCTGCCTCCAACTCTCGTCAGGTAGAAACAGCTACGATGTGATTTTTTTTTTCTTTAAGTGCAGTGTGTGTGTGTGTGTGTGTGTGCTGCTGAAATACTCTCAATTTTAACCATCTTCCTCTTCACCAGTGTTTTTTTTTTTTTCTCCTTTTTTTCTTTATGCTATAGCCTATAGCACCCGTAGGTACGTATACTTTAAGAATATGGAAAACGCTGTCCAGCTTCCACCCATTAGCGGTACAGGCAATTTTATTTATAGTAGTACCCATATCAGGACCCATATCACCACCCAAGCGCATCTGTGGTATAAGGAAATTACATCTCTACCAAGAACATGGGTATGAAGGTGACATGTAACTTATGATAATGCTTTTTTTATTTATTTTATTTTTTTTTTTTACTACCCTGCGTGCCTGGTGTTGTTTTCCTTCTTATTATTGTTATCATTTCATTTATTTTTTTGCGAAATTAGCCTATGGAAAACTGATGCGGAATACATAGATCATTGCAGTAAAACCACTTTTTTTTTTTATTTAATGCACATGCGTGATATGAATAATATCTCATTAAGGGATTTATTTTTTTTACCTTTCATATTTTCTTTAAAAGCGTCTTCGATATGCAACCCATGGCATTCACAGAGCAAAGACTGCAGACAGATAGTTTGCTCTGTTGCCTAAGTTGCCTGAAATGATCGGATGTCAAGCTTGTACTTTTTTTTCGCAGTAACATAGCGACAGTAACTCGAAGGCACATTAATCACCGAGTCTAAGCTACCAAATCAGCAGCTTTTAACTAATAAGTCGTCACCAGCAGCTGGAATTCATTCTCCTCTTTTTTTTTTTTTTTTTTTTTTTTACGTTATGGCCTGTAGTGCTTGTAAGTTCACTTGAAGAGTGTGGGAAACTCTGTTCAGGTTTCACCAATTAGCGGCGCAGTGATTCCTATATTAGGGCCCTACGGAAGACTAGAAGTGCCATATATTCATACATTATATTTCCTCCGTTTTCCAGTGATAACGAGTTAATTTAATTTGTTTTCCCGTGATAACGAGTTAATTATCTCGTTATCTCAATATATCAAATGTTGTTTTCCCGAGATAACAGAATAATTTTCTCGAGATCTCAAGAAAGCAAAACTTTATTTTATCGAGATAGCGACATAATTAATTCGAGATCTCGATCAAACAAAACTATATAAATCATTGCAGGAAACGTCATTCAGTGCAGCAATGTCGTCGGAGCAGGAGGATATTGATCACTGCATCATAATATTATATCTCTTCAATCAGGGCCTCAGGCAGGCTAAAATAGCATTATGCCTTGCTGTTACAGTCTACAGATAATATTCATATCAGTGTGCGCCATTTAAAGAGACAGCTAGCGAAGCTTCATCTTTAACGGCGGCGCAGTCAAAGTGATCCTGATGTAGCTATTAACTATATAGCTGACCAGCTACGAGGCCCTGGGCGTCTCCATGGATATCGGATGATGACCGAGAGATGCAGACATTTCATTTATTCATTTAAAAACTCATTTAGCACACAAACACAAAACAGAGAAATAGGGTTACCTACATTGACGTTAGTGTCAGGGAGGGAATCGTGTATGATGGAAACGCCCTCACATTATGTTTGTTTTCCTGATATTTCGAATGAATAACCTCTTTATCTCGAGAAAACAATTTTTTTTTTCGAGATCTCGAGAAAATTATTCCGTTATCTCGGGAATACAACAATTGTTATATTGAGATAACGAGCTAATTAATTTGTTTTCACGGGAAAACGAAAGAAATTAACTCATCACAGGAAAACGGAGGAAATATAATGTATGAATGTATGGCATTTCTCGTCCTCCGTAGGGCCCATATCACCACCCAAGCGCATCTTTGGTGTAAGGCAATTACACCTCCATCTATAACTTGGGTATTATGGTGACACTTAGGTAACTTTAAACCACTCGACAAATGACAAAGTTTCAGGGTGGCACGTGGTTGAACCTATGCATGGACGTCTGCCCGATCCAACACCACCACCACCTTATTCACTACTTCACTGTCTCCCTCTCTTTCAATTTACTTATCATAGCGAGTATATACTTGGACAAATCCTTTTCGCTGTAATTTAGTGTGTTATTACAGATAAGAAGTAGGTTAAATCATACGAATATTTAATGATATACGTACAATACTCTCTCTCTCTCTCTCTCTCTCTCTCTCTCTCTCTCTCTCTCTCTCTCTCTCTCTCTCTCTCTCTCTCTCTCTCTCTCTCTCTCTCTCTCTCATTTGACCTCTTCTATTATATTTGTTATATCTACTTATTCATTTAATTTCATTTATTCCTTTTTTTTTCTTCTTCTTTAAAATGATGGCGTGCCAGAGTCAAGCACTATCATGGAATAAGCCTAATCGAAATAAGTGGATTGCTGGCTAATCAAGTGCAAACATTTTGACAGAATTCTGAAGGTGTTTCTCTCTCTCTCTCTCTCTCTCTCTCTCTCTCTCTCTCTCTCTCACCAGAGAGAGAATCATCTCTAGGAGAATAATTAAGGTCCTATTGCATGTAGAGTGTCATCGTGCTTGAGATTTGCCGACCTCTGCTCCACTGCATAATTACTATCAACTATTTTTTTCTTTCTTTTCATCTTCCTTACTTCATATTTTTGAATTTTTTTTTTTTTTTTTTTTTTGCTTTTCCCTCTCTTCTTCCTCCTCTTCTTCCTCCTCCTGTAATAACAAAGACGTGGAGGGTAAGGACGTCGGAAGATCTCCTGAGGGTGGAGTGGGGCCTGAGCAGGGTGGGAGGCTGCCGTACCTATTTCCTACTCCTCCACCATCCTGGCCACGCTGCCATCCTCCTCGCTTATTTCTTACGATTTCAACCATCCTGGGACTACAGCGGCAAGTACCTCATTGTGGGACTCACGGTGACGCAGATGGAGGCTCTGGCGAAAACTGAAGTGGGCAGGAAGACAGAACATCTGGTGGGTCTTGTGCAGGTAAGCACACACACAGAGAGAGAGAGAGAGAGAGAGAGAGAGAGAGATAAAGTTACATTATATATATATATATATATATATATATATATATATATATATATATATATATATATATATATATATATATATATATATATATATATATATATATATATATGAAATGGCATCTATACGTTAAATATTTGGTTTATTTATTTATTTATTCATTTATTTTATTTATTTATATTTTCTTTTGGTGTGTAGATGTCTGAAGGATGGAAGATGTACGAAAACCAGCTGTTCAGAGAGCCAGCTGTGAGGAGAGTGGACAGCTGGAGTGTCAAGGAAGGAAGGCAGGGTTCGAGGAGGGCAATACTCTTCCCTTCCAAGCTGACCAACCTCCAAGGAACTGAGTTGAAGGTTAGAGGGGCTGATCGGTCCTGCAGACTGTGTGACTGAGTCAGCGTGCTAGATTCTCAAATTTTGGATTACCCTTTTGTCTACAGTGTTTGGAAAGTGTTTCTTTTTTTTTTTTTTTTCAATGACCCATTTTTAATAGTCTTTCAGTTGCCCCAGGCCAAGCGTTGGCAAACTTTTTAGTACTAAAGCCACATTAACAAAAAATAGTAGTCTTATAAGACTGCATACTATATCAACCCAAAATTATTAGTATTCAGAATGCAAAATGAAAGATTTTTTTTAAGAAAAACTACTTTCCCAGGCATATGCACACCTGCGGAAAAAACATGAAATGCTCACAAAATTATTTAGCGTTGTTTATTAACTTTCTCTTTCAAATTTACCAACATTAGTTCCTTTTGGCAGGCCGAATACGGGTGCAATACACTTTACACCTGGCCGAAGATAGTATGTGAATGGGTATTGCACGTGTCATATGAACTTCGCATGACAGCTGTATACTGTACGTTTTACGTGTTAACTTTTGTTTATTTATCAAATTATCCTTTTTTTTTTTCTCATAGTGACTTTAACGTGTAGGGCCTTTTTTGTAGTTTCTCTTATGTTGTTATTTTATTTATTGTTATTATTGTTTTTCATATTTATTTTTTTTTTATTCAATATTTGTTGATTCATTTATTTACCTTTTAATCAAATTTTACTGTATTTGATTCTTTTCATCTTTATTTGATTTTTCCCCTTAGAAATCATCTTCGTCTGTTCACTGCTACAGATACGTGTCAGTTTGTATTGATATGTACAGACCTCATGGATACATTTTCCCATATTGCTTATTACTTGTATTGTGACTCATCATAGGCTACATCTGACACCTCACACCTTACACGCCAAAGCCACGGAACATCACACGTCACGGCCACGGAACATCATACGTAACGCCTGCGAAGTATTTTTAATTGGTGCAGTACGACCAATGAATACAGAAGACTTAATATAGAATCCTTGTGTACAACTATCCTAAAGCAGCAGTGAATATACAAGTTGAGCTTTAAATGATAACGTTTTTATGCCACCGTAAATCATGTTAGTTAATTATTTAGCAGCGGTGGGCGCGTTACTGGATATCGGGTAGTCCGGTACCGCTCCGGACCTCGAAACGCAGATAGTCCGTACCAGTACCTCGGCGCCTAATTTTTTTTCCCTTCGGCCCGGTAGCATATTTACCAAGTCTGGAAGGGTTCGTCCCGGGACGAAATTAGAGCCAATCATAGCGCGAGCTGACTATGACGTCACCATGACGTCACCAGAGAGCGAGGAAGTGGCGGAAAAATCATAGTTATCATACTTATCTGGCACAGGCGACACTGATCATGATGATGAAGGCGATGCTCTCAGGAAGAGGCTGCGTATGTGTGTGTGTGTGTGTGTGTGTGTGTGTGTGTGTGTGTGTGTTGGAGTGCCAGAGAGAGAGAGAGAGAGAGAGAGAGTTGTCTCCATAGAAGTGTATAATTCTAAGGCTAATTCAATCAAAGAAACAAAGACTTTCGATATTCAACATGCATATGGTAACATTATTGATAGCTAGTGTAGTGTAGCACAACACTGGAATACAGTGCATAAACAATATTCCCTTGTGAAGCTTGAAAAATCTGCCGGTATCATTTTGCCTTTCTGCCTTCGGGGTCTAATTTTATTCAGTGCTGATGTCTAAGTTGTGTATATGCACTAAAACATTGATATTCACTACCAGAACACTCAGTCATCCAGCAAACAGAGGAAATGTGCAAGGTTTACTGCCTATCAATTTGATGCCAACGTCGACGAGCCGAAAGATGCCTCCACGAATTAATCTTACAAGCAGCCACTATATAGTTAAATTAGATGAAAATGGGTTTGAAGATTTTAACTCCAATATGTAACTAGCACATTATGCACAAGTGTTGTTTAGTTGTAGAACTTGTATGCCCCTTTCGTGTTTAGAACTGGTCTACCTACCTGATTGTATTTATAATGCTTGTAAGAGCAGGAAAGGAGACAATATTTTACCATTAAATGTCCATTAGTGATATTCATTATCTTAGAAAAACACTCACCAGCAAGGATAGGATTACATGTTGCCTTTCCTGCTTGTTTTTACCTTTGTACTCCACAATAATCAGAGCTGTTTTTTTTTTTTTTTTTTACCCTACAGTATAGCTCTCTCTCTCTCTCTCTCTCTCTCTCTCTCTCTCTCTCTCTCTCTCTCTCTCTCTCTCTCTCTCTCTCTCTCTCTCTCTCTCTCTCTCTCTCTCTCTCTCTCTCTCTCTCTCTCTCTCTCTCTCTCTCTCTCTCTCTCTCTCTCTCTCTCTCTCTCTCTCTCTCTCTCTCTCTCTCTCTCTCTCTCTCTCTCTCTCTCTCTCTCTCTCTCTCTCTCTCTCTCTCTCTCTCTCTCTCTCTCTCTCTCTCTCTCTCTCTCTCTCTCTCTTAAACAGGCATAATATCATAAAAATCAAGAATAAAAAAAATACACCACCACCACCACAACTTATAGCCACACCCGTAGATCCAAATGGTGAAGGAGAAGAATAGTTGGGGAGCCGGGGTGAGGGGATAGTGGACAACCACCCACCACAGCAGCAGCGGCGGCCCTCACAGTTATCATATTGAAGGAAAATTTAGCCAATCTTTTAGAGTTAAAGACAATCCAGAGAGAGAGAGAGAGAGAACATGCTTAGACCTGAATGAGTACGTCACTCAAATGGCGGGAAAATATGCCTGGTCGCACAGACCGCCAAAAACGGTCGGAAGTAATGCTACGGAGTGCAAACTGTCGTCTTTATTTATTTTTTTCCTAGAAAATCTCAGGTGCGGAAGTACGGATTCAAAATTTCGCTTTTCTGCACCTGTCTCAGGTGCGGAGGTACGAACTTAAAATTTCGTCTTTCCCCACATGTCTCATGCAGGTGCTGAGGTACGGACTTAAAATGTCGCCTTTCCGTACCTGTTACTTTCACAGTTTTGAAATTTTTTCCGCACTTCGGACCTCCGCACCTCGTTTGGTGGTCCGCAGGTACGGAGGAGCGAAGGTGCTAAGGTACGGAGGTGCCCAGCTCTATTATTTAATTACAGTTCCCTATTTTCTTTCAGGTAGTGTGGTTCCAGTTCTCGCCTCACTTCATGGTAGGTCCCAGTGGCCGATACGGGCGAGATTATAAGGTGGTGATGGCGCTTTCGGAGGCTCTTAATTTTACCCCCGCCTTCAGGAAACCAAGTGATGGTGTGTGTGTGTGTGTGTGTGTGTGTGTGTGTGTGTGTGTGTGTGTGTGTGTGTGTGTGTGTAAAACCGTGAGATACTATACTCTCTCTCTCTCTCTCTCTCTGGCAGGTCAGCTTTGGGGTCAGGCCTCCAAAAATGGGTCATGGTCAGGTCTGGTGGGCACTTTAGCGAGAGGAGAAGCTAACTTCGGTCTGGCGAACGTCTTTCTGGCAAACCCGGACGGCAGGAGGGAAGTTCATGATTTCTCGAGTTTCTATGACTCTGACGTGAGTTGTCATCGATGTTTATTACGGTTTACTAGACATAATTTTTTACTCTGTTTTATATCTTGAGTTGAAGCTTGAGTGTGTGTGTGTGTGTGTGTGTGTGTGCATTCAATTACTCTCTCTCTCTCTCTCTCTCTCTCTCTCTCTCTCTCTCTCTCTCTCTCTCTCTCTCTCTCTCTCTCACGTGCTTATTTCTCTATCGACGTGTGCATCCGTCTTCATCTCTCTTTTCTTGGTGCACCTGTGTTCCAAAGCTGCAACCACATTTTACCCAGTTATTATTGCAATGGAGAGGCTTTTCTTCATCTCTTACTGATCGGAGAAGAGGCAATCATGCTACGCTGAAGAGGTGGCTTTTGTGAGGTAGATATTGATAAATGACATTTTTTCTTCTGTAGGTGGCGTGTTTCCTCGGCCGCTCTGCAGGTCCCGTTCCCCGCTGGCAAAGTTTGGCACGCCCCTTCAGCTTGCTCACATGGGTAGCTGTCCTAGCCACTC
>NC_059298.1:26776087-26851087 GCF_017591435.1 Portunus trituberculatus | reverse complement strand
TATTTTCGAGCAACAATGTCGCACATTTTTGTTAGTGGTATCCTTCACATCATTGACAATCAAATAACAACATAAGAAAGCTAAAAGGAAGATCTTCAGTTCATTTTAAATTGGACCTCGGAGAAAAGTCAATGTTTCTTATATGTTGCATTGTGAATAATTCATTCCTCTGCAAAAGTTACATTTGAAGTATTATAATGCTGAATTTTATTGTAAATATATTGTTGTGGCAGAAATTGTCTAGAAATATCTTGGAACGTCTTGCTAGGGAGCGGGGCTAGCACGGGCTCCTGCCGCAGGTGGGCATTGTTTCGGAATTGGTTAATCTTGTATTCGTGTACTGTGGAGCTGTGGCTATTATGTTATGTGAAAAAGATGATCGATGAGATTATGTAATATAGTAGATTATCTATATGTAATAGATATAGTATAATAGGAGATACTGAGCAGTTAGTTAGGAAGGAGAAGAGGCAGAAATGAGATAGCGAGAAGAGTAGTTTTAAGAGCAGAGACAGAGTGATGGACTCGCTGTTGTTGTATCCAGTTCACTTGCACAAGAAATTACACTTCCTGTGTTCTGCCCAGCGTATTCCGTATGCCAGTCTCGTGGTGACGACACTGCAGTAAACGAATCTTGTGAGGAACACTTACATGCCTGGCGTAACGATATCCACATTTCAAAGCAAACCAAATCACGCCAACTTTGCAAAGGCGTTACAGTACTAAAAATCTAACCGCTTGGTGAGGATCAAGAACTGATAAGAGGAGAACGGTGAACTTGTGGCTGGGTGGGACGTAATCACGGTCTAGCAAGACATATAGCTAGACCGTGGACGTAATGGTCTCCCCTCTCCCGACTCCTGCACATCTTGCTGCCGCTGGATGGTATTGCTTCCAATGAATGCAGGTGTGTTGGCTGTGAGAGGAGGGGGGAGTATGATTGATGAGGACAGTTTTCACCAAAGCACCCAAAAAATAATGATTTCCAAAGTCTACATATTAGTATTCCGGTTCTTTCTTACAGTTGATAAAACATCCTATATACTTCCGTACTTGTGTAACGGTCCTTTCCTCTCGAGATCGAGTATGAATATGTTCGTGTGTTGTTCAGCTTTCACTGCCTCACTGAGTCTCTGGTTAATTAAGAGCAAGCTGTCTTTTTTTCTATTATATAGCCTGCGTCCCACACAACATGATGAAAGGCGAACGCCGCACGATTGAGCATGACTTCCACTTTTTGCACGATAACTGACAAATCCCACGGCTCACGACAGACGCTAGACAGTCACCCTGTTGGATGAGCCCACGATATTACTAAGAATACAGAGAGCATGTGATGACTATTTAGCGATATCCTGTATTGCTATCAATCATTTTTCACAATTCCACTACGACACTAGCATGATCCACATAATAAAGATGAAATGTTACTTGAAGATACATCGATAACAATACGATGTTTAACGACAAATGAACGAATTACACGAATGCCGCCTTACACAAGCGCGACATGACCGTTATTTATTTTTCTTTTCCCCGGAATTCACGCCTGTATGTAAATTGTAACTCCACACATAGCCGTTACAGTTCCACAATAGCATCCACCGATGTCACTGCATCGTATCCCTTGTAACATGGCCCTTTCCACACCTCTCCCTCTTCCCTGCATGACATGCCTGGCCACATGGTTATCGCACTATCATCTGGATTGTCGTGAAATTTTTGGACAGCCACGAATAGGAAGACCATGCAACGAATACATTGAATGCCACATGACAATCACACGAACGTACACCGATAGCGATACGATAGATTTATAACCATTTTTTCAACGATTAATCGTGAATCGATGAGAAGGGGAAAATGCACGATTAACACTATGCGCTCTAGACTGTCACTCGATGTTTCACGACTCAAGATTTTTTTTTTTTTTTTTGACGCTGTGTTACACGATAATTAGATTTTTAAAATAATCCTGCAAGTCATGCTGAATCGTGGCGCGGTCGCCTCACATCGTGCTTTGTTGGACGCAGCCTTATGGAGTCAGCAAATGACGTGATTACTTTCTGCCAAATAGAACGTGTACACCGCCTCTTATAAGTCAATAAAGTATCACCCCGTTTATCACTGCAAGGAAAAAAGAACGACAGCAAGTTTATAGCTAGTCGGATTACGGCTGTTATGTACCTACTTAGCGTCTCTGTGTACAAATAGCGAGATTGATGATTGAAATATTATTGTAATTTCATCATAGGAATTGGTCTACGTCTGCTGTGAGTTTCTACACATTAAAAGTAAGGGAACTGTCTATTGGGTACTTATGGTACATACGGATGAAAGGAGCATCTGAAACTTTTGCACAGTATTATATATATATATATATATATATATATATATATATATATATATATATATATATATATATATATATATATATATATATATATATTGTGACATAAGGAGGCAAGGTGGATCGGGTGTGCGTGGGTGACTCTGTAGGCCTAAGACGGAAAATTGCCGTATTGAGCGCCTAATTAAAATGAGGGGGAGAACTTTACGAGTAGGGATTTTGGTGTCAAGTGCATGGTACAAATATTAGAGTTAGCATTAAGTGTGCTATGACATTGTATAAGGAGGAATAGAGTCAGGAAAACAAAGTATTTAGTATTGTATAAATTGGCACCCGGGGCATTGGATTTCAGTGGGAGCGGGAAAGGAGGTGACCTGTGGGGTTGAAGGAATGGCACACTCTCCTCGGGTACTGATGTGGATGGACGCGTCACCTTGAGAGAGGATAACGCCGGTGGATTGAGGCGGACATACGTCTCTGATTAGGTGGGTAATGTGATCAGGGGAGTTTCGTGGTGGTATAAAATGAGTGGAGAATTTAATATGCGGAGTTGAGGGGTGAAATTTGGTGGGGAGAGAGTGCTGGGGGTGTCTCTCGTGTTTCTCTGTTGTTTGTTCAGAGTCCCGCATCACTTTCATTGTCTTTGTTCTAATGTACTTTACTATTTTTTAAATATATGTAAAATTGATTTGGAACAGAGTTTTCCTTCAATGAAAATCCCTGCCCGCGTTGTTTACAATAATTTCAGGTCCCCAAATTATTGTAAACAACGCGGGCAGGGATTTTCATTGAAGGAAAACTCCGTTCCAAATCAGTTTTAAATATATTTAAAAAATAGTAAAATACATTAGAACAAAGACAATGAAAGTGATGCAACAACAGAGAAACACGAGAGACATCCCCAGCACTCTCTCCCCATCTAATTCCACCCCTCAACTCCGCATATTAAATTCTCCACTCACTTTATACCACCACGAAACTCCCCTGATCACATTACCGACCTAATCAGAAACGTATGTCCGCCTCAATCCACCGGCGTCATCCTCGCTCACCGTGACGCGTCCACACCCCACCAGTGCCCGAGGAGAGAGTGCCATTCCCTTCAACCCCAGGTCGCGTCCTTTCCAATGCCCCGGGTGCCAATTTATACAATGTTAAATACTATGTTTTCCTCACACTATTCCTCCTTATACAATGTTATAGCACACTTAATGCTAACTCTAATATTTGTACCATGCACTTGACTCCAAAATCCCTACTCGTAAAGTTCTCCCCCCTCATTTTAATTAGGCGCTCAATACAGCAATTTTCCTTCTTAGGCCTACAGAGTCACCCACGCACACCCGATCCACCTTGCCTCCCCTTAACGTAACTACCCTTACCGTTATATATATATATATATATATATATATATATATATATATATATATATATATATATATATATATATATATATATATATATACGATATAGACGCCCTGTTTTCAGTATATATATATATATATATATATATATATATATATATATATATATATATATATATATATATATATATATATATATATATATATATATATATATATATATATATATATATATATATATATATATATATATATATATATATATATATATATATATATATATATATATATATATATATATATATATATATATATATATATATATATATATATATATATATATATATATATATATATATATATATATATATATATATATATATATATATATATATATATATATATATATATATATATATATATATATATATATATATATATATATATATATATATATATATATATATATATATATATATATATATATATATATATATATATATATATATATATATATATATATATATATATATATATATATATATATATATATATATATATATATATATATATATATATATATATATATATATATATATATATATATATATATATATATATATATATATATATATATATATATATATATATATATATATATATATATATATATATATATATATATATATATATATATATATATATATATATATATATATATATATATATATATATATATATATATATATATATATATATATATATATATATATATATATATATATATATATATATATATATATATATATATATATATATATATATATATATATATATATATATATATATATATATATATATATATATATATATATATATATATATATATATATATATATATATATATATATATATATATATATATATATATATATATATATATATATATATATATATATATATATATATATATATATATATATATATATTTATTTATATATATATATATATATATATATATATATATATATATATATATATATATATATATATACTGCTCTCAAAATAGTCTACAAAGTTACGTGGGGCGTTAAGTATTACTATCACAGATTATGAAGGACTTTACATTGTAAAGGTGGGTTCACACGTGCCAATTTGCGACTTTTTTTTTTTCTTTCTTACGTACGTAGAATTTGGGACCCGCAATCGGCGCCTAGCGACTGCAAAAGCAATCGCATAATAAAGGCCAACATGTTGATCTTGCTATAGTTTATTTGCGATTTTATTTACGTCGTGATGTCACGGAGTAAGTTTTGAAAATGTGGTTTCCAGTACAAAGATGTTAGAGTTGATGAGGGAAAAAGAACACATCTGGAGCCCCAGAAATGAATTTCGTCGTTCGACGAAATAGCTGCCACTCTACAAGAGCAGTTTACCTCAATGCAGAGTGTTGGAGGTGAGGATTGAAGACTTGTCAGGATTTAATTTTTTTTTCTATCAATTTTATAACAATTTCCTTATGACAAATGTAGGCTAATTTAGAGTTGTAGAAACTCCTTTCTTTCTTTTTACTTAGCCAGGGACATATCCATAGGCATTTTCTTTTCTGTTGACTCTTCCGGTGCGCCACGGTCTAGAACTATAGATAGACTGTGACAAGAGCAACCACAACTTCAGCATCGTCACTGAAGGAAGATATCTTGGTGGGTAGTTGTTGTTTGTTTATACTCACCGCCAAGGCGCCAACTACTGTAGGCAATACTTTGCAAGTGCTATGTCTGACACTTTCCGACTAGAAGGAATGAGTCGGAAACTCTACGTACGTAAAAAATCAATCGCAAATTGGCACGTGTGAACCCACCTTAAACAGAAAATAAATAAATCAATAAAAAAAATAATTGAGAATCTACTATCGATATGGCCAGTGGCCTTAGAAAATAGAGAGAGAGAGAGAGAGAGAGAACAAGAAGAACGTCGCAGCTTCAAAACTATTATGTTCATACTTTATAGATAGTGAAGATTGAAGAACACCCAGTGATCCAAGGGGTACACTGTATAGTTGTTATACACCGCTCTTTCCATCCCTGCCTTGCCTTTGCCTGTCTGTCGCCAACGAGCCACCCACTATAGTTGAACAGCACTCTATCATTATTCGGCAACCAAAACTTGAATTAAGGGACGAAACTCAGTAAATGTTAATAATGGCCGTGTAAGAGCGGATGGTCCTCTGACGTGTGGCCGTCCTGCGGATGAACGTGCGGGAACGAGCTCGTATTTACTAAGGATTTTTTTTTTTTTTTCACTTGTATGTCAGTTGTATGCATGGAAACACGATAGAACAATCTGGACACTTTTTTTTTTACCTAGGTGACAAAAAAAAAAAACCGGTGTAAGGAGAGCTACCACGTAAACATTGACATCACATTACAATGCTTCGTCTCCACTAGGGCTCATAGGATCTGTGAGATCGTCGAAGCCCGAAAACAACAACAAGAACAACAATGCTTCGTGCCGTGATTAGGGGGTCGTTCCAGCACCTTGGCTGTCAGAGTGTTCAGCAAGTGGACGAGAAGCTCCTGTCTGCCTGGTGGTTAGTACTGCCCCCTTCAGGATGGTTGGAGGCAAGGAATATACAAGAATCCTTGGTTGGAGGTAAGCGTGGTGCTGGGAGGGGAGATGTGTTGCGGCGTGCCTCTGTACCTCTGTAGCTCTTACTCCTAACTCTGTAGTATGATCGCCTTCCTTCATTTGATACTTTAATAGTCCTGTTGCCTGGGGTCATGGGAGCACTACCTCTGTCTGGATGGTGCATCTGCAATGGGTTGTGGCACTTGCAAGTATATAGTTGGTAGTGGCGGAATTGGTTATGACATGTGACTTGGCCCCACCCCTCGTCTGTGTTTAGGTTTATTAGCAAAGGTGGCACTATTAAACAACTTTCAGAAATATATATGGTTGTTTGTGCTACAGTTAATAAGTGGATAGATTACAATCACAGATCCCATACTCAACGTGTTGCCTACAAGTGATGAGTTCTTTGATTGTGCCAATTTTTATGAAGGTTTCTCGTGCAGACTCGCTTGTACAGATCAGTATCCTTAACTTTTGTTGCTTGCAAGACCTTTGAGAGAATTATGGCTAAACTGATATATGTATAGGTACCTATATTAAGGAGAATGATTTTTAATCTCACAACCATTATGGAAGATCTACAGAAAATCAAGGTAAATCTATAGAACAGCAACTCCTTACATATTCTTTTCTATTACCCCCCTTCCCCCCCACAAGCTTGGGGGCACGTGGGGAATCGGGTTTTTTTTTGGGGGGGGAGCCGAAATAGGTGAGATGGCAATCCAAAAAAATCTAAGGACAAAAACCTAATCTAACCGGGGGGCTGTTCCCCCCAGAACCCCCCTCCAACACTAACCTAACCTAACGTAACCGGAACACCCCCTACAACACTAACCTAACCCTAACATAAACCTAACCTACCATATCCTTGCTTTGGGGCAGCTTCCCTCCCCCCACACCGGTTCTCTTATAGCTTTACACAATATGCCCTACCTCTACCAATACCCCTCCTCACAATACCTTAACGAAAGGATGAAGGTCCCGGCTGATCCTCTTCTCGATTGTACACTGACTTGCATCGCAGGAGCGATGATTTCCCAGTAATCAAATTCGCAACCTTTACAACTAATGTCACTGGTGGCCATGGCTCAACTGCGCACACAGATCTCTGTGCACCTGTCTGCCCAGCTGTGCCCCGCCTACGAATACATATAGCAAATTCCCATTGGTGCAGCTTGTGGTGTTAAGAGGTGGTGGCACGTCATTGGACAAAAGAACTATAGACACAATAAGAATCCTATTCAGCAGTTACCCACAAACCCAGGATGTGAACAACAGACAGTCACTTCCTGTTACCCACAAACCCCAGATATATACAATAGACAATAGCAGTGTTTACTATTTGGACTCCGAGTGACGTCTCTAATTTCAGTGAGGCAATGTGACATAACCGTGTGTGACCCCCAAACAAGACCACAAGGTACGTGTTCTCCATTAACTACTCATCATTTTGTGTTATTATTGCACAGATTAGAGAGGAGGTCCTGTTCTAAAGATTTACGAAAATCAATTATTACTCACTTACACTCATGTAATTTTGGCAATGGATGATGGGAAAGTTGATGACTTGATTTTATTTGATTATACTAAAGCTTTTGAAGTAGTTAATCATGACATTCTGCTAAACAAATTAGTAACTGGTAATTACAGGCTAAAGTTTTTGTTGTGGATAAAAGATTTTTTTACTGGACAGATGTTAAATGTTGTGGTGGCACATACTAGGAGCTCAACCAAGCAGGTGACCAATGGTGTCCATCAGGGACCCTTACTCTTTTTTGTTATAGTCTCTTCTACTAAGATATTTGTTGACCTAGAATTGTATATATTTATTAGTATTGAGGCAAGTTTTAAATTATGTGCTCATTGCAGTTAGAAATTGTCAATGGGATATAGATAATCTTTTCTAGGTGTCTGAATTTTGGGGACTTGCACTAAATCTGTCCAATTGCCTTCCCTTAAGATTGAACTCGAATGATACTTTTTGGTCTGGGTTTGGTCAGGATGTTTGTTATTACAGTAAAAATGTAGCTATTCCATTTAAAGACTTGTCTACAAACTTTGGTGTGTGTGTGTGTGTGTGTATTTACCTAGTTGTATTTTTACAGGGCCTGGGCTTTTACGCACGTGTGGCCCCGTCTCCATATCTACACTTATCCAATTTTTCTTTAAAACTATGCACACTCGCTGTCACCACTTCTTGACTCAGGCTGTTCCACGTCTCAACACATCTTTGCGGGAAACTGTATTTTTTTATA
Organism: Portunus trituberculatus; assembly: GCF_017591435.1. NCBI lineage: Eukaryota > Metazoa > Arthropoda > Malacostraca > Decapoda > Portunidae > Portunus > Portunus trituberculatus. The sequence continues at coordinate 26,842,487 of NC_059298.1, read as the reverse complement.
TCTCTTAGACATCTTCCTTTCCTCAGCTTTTTACCATGCAATCTTGTGCTTCAACTGTCATATTCGTCTCTCAGGAGCAGTTTCTCATTATCCACTTGGTCCATTCCGTTGATCAATTTACAAACTTGTATCAGATCCCCTCTCTCCCTTCTCTGTTCCAGAGTTGGTATATCCATAGCCTTTAGTCTCTCCTCATATGTCATCCCTTCAAATTCTGGAACCATTCTTGTAGCCATTTTTTGTTCTCTCCAGCTTCTTTATGTGTATCTTTTTATGGAGGGTCCACACTACCCCTGCATATTCCAATCTGAGTCTTATTATAGTACTTATCAATTTCTTCATCATTTCTTTGTCCATGTAATGAAATGCTAATTCAACATTTCTTAGCAAATTATATGTCTCTCTGAAGATTTTATCTGTATGGCTTACCTGTTGATTGTTTTCTTCCATCGTCACGCCAAAATCCCTTTCCTTTTTTACTTTCTCCAGTTCTACTCCCATCTCCCATCTTGTAGATTCCCACTGGTTGTCTTTCACTCCTTCCCATTTCCATGACATGGTTTTGGTCCACATTGAATTCCATCTCCCACTTTTTACTCCATTCCCAGATCTTATTTAGGTCTTCCTACAGTATTTCACAATCCTCTTTTTTTGCTTTATTACTCTGCACAGTTTCGCATCATCCGCAAACAGATTTATGTAGCTGTTCACTCCCTCTGGCATGTCATTTATATTTATGAGGAAAAGTAATGGCACCAGTACTGACCCCTGCTGCACTCCGCTTTCTACTGCTCTCCACTCGGACTTCATATCTTTGACTACCGTCCTTATTTCTTTCCCCCTCAAGCAATTTTCCATCCATTTCAATGTGGTTCGTTTTAAGCCACCCTTCTCTAATTTCCACAGTAACCTTGCATGTGGCACTTTATCAAATGCCTTTTTGAAATCCAAATAAATACAATCAACCCATCCCTCTCTCTCTTGTACTCTGTCAACTATTCTAGAGTAGAAACTCAGTAAATTTGTTACACATGACCACCCTTTTCTAAAAACAGATTGGCTATTTGATGATAATTTGTTGTCTTCAAGGAAGTCGATCCATTGTTTCTTTATCACTTTTTCACACATATTACATATTACACTAGTTAGTGTAATTTAAAGGTTCTTCCTTCTTTCCTCTCTTATATATGGGAACCACCTCAGCTCTTTTCCATTCTACTGGTACTGTTCCATATTTTATTGAGCATTTTATGATGTATATAGGACTTGCTAGTTCTTCCCTACATTCTTTTAGTATTCTACCTGGGACTTCATCCAGTCCCATTGCCTTTTCTTCATCCAGTTCCTTCATTAACTCTTTTATTTCAAGCTTGGTTACTTTAATCTCTTTCATATAGATGGTCTCTATTACCCTGTGGCCTTTCAAATTTGGACTCCTTAGTAAAGACCTCTTGAAATTTACAATTTAACAGTTCTGCCATACTTTTTGGGTCTTCCACCATCCCATTCTCTCCTTTTAACCTTACAATTGTTTCTTTTTGTCTTATTTTTCCATTGATGAATCTGTAGAACAATTTTGGTTGCTCCTTGCATTTTTCGACAATGTTCCTTTCATAGTTCCTCTCCTCTTCCTTCCTCACTTTAACATATTCATTTCTCACTGTCTTGAAGTTTTCCTTATTTACTGGATTTCTATTTCTCCTTCACCTTTTCCATGCTCCATCTCTTTTCTCCTTTGCCCTGGCACACCTTGCGTTAAACCAATCTTTTTTTTTCCTTCTTTAGGTCTATATTTTGGGACATATTCCCTGACTTCTGTTCTGTATATTTTCAAAAATAAGTTATATTTCTTCTGCACCCTCTCAGTGTTTTCCATCTCCTCCCAGTTAACGTATTTGATATATTCTTGAGATTCTCAATATCAGCCTTTCTGTAATTTAGTTGGTTTTCTTTGTATGATTCATCTCTATCTTCTTTTCCCTCTTCTATATATATATCCATTTCTAAAATTACATGGTCACTCTTTCCCAATGGGCACTTGTATCTTATATCATTGTTCATTTGTATACCCCTTGTAAAAACCAGCTCCAACCTCGCCGGCTCGTCGTTTCCTCTGAATCTTGTGCTTTCCTTTGTTCTTTGGTCCATCATATTGTCTATCATTAGGTTCAGGAATCTTTCTCCTCAGGCTTCTTCCCCCATACCACTTTCATAATATTCTCAGTCCACTTCTTTACAGTTGAAGTCTCCTACTAATAACACTTTTCTTCTTTCTTTAATGACTCTCTTTAGACTCCTTATTGTGTCTTCTATCATGTCTTTATATTCTTGGTTGGTCCATGAATTTGTTTTTGGTGGCACATACGTTCCAGTGATTGCTATTTCTTTTTTATTAATATGCATCTTAATATACAGTATTTCCTCTTTTCCTTCCCCATATTCCACTTGGTTTACCACCAACTCTTTCCTTAACATTATCATAACTCCTCCTCCTCCTTTACCCCCTGTCTTTCCTCCGTACGTTATACAGGCAACCCCCGTTTAACGAAGATTCACACAACGAAATTTCGCTCCAACGAAGGTTTCATTTTACTACCATCTGCTCGTTTAACGAACACCAAACTCGCTTTAACGAAGTTTTATCCAGGTAATTTTTTTCCAAATTTGAAAGCCCCACCATATCACGCAAGCTGACAGGCTTTTGAATACACCAGGAGCTGCTGGTACTAAGGCCTGCCTCAGGAAAAATCCTGTGACACCTATAGAATAAAGATCAAGATCAAGCCTCTCGTGGACAACACGCGCAACACTCACTCCCCAGTCAAAACATAACAGCCTCAGCAGCAGCTTGTCTTCCCTAGCTCAACTTACCACCAAAATGCCCTGCAATTGGCCTAGTGTTCGTAAGAAGACCAGGAAGTCTCTTACTCTCCAAATGAAGCTAGATATTATTCATAGACATGAGAGAGGCCAGAAAACTATAGCAGTGCTGGCCACTATCTTGACTCCATATTATACTGTCTCTATTTTCAAGTCAGCAGACTCTATTAAGGAGGCTGGTGAGACCGTATCTTCCTTGCAAACTAAAAGAACCACCTGAACTCTTGACTCTACAATGGATAAAATGGAAAGCCTTGTGGAAATGTGGTCCATAAGTTTTGTATGCAGTACAATGATGCGCACTTTGTTTACATTCCACAGTTTGCCGGTTAGTGTCTTTCCCGTATCACTCTTCCTCCCTTCATAAAGTTAAGATCATCAACATTATAAAGTTACATACATACATACATTAGTGTACATTATAATGACTTAAATTAAACTACCTAAATGTTAAATTCATAATTCTTACTTTCATTAAACCTTTTATTGTACTATGATGCACTCTTGCTTTGCTTACTCTCAATGGAAGTTCAAATCAGGGGTTTAACTTGTTATAATCGGTTCGCTTAACGAAGTTTTGCTTAACGAAGTGTTTTTTAGGAACGTAACCCCTTCGTTAAACGGGGGTTGCCTGTACTAATGAAATACTGCGGTATTTCATAACATAACATAACATATCATAAATAATAGGATAACAAAGGGCCACCAGGGCCCATCTAGGTTATCCTGTATCAGTTGCACAGCGACCTCGTCATCAGTACTTAAAGATACACTTACAAGTACACAATACATTATATACTAATTCTAAATATTTGGCCCATTAACAGGGCTAAGTCCTGCAGCGAATTCCTCTACAATCTGTGATCCCCATACATGGGGATCATGTCTTGTTTAACTATAATAAATTTCTTATAAAAACTATCATGCAGTGCTATACATAATTATAAATCTAATAAATTTAAGTGCTTATCTAATCTGTTTTTAAACATTGTCAAACTAGTGCTATTTACAACCCTCTCTGGCAATGCATTCCAGAAGTCTACCACCCTATGACTAAAGAAATATTTTCTTATATCTAACCTGCAGCCTTGCTTTCTAATCTTCCTGCCATGATTTATAATCCTACTTCCCTCCTCTAAGGTAAAGAAAGATCTCACATCTATGTAGTTTGTATCTGAGAACATTTTAAATAACTCTATCATATTCTCTCTTATACATCTCCTCTCAAAAGAAAACATGTTTAATTCCTTTAATCTATCTCTATACTCCAGGTGCTTTAATGCTGGTATCATCCTAGTTGCTCTTCTCTGAACTGCTTCTAACATGTTGATATCCTGCCTATAATGGGGTGACCAGGCCTGTATGCAATACTCTAAATGGGGCCTAACATAGGAATTATATAAGCTACGCACCACTTCCTTACTTTTATAACTAACATTTCTATTTATAAAACCCAGGATCCTATTTGCCCTATTTCTTGCTTCTAAACATTGCTTTGAAAATTTCATAGTCCTGTCTATCACTACTCCTAAATCCTTTCCTTCCTCTAGTGCCTCTAGCCAACATCCCTCCATCTCATAGCTAAAGTTTGTGTTGTCTTTACCTAAATGCATAACCTGACACTTTTTAGAATTAAACTCCATCTGCCACCTGTCTGCCCATGCTATCAGCCTGTCCAGGTCTCGTTGTATTCTGTAATTGTCCTTTTCACCCTGTACTGCACATGCTATCTTAGTATCATCTGCAAACTTTGATACTTTGCTACTAATTCCTATATCTAAATTGTTAATGTACACCAAGAAAAGATCCTTGGGATACCCGACTAACTACTTCCTTCCACTCAGACATTGCCCCATTTAATACTACTCTCTGTTTCCTATCAGAAAGCCATTCACTAATCCAATCAACTAACCTACCCCCTATCCCATGTAGTCTCAATTTGTACACTAGCCTCCTATGCGGTATCTTATCAAACGCCTTGCTAAAATCTAGATATATAACGTCTATGCTATTTCCAACATCTAACTCCTTGGTAATATATTCTAAGGTATCGAGCAAATTTGTAAGACAGGACCTCCCTGATCTAAAGCCATGTTGGGTATCTCTAATTAATCTATTCTCATTTAAATGCTCCCAAATACTACCCTTAACCCGCTAAGACCGATGGCCGCAAAATTCGCACCCTCCCATTACCGCAATTATCATAAAAAAATCAACTCTTATAAATTACTCTGGAAAAAAATCTGCTGTTAGTAGACATGACAATGCATCGTCCTACAAGTTTTTATTGCTCTAATCACTATGGTTGTCTCAGAATAATAACCGATAATTGGAGAAGATTGTGGTAGCGGCAACTCGGGGGAGGTGCTTTTATGTGTATTCTTACATAATGTAAGGCACTGCTCATGTTTTATGTGTTTTCACATGTTTTTCGTGTTTTCACCATATTGGCTGATTATAGTTACGTATGTTTTATCAAGCGTGGGTGACGATGTTGTCACAATAGCGGGGTCGGGATCTACCTCCAACCTGTGCACTTTCCGTCTTGTCCCGCCTTGTCTATCACTTTTATCACTAAACTTTAGCTTCCTCTTAGCACCAGTAGCCATAGTTGTAAATAGTAGTTCCTTAAATAAGTAAATGCGTAAATACGTAAATAATTATCACCGCGACACGACGCTCACGCACCTCACAGAAATTTGCGGGAGACTAGCTGGCTAGAGCCTAAAATTAGCAAGGTGGTCAAGCCCACCATCTATCTCTCTCTTACTTTCCTTCACCCCTTCTCTTCCCACCCACTTTCTCTTCTGCTAGCTACCTCTCTTCACCCCCTTTAAAAAAAAAAAAAAAAAAAAAAAAAGCTGGCTAGAGCGGTGTGCTTCCTGGGAGCCGACAGTACTACCATAGGCCTACGTCATGACCAAATATAGCAGCGCTACCAATGCTAGCGCGGTTTTTATTAGCGCTCAAAGTAGCTGCCCCATTTAAGGACTCTCGGAAGTGTGCAATGCAGCCCTATTTAAGGCCTGTCGGACTTTACGGGTTAATGATTTTCTCTAGTATCATACATACTATACTAGTTAAACTGATCGGTCTATAATTATTCGCATCATCCTTCCTACCTTTTTTAAGGTGGTAATTCGATGACTCGATATCAATATCGGTTTTTTGGCTCTCCCATTGCTATTTTTTCACCGAATTCAATAATATTTATACACAAGGTGTACGTTTATGGTGTACGTCTTCAGTGTTAATTTGGTACACAAATGTGGCGTAGTTTTTTTGCAATAAATATTTTTTCGGCGATAAGAAAATAATTCAAAATACCATTATAAAATCAAAACTAATAACAGTGTGGCAATTTCCTCTTAACCACATATAATATACATAACAACAAATAAATGTTAGCATCGGCATACACATAACCTATGTTATAACAATTTCATTACACGCCAAATTGTTACCTTTTTTTTCATCAAAATTTGAGTTTATAAGCCTGTTGTAAATTTATTTGAGTGAGTTCATGCATTATCATGCTAGCATTTGTTAAGATGAGGTTGTTGATCATTTTGCTGCAAAAATTTTTGAAATTGACCAATTACTGAAAAAGTTATTCAACAGTATATGCTGAAAAACTGAAAGTCGAGAAAAACGCATTTTTCTGTGAACATCTTCAAAACCCCCACATAACTTGCTTCCTCACTCGGGGCAACGGTTTCCTAGCAGGTGGGCTTTAAGATAGAGGTACCCTAAAAGTATCCCCTTTAGCCCATAAATTCCCGTGAAAAGCCCACATGGTATAAAAAAAAAAAAAAATAACTCACTCCAATATGTACCAAACTCAGATATGTACTTACATAATCCCTTGACAACTGCTTGGAGGCTGGTAGTGGCTGTTTAGATAGTTTCAGGCCATGTTACATCATGGCCTTACACGCGGCATTGTCACAATTTGGGAACCCAACACGTGTAAAATACGATCAACAGGTAGACTGCACGCACACGCACTCCCTAAGGCTGTATCGATTGGTACTGAGGGAGTAGCGTCTTCCTCACCCTCACTGCCTGATACTAAACTATCGTACATCACGCAAAAATAAATAAAACAGCTCAAAAAAAAAATAAATACAAGCAAAACAAAGACTAGAAGAAAAAGGGGCATATGCACGCTTGGGTATTGAAAGGGCCGGCCCTTTAAACCCGCCATTACCAGGTAAGCAGTGCGTTATGTGCCTGGCAACTTCGGCCATGGCTTCCCTCTCCAGAGACGAACCCAAGTACCAAGTTTCCAATTTTTCAATTTTTTTGACCAAATTAACGAATTTCCACCTTAAATATTGGAGTAACATTAGCTAACTTCCAGTCCTGAGGTATCTCAGCAAACCTAAGTGATCTTTCAAAGATTAACTTAAGTGCTTCAGATATACTGTCTACACCCCTCCCTAAGTACTCTGGCATGTAGCTCATCAGGACCACTAGCTTTCCTGTCATCTAGTTCAAGAATAAATTTCCTAATAATTCCCGGTTTTATATCAATATTTTCTAAAGCTCCTAAACTACTCGTCGCACTGTTTGTAACAGGATTTCCTATTCTTTCCCTAGTAAATACTGAAGAAAATTGTTAATTCAATAATTCTACTGTCTTCATTTTGATCCACTACTACACCATCTTTTCTGAGTGGTCCAATCCTATCCTTTTTTCTTTTATCACTGACCTTGTAATAACTATATAATTTTTTGGGATCTTTACTCCCAGCTCTAGCTAGTTTTATCTCTGCCTGCCTTTTACTTTTTTTTTTATAACCTTACTCAAATCATCCCTGACCTATCTATACCTAATCAAATCTACATCTTCCCCACTTTTCTGCAACTCTCTATATGCCATCTTCTCTCTGATCTGTTTACCTATCTTGTGAGTCCACCATAATGGCTTCCTGTTTCTCTGCCTTATATCTTTGTAAGGGATACATTGCATCACTATACCCTTTACTACAACCTTAAAAATATCCCACATCTCCTGTGCAGTTTTTTTCCAAAACTATCTTCCCAGTTTACCTCTCCTAATAACTGACATAACCTACCATAATTGCCTTTCTGATAGTTTGGGACTTTAGTCTTATTCACTATATTATCCCTACTGGAATTAATGATAAATCTAATTATATGATGGTCACTGTTTGCTAAAGTCTCTCCTACCTCAACTTCCTTTAAACAATGCTCAATAATTGTTAGTACTATGTCTAAAACCTTCCTCCCCCTAGTAGGTTTATCTACCATCTGCACTAAATAGTTATCCTGAAAACTTTCCATAAACTTATTTTCACTAGCATCTCCTACCATCCTCTCCCAGTTTACTGACTTAAGATTAAAATCCCTAAGATAATTGTCTGACTAGTACACCCCTATTTATCTCATCTACCATAAGGTTGTCTACATCTGCTGACTGGTTAGGTGGTCTATAAAAGCTCCTACTCTAATAACCTTACTTTTGTTTACTCTAACATCCAGCCATAAGGACTCTACTCTGTTATCTACCTTAATACCATTAACCTGACTGGAAATGAAGGATTTTTTTTACATAAATAACTACTCCTCCACCTATCCTACCAATTCTCTGGTGTAAATACATAATGTATCCATCTACTTCATATTCTTTCCTATTTTCCTAAACTTTTCCTCATTTACCCATGCCTCTGTGACACATACAACATCTAAGTCCTCCTCAACTATATAACTAGATAACTTGTCCTTCTTGTTCCTAAGACTCCTGGCATTTACATAAAAACATTTAAGTCCTGCTACCTTCCTAGATGCTGTCTCCTTATTTGGAATCCTAATCTTATTTTCTCCTATTTGCACCTGGAAATCTTTCCTAATCTTTTCACTATCTCTGTTTATCCTATCTAATTTATGTCTAACATTTTTCTTCTGGAATGCATTTGTTACCTCACCCCCTACCAGACTAAATGGTTCCTACGTAGGCTGCCAGTGGACCAGCGGAGCCACCCGCTGGAGGGATCGCCCAATAGGGGCTGTCCTGTGCTGGATGGTTGGGTGTCCAGGCTGGGATGCTTTGGGAGGGGGGTCTCAGCTCTGTCGTGGACAAACATTCGTATCATGTGGGCCTTTTTAAAACGACTGGTCCGCATGGGGACAGGTACCCGTCCACAGCAGCCAGCGCTTCCTCCCATTGTAGTCCCAGTAGGTGGTTTCCCTTGCCCCTGGAGCCAATTTTTTGTGTAGCTGTTTTTTTATGGGAAAACACAAAAAACATTCAGGTTCTCGTGAGGTGGCTGACCTGGCCCACGAGACGTCATCTTCAGGTCTGAGTAAGGAGGAGGATTCCCTCACAAGGGCCTCCCACAGCAGTCTCTTGTTCTGGAAGTTCTTTTGAGGGATGCATTTCTGCTGCATATGATTCTCTTGTAATGGTAAATGTTAATCCATCATTTTCCTATCATGCCTTGCACTCACTTCTCAAGGCGTATGGTACGGTTGTTCGCATTCGACTGGTTTATGATAAGGACTTTCCTTCTAACCGATGCTATGTAACGTTTATGTCATGTGATGAAGCTCGTTTAGCTTATGAACATGTAGCATCTCTGCCCTCGCCGGCCATGGCTTTAAAACTGAATTTCTCCAGTCACGTAATATTTCAGACAGTGACATGGATTACATCCCAAATGTTTTTGAAAACTATTTAGAGAATTCAGTTCCAGCAGTCCGCCAGATCCCACCTCCACGTTGGTTTGTGGCGTACTATAGAAATGGGCGGGAATTTCATCCATGCCTCCCGATACCTGTCCAAAGAAATCGGCACGATTCCTGAGGGGAATCTGAAAAAGTATGGGAAGGGGGTGCTTGTGCGAGCAAAAGATCTTACGCAAGCTAGGATGTTGCAACATCTCCCATGCCCTTCTGACAGCATGTTTGAGACTGTTAAGGCTCATCCCACCTTTAACTATAGCAAAGGTTGTGTTTATAGCCAAGACCTCTATGAATTCCCAGAAGAGGAAATACTAGCAATGTGCCCTAGCTCAGTACAAAAGGTGACTAAGATGAGGAACTCCTCCAACATGGTCCTTCTCACTTTTTTTGGGTCCACCCTTCCTGACCGTGTTAATATCAGTCCTATCAACCTTAGGGTGAGGCACTTTGTTTCTCGCCCTCTGTGCTTCTCATGCTATGGGTACGGTCACGGGAAAAGCTCGTGTAAGGAAGCTTCCCGATGTGGTAATTGCTCTGCACTCGACTCGCATTCAGAGGAGCATTGCTATGGTGCAGCTTATTGTTTTCATTGTCGTGATGCTCACCAGGTACGTTCCAGGCAATGCCCTAGGTATCGCCTGGAGCAGGACATTCTACAGATTGCCAATAGTCAGTTTATCAGCCTCGGTAGCGCCCGCCGTGAACTCCTGTACCGCCAGAAGGATGGTACTGGTGCGACATCCTATGCTTCATTGGCCGCTCGCTCTTCGGCTGAGTCTGCCGGTCCAAAGACAACTCCTCCTGCTACCTCTCGCTCTGTTGGGGCGGGTGGTACTGTTTATCTGGCTAACAGGTTTGCCATTTTGGCTGATGACTCGGTTGAGTCATCTCTTAGAAGTGACGAGAAAAATACGGACTTGAACAAAGTTACCCATGTAGTAGATGTCCATTTGCCACCTGTATCTCCTAAGCCTTTAAAGGGTCTAACTAAGCGGCACCGCGGCTCTGGAGTCGTTAGATTTAGCTCAGCATAAGCAGTCTAAGTTTTCTCCCGGTGCTTATAATCGTGAGTCCTCCAGGGACCGCTCTGCTAGGGTAGCTCCAGTAGTTTCTGTCCAGCCTTCTGTGATGCCCTCCGTCTCAGATCGGGCTTCTTATGATGAGGACGGTCTGAGCATGGAGACGTCCGATGATATTGTCATAGCCGTCCCTCGTGGACCAACTGTATCGGAAAGTGCAGTCCTGCCTGATCCTCGTCCTCCGAGGACCAGTAAAAGTGATGATAGTTCGCATCACCCACCGATAAGCCGAAAGGCTGAGGTCCAACGACCCGGCACACCTCAATTCCCGGTGTCTTCTCGTCGTTTGATTAGTTCTAGTCAGGTCAGTCACGGGCAGCCTCAAAGGCTCGCTCGTCCACTGCACCCAAATAGTCGTCTTCAAGCTTCTACAATGGAACTGTAGAGGCCTTCGCGCCTCGTGGGGAACTCCGAGCTTTGCTGTCGGAGTTCTCTCCAGCCTGTGTAGCTAATACAAGAGACTATGATAGGTGATAGTACTTATTCTAGTCCTCCTGGCTATCGTGGTTTTTAACACTCCTTTCCTGACCAGGGCCACCACGGTGGCACAGCTATTCTAGTCCGTCAGGATATACCTGTTATCCCGGTACAACTTAACTCTCCCTTCAGGTGGTTGCTGTTAAGGTCTTTATGGGACGACTGTACACCATCTGCAGTTTATATCTACCTCCTCGGCTTCCTGTCTCCAGGGGTGAGCTTGACGGCCTGGTGCGTCAGCTGACTCCGCCTTTTCTTTGTTGGGAGATTTTAACAGCCGTCACCCGTTGTGGGATGAAGGTGCTCGTAATCCTCGTGGGGTTTTAATCGGTTCTTTTATTGAGGATGAGGGATTGGAGATTTTAAATTCTGGGATGTTACACATTTCCACACTCCTACTGGGACTTTTACAGCTATCGATCTTTCTCTTTGTACATCTAATTCTTTCCTTGATTTTAATTGGCGAGTCCTACCGGATTTACACGGTAGTGACCACTTTCCGATTTTATTGCAATCTGTGAAATCTGAGCCACAGTCCCGGCCACCACGCTGGGTTTTAGACAAGGCAGATTGGCGTCGATTCACAGACCTTAGCTCTTTTATTCATCCGCTGGCTGACTTTTCTACTTGTGCTGAGGCTGTTGATTATTTTACTGATTTTTTTATTTCTTTAGCCCTTCAGACAATCCCTAGGACGTCAGGTCGCTTTACTAAGTGTCCCGTTCCTTGGTGGAACGCAGCATGCACTGCAGCGGTTAAAGAGAAACGGTCAGCTTTCTCTCGTCTCCGGCGACATCGTGGGGACCCACAGTGCCTGGAAGCTTTCGGCGCTGCCGAGCTCGGGCCCGCCGCATTTTGAAAGAGGCACAAAGAGCCTCGTGGAAAGCCTATATCTCTTCCATAAACGTCCGCACCCTCTTACGGATGTCTTCAACAAAGTCCGCCGAATTGCTGGGAAGTATTCTGCTGCTTCCCACCAATTTTGTTGTCTGCTGGGCGAACGGTGGCAGACCCTAGGAATGTCGCTGACCTCTTTGGAGCACTTTGCCAGTGTTTCCCAGAGGCATCCTGCAGCTCCGGGCGCACGTCACCGCCAGAGAATGGAATCTCTCGGCATAAACTTTTCTTCCGCTGGAGGAGTCTTATAATGTCCCTTTCTCTGCTTCCGAGTTGCGGACCGCTTTGTCCCAGTGTCACGACTCTTCTCCTGGGCCAGATGATATACCTTATGCCTTCTTGCGCCACATGTCTGACACTGCTTTTAACTTTCTTTTAAATCTTTATAATATGATTTGGCATACCGGTGACTTTCCATCTTCTTGGGCTGTGGCAGTGGTTCTCCCATTTCGAAGCCTGGGAAAGATAATCTCCAGGCTACGAACTACCGTCCTATATCTTTAACGTCCTGTATTTGCAAAGTGTTAGAAAAGATGGTAAATATAAGACTCATGTGGTATTTGGAGAGGGGGCAGTACTTGTCACCGGTACAGTACGGCTTCCGAAAGATGAGGTCTACTACTGATGCTCTTTTATCCCTAGAGTCTTCCATTTGTGAGGCCTTCGCTAATCACCACCATCAAGTAACAGTCTTTTTTGACCTGGAGAAGGCCTACGACACGGCTTGGTGTCATGGCATTTTACAGTCTTTGTTTAATTTTGGCCTTAGGGGCCACCTTCCTATTTTTATCCAGCAGTTTTTATCCAGCCGTTTTTTACGGGTTCGAGTTGGGAGTGTTCTCTCCGATGCTACAGCTTTAACTGACGGTGTCCCACAGGGAAGTATTCTTAGTGTTACGCTATTCGCAGTTGCAATAAATGGTGTTATAGATACTCTACCGGATGGCATTCACAGTTCTTTATATGTGGATGACTTGTGCATCTCTTTTGCTGCTTCTAGGATGTCACTGATTGAGCGCAAGCTCCAACTGGCGATCAATAGGGTGTCCAGTTGGGCCAATATGAACGGTTTTCGATTCTCCACCTCGAAGACCGTAGCCATGCATTTTTGTCGCAACCGTGGTGTCCATCCAGACCCGGATTTATACCTCGCCAATAGACGCCTCTCATGTGTGGAGGCGACTCGATATCTTGGCCTTTATTTGACAACCGTCTCACCTGGGTTCCCATTTTCGCTCTCTTAAGGCGTCTTGTCGGCAGGCACTATCCCTTCTTCGGGTTTTAAGTCATACCTCTTGGGGTGCGGACAGGGACACGTTGCTGTTGCTTCACCGTACACTCATACTTCCGAAGCTGGAATACGGCTGTGAGATCTACTCATCCGCAACAGATGCACGACTACGCTCACTTGACCCGTGCATCATGCTGGGGTCCGCTTGGCTACGGGTGCATTTCGGACATCTCCAATACCTAGCCTTCTAGTGGATGCTGGTTTCTGGCCGCTCGACCTCCGGCGCCAGTCTTCGATGCTCCGGTGTTGGTTTCGCACCCACCGTCTGCCTGATTTTGTCCCCTGTGTGTCAATGTTGCGGGACTCGCGCTCGCAGGCGTATGTCACTCGACCGAGTCTCCTAAACCTTTTGGCCTACGTGTTGCAAATCTCATGGCAGAGTTATCTATCGACCCCACTCCTGTGTACTCTTTCCGTCTCCGCGAGTTGGTAATTGGCAGCTTCCTGTTATCTCATTATGCCCTGCCATGGATGGCAAGAAGGATTTTTGCCAGCTCTGTCCCACACACGGTTTTAGAACACTTTTTATGCATTCTGATGATATCCCTGTTTTTACTGATGGCTCCAAATCTGACTCAGGCGTTGGATTTAGTGTGGTTTTCCCCTCTTTTTATCAGTCTGGCAGCCTTCCTTCAGTGGTGTCCGTTTTTACTGCGGAGCTGTCTGCCATAGTCCTAGCTTTACAAATAATTTTTACTCTACCGGTTTCGTCTTTTACAATTTTTAGTGACTGTCGCAGTGCTCTTACTTCTCTCTCTTGCACTATATCCTTTAACCCTTTGGTTTTATCAGCCCTGGAGTGGCTATACCTTCTTACACAACGAGGATATCGTGTTGGGTTCTGTTGGGTTCCTGGTCACGTTGGTGTTCCAGGGAATGAACATGCAGATCGCCTCGCCAAACAGGCAGCAAGTCGCGCTCCATCTCCTGCGTCTGTTCCGTTTCGAGATGTCTTTCCTCTAATTCGTGAGGCAGTTGCAGCAATCTGGCAGAGGAGATGGCTAACGGGGGTCGCAACCTCGAAAATGGGAGAGATCACTATTTCCTCTATCCCTCACTGGACATACACCCATGTTTGAGATCGACGTTTACAGACTTTATTGGCGCGACTGCGTATAGGTCACACGTACCTTACACAGAGGTACCTGTTGACCAGGAACCCTCAACCTTACTGTGATGACTGCCTGGTGCCGCTTACCGTGCGGCACCTATTGGTAAGTGCCCTAGTTTGATAGAGTTACGACACGCTACCTCTACCGCTGTCGCGGTAGAGATAGCGGTGTCTATTATATCTCAAAGGTCCTTGGACCAAAGTGTCTGGCCCAAGGCCATGACGTTTTAGATTTTGGGAGAAGCTGGCCTTCTCCCAAAGCTGTGATTTTTATTTAATTTTAATATATGTATTTTAATGTTTTATGTATATTATTGTAGCTTTTTGTTTTTAATTACCATTAATTTTATCGTTTTCACTTGTTTTAGCTATTTTATGCATTTTATTTAAGTTTATTATATGTATTTTTAATGTTTTATTGAATTTTATTGTAGTTTTAGTATATTTTGTTACCTTTGATTTTATCTTTTTTAATTTCTTTTAGTTTTTCTAAACTATATTGTAGTAAGTAAAATATTGTAGCGGCGCCATATGACCGTTGATGTTGCGGCGCCTAAAATTAAAATCCATCCATCCATCCATCCACCTCACCCCCTACACTCCATCCAAACTCCCGCCTCCAGACATCCACTCAGCACATCCACACCCTTCCTACTCAGATGCACACCATCCCTAGCATACAAATCCCTTCGCCCATAGAACCTATCCCATACATCCACAAAGCTGACACCCACATCCTTACACATCCCTTTTACCCGATCATTCACACCAATGGCCCTAGACAACCATTCCCTGCTAACATACACATGAGGCAAGATTCCTGACACTACACACCTCCTACCATTCTCCCTTATCTTGCCTAACATTTCCCGCCCGAAATCTTGCCACTAACTCCTCTGACCCACCTGCTCTGACATCGTTCTCACCTAAGTGCAAAACTATTATACCCTCCCTCTCCATCCCCCCAACCCTCTTCTGCACCTCCTCACTCACTGCCTTCACACCTGCACCAGGCATACACACGTTCGTCCTCCTGTCCCTGTCTTTCCCACAGAAAGTACTATCTAAGTACCTAACCTGAGAGTCACCCACCACACACACCTGAGGTGTGCTAGGCACAACCCTCCTCCTCCTCTCCTCTACCCCTTTCTCTCCTTTCACTCACCACAACCACCTCATTCACTCCACTCACACACACGCACACACTCGCCTTCGCTGAGAGAGGACGGCTCGTCTCTGGCTGCGGACAGGAAGAAGGAAAATACCTATGGTGTTACAGGGCCCGGGTACCTCTGAGTTAGTGTCCTGTTGATGTCCTACTGTTGCATAGTGTTGAAAGTGAGGGATATGGAGAGTGGTCCCTGAGAGGAGAGTGTGGGCGGTAATTGTTTTGGCCGTAATCAGCTGACGATAACAAAAATGACGTCTAGACAAGCCCAGGACTTTGAAGGTTTTATAACTACGCCCAAAGGACTGGAGAAATTAGATTTGTCAAAAGAAGAAAAACTTGATAGAGTTTTAGCCGAGAATGATTCGTTCAAAAAAGAGATCTATTTTTTTAACGATAGTGAATAAAGAGCTATTGAAGGAAAAAGTAGAGATGGAGAAAGAAAACCAACAACTAAGGAAACAATGTGAAGAGATGAAGGCTAAACTCCTGGAAATGGAGATGAAAATATCCGAAGGAGACTTGAGGAAGGAGGAATGCCTTAATCTAATTGATGCCAGGATGAAAGAAGTGAACCATAAACATCAGGAGGTACAAAGGTCCTTTAGGAAGATAGTGAAAAAGCAGGAAGAGGAAAATAAAGGGATTACGCAGAGGGAAATGGTAAAGGCACTAAAAGAAAATGAGTATGTGGTGAGAGATATTGCTGAAAAGAAAAAATGTGTGATCATAATAGGATTGAGGGAAGAAACTAACAGGAACTGGCAGGACAGGAGGGATAAGGAAAATGACAGGATTAAGTCTTTATTGAACAAGATCTCTGTGGAAGAAGAGGACCTATATGCTGAGGTAGAAGAAAGTGTGAGATTGGGAGCTTTTGAGGAAGGCAAGAATAGACCATTAAAATTGAAATTAAAGTCTCAGGTGGCAGCTGAGGCCTTGTTGAAGAGGGCTTGGAAACTTAAGGACTCTGAGGAAACCAAAATAATTTACATAAGAAGAAATATGTCACAGGATGAGCAAATGAAAATGAATGAGCTTGTAACTGAAGTGAAAGAGAGGAATGACGAAAGAACAGAGGAGGAAAAGACCAAGTTTTTTTGGAGGATGAGAAATGGGAGGCTAAAGAAGTGGTGGATAAAACAGACGGAATAGACATTACATGGAAGAATGAGACTAGGAATGGAATACAAGTGACTTACACAAATATAGATGGATTTCTGTCTAAGAGGCTAGAATGTATGGATTACCTAAGAAATAACGAACCGGACATAATGTGTGTAGTGGAAACAAAGCTAAGGCCCGAAATAAAGCTAGAGTGGTTTGTTGTAAAACTTTACAAAGTATGGAGAAATGATAGAAAAAATAAGGGAGGTGGTGGTATAATGGTTCTTACTAAGGAAGATCTGATAGTGAAGGAGGTGAACTATAGTAAGAGAAATGAGGAAGTGATAAGATGGCAAGAGGGACATTAATATTATAACAGTATACATACCACCCAGAACCAGTGCTTGGGAATATGAACAGTATAAAATGGTGATGAGAAATACTCTAGACAGAATGAAGCAAGAACTCATCAGAAAGGATAGAGTGATGATAGTTGGAGACTTTAATTGCAAAGAAATAGTGTGGGAAGACTATGAAGTGATGAACGGTGGTGAGTGGGCAGAGTAATTGTTAAAGGTAGCAACATATAACTTGATGACACAGTGGGTGAGATCACCAACAAGGTGCAGGGGACAAGATGTTGCAGCAAGGTTGGATTTGGTATTTACCAGGGGCATCTCTCTAAAAGAGGAAATTGAACATGAATGTCCCTTGGGGAAAAGCGATCATGATGTCCTAAGCTTTGAGCTGGATACGGAATTAAGCACGAATAAGATTGTGGAACGCAGGGAGGAAAAATTAAATTATATTAAGGCAAATTATAACCATATAAGGGAGTTCTTTAATGAAATTGACTGGTCCGTGGTATACCAGGAAAGGGATATGCAATTGAAATACAATAAATTTATGGATTTGTATAACTCTGCTGTGAAAAAGTTTGTGCCATATCACAGAAAGAGGACTTTAAATAATAAACAGTGGTTTAATAGAAATTGTGAAGAAGCAAAAAAGAACAAAGAAAAGGCATGGAAGAAACTTAAGAAAAACTGATGTATTATCAAGAGAAGTTTACAAAACAGCAAGGAATAGATATGTTGAAGTAAGGAGAACAGCACAAAAGGAATATGAACAGAGGGTGGTGGAAAACTGTGATAGTGACCCAAAAATGTTTTACAAATTCATAAATGGAAAACTAAATATAAGGGAGGCAATAGAAAAGGTAAAAAATGGGGAAGAAGTATATGAGGATGCTAGAGATATAGCTGAAATAATGAACGATAACTTTTGCAAAGTGTTTACAAAGGAGGAGCATTTTATGGGAGGAAGGCTTACAGAAATAAAGCAAATGCAGGACATCATGGTTACTAAGGATAATTATAAGCAATCTGGATATTAATAAATCAATGGGGCCTGATGGCATATCTGGGAGGTTGCTAAATGAATGCAAGGATCAATTGTTGAACCCCGTATTTGATATTGTGGAAACCTCCATACAAACAGGATTAGTCCCGAAAGAGTGGAAAAGAGCTGACATAGTGCCTATATATAAGAATGGTAGTAGAATGGAACCGCTAAATTATAGACCAGTATCGTTGACTAGTATATTGTGCAAGGTATGTGAAGAAGTAATTAGAGCTAAGTGGAGTGAGTATCTAGAAAGTGAAAACATTCTGAGTGAAAGACAGTTTGGTTTCAGAAAAGGATGATCGTGTATCCAATTTATTATGTTTTTATTCAAGAGTGACTGACATACTACAACATAGAGAGGAATGGGTGGATGCTATCTACCTGGACTTGAGAAAGGCCTTTGATAAAGTACCACACAATAGACTGATGTGGAAACTAAAGAAGATTGGAGGAGTAAATGATAAACTAGCAAAATGGATGGAAAATTACTTAATGCGAAGAGAAATGAGAACAGTGGTGAGAGAAAGGAAGTCCGAGTGGAAGAAGGTAACCAGTGGAGTTCCACAAGGGTCAGTGCTGGCTCCCATCATGTTTTTGATTTATGTTAATGATATGCCAGTAGGAATTGACAGTTACATGAACATGTTTGCGGACGATACTAAAATTATGAGGAGAGTAAAGAATGTGGAAGATTGTAACAAGTTACAGGAAGATCTTGATAAAATATATGAGTGGAGTAAGGAGTGGCAGATGGAATTTAATATAGACAAGACCCATGTTATGAAAATGGGAAGAAGTAGATACAGACCAAACAGGGATTACAGGCTGGGTGATGAGAAAATTAAAGAGACCAATGAGGAGAAAGACTTAGGAGTAACCGTGCAAAACACCTTGTCACCGGAGAAACACATTAACAAGATTTTTTGGAAAACATATAACATGCTTCAAAATATTGGCCTTGCATTCCACTACCTAGATGAAGGAATGATGAAGAAGATATTATGTACCTTAATAAGACCCCAGTTAGAATATGCAGCTTGTGTCTGGTCACGCATATGAAGAAAAATGTGAAGAAGGTAGAAAGGGTACAGAGGCTGGCAACAAGGATGGTACCAGGACTCAGGGAGTTAGACTATGAGGAAAGACTGAGGAAGCTGGGGCTGACCACATTAGAAGAGAGAAGAACAAGAGGAGACATGATAACTATGTATAAATTGGTGAACAAGATTGACATACTGGACAGAGAGTTGATAAAGGTGACCACAAGTAATCATCTCCGAGGACATGGAAAAAAAGCTAATAAAAGACATCTGTCTAAATGACGTGAGAAAATGCAGTTTCCGGCATCGTAGCATTGATAAGTGGAATAAACTGAGCAGTGATGTCGTTGACACGGTGTGTGTCATTCAGATGAAAGAGAGATATGACAGGAATGGACAAGGAGACAGGACACAGAGAGCTTAGCTCGGGCCCTGTAATACACAAATAGGTGAATACGCACACACACACACACACGGCCCGGTAGCTCAGTGGTTAGAGCGCTGGCTTCACAAGCCAGAGGACCGGGGTTCGATTCCCCGGCCGGGTGGAGATATTTGGGTGTGTCTCCTTTCACGTGTAGGCCCTGTTCACCTAGCAGTGAGTAGGTACGGGATGTAAATCGAGGAGTTGTGACCTTGTTGTCCCGGTGTGTGGTGTGTGCCTGGTCTCAGGCCTATCCGAAGATCGGAAATAATGAGCTCTGAGCTTGTTCCGTAGGGTAACGTCTGGCTGTCTCGTCAGAGACTGCAGCAGATCAAACAATGAATTACACACACACACACACACACACTTAGTTTGGGTTATTTCAAAAGAGAGGTTTTAAAAGACTTTTGAAAGTAATATTTTGATTTACTTTTATCCGCTTGTCTTCAGTTAGGACAGTGGTTCCCAAACTATCTTACCTGACGCCCTCTTCTTGCTTCCAGTAGACCCGCACGCCCCCCCCTCCCACTTCCTCTTTTGCTCATGTGAACTTATTTTATTTTATTGCATTTATTTCTTAGCATTGTTCAGGAAAACAGATCTCTGTTTGTATTAAATTTTAATAATGAAAGCCACTCAAACAAATAATAGTACATTCCAGAGAGACATTTTGATTTTATTATTCTTATAATCTATTAAAACATTTTTTTTAGCAGATGACTTCACGCCCCCCTTGAATTCTCTTTACGCCTCCCTAGGGGGGCGCGCCCCCCAGTTTGGGAACCACTGAGTTAGGATCTTGCAATTTCGGTATACTTTTTTTCAAGTAGTAGCAGGCTTGGCTCACAACCAAGAAGGTCTGAGTTCTGGTTCCAGGCGCAGTGAGGCAAATAGACGACTAAGACGAGCCTCTTAATGTGTGACTCCAGTTCATCTTCTACCGAGATGGTACGGGATGTAACTCGAAGGTTTGTGACCTCGCAGTCCCGGTGTACGGTGTGTGAGTGCCTGAGTGGCTTAAGTCCTACCCAAAGATTGGTCACACACACACACACACACACACACACACGAGCATAGCTCTTTTCCCGTATGTTACAATTAGGTAAATACACACACACACAGAAGAGGAGAAGAAAGAGTTTTTCTGGAGAATCTTGGATATGAGACTGAGGAAGTGGTTCATAACCCAGAAAAGTACAGTAAGAAAGGACTAAAGAAACTTATGTATGAGCGGAATGTAATGTATTCCAACATAAATGGAGTGATATCGGGGATTTTAGAACTCAACGATTACTTGAGGGATAAGAACCCAGATATTGTGGGTCTTACTGAAACAAAACTGAGAGAGGGAGAAGACCTGATGATGGTTGGAGAAGGAAATATAATGTTTGGAAAAGAAATAGAGTAGGTAAGATGGGAGGAGGAGTGATGTTGCTGGTTAAAAAGATATAAAGGTGGATCAAGTGAAAGAAGGTATGGGAAAGGCAGAAGTGCTAAAGATCAGAGCAGAAACTAATGAAGGAAAAAGAGGCACTACATAGTGGTGTACGTACCACCTAAGACAAATGCATGGTCAGTACAGGAATATGAAGAAATGATAAGAGATACAGGAACATGTCTGGAAGAAATGTTGGGTGGCTGTGAACGAACTATAATGATGGGAGATTTTAATTGTAAAGAGGTGTGTTGGGAGGACTGGTCAATGGAGGATCAGAGACAACATGGGGAAATACACTATTGACACTGGCAATGGAAAATGTGTTAACTCAGTGGGTCAAAGAAGATACTAGGTTTGGAGGAGAGGGAGCATCGTCAAGACTGGACTTGGTCTTTAGTACAGAGCCAATGGTCATTGAGGAGATGAGGGTGGAGTGCCCTTTAGCAAAGAGTGATCATGCAGTTTTGGAGTTCAAGGTGATAGATGAAGAGAAATCTAGAAGAAATGAAGAATATAAAGTGGGAAGATGGAATTATGCCAAGACAGATTTTGGAAACCTAAAGAAATTCTTTCAAGAGACAAATTGGATGAAATTCAAGAGTGCTAAGGAGCAAATGAAAAGTGGAAGGAATTTATAAAAATATACAAAGAAGGTGAGAAAAAATTTGTACCAATAAGACAACATAGAGAAGTTGGAAAGCAGGACTGGTTTAACGATAGATGTGAAAAGGCTAGAACAAGAAAAGAGGATGCATGGAAGAGGTGGAGAAGGAAAAGACGGATTAAGCAGTGGGAAAGTTACAAAAGAGCAAGAAATGAATATGTGTTGATTAGAAGAGAAGAAAGAAACAAGAAAAGGATATAATTGATAAATGTAAAGACCAACCAAGGCTTTTTTACAGACATGTGAACAACAACATCAAAAATAGAGAAAGTATTGAAAGTTTAGAAGTAAATGGAGTTTGCAGTGAGGATCCCAGGGAAATGGCAGAGGCTATGAATGGATGCTTTCGGAAGGTATTCACAAAGGAGACTGCTTTTGACAAACCACTGGTAATGGAACAGAAAGGGATTATGAAGGAGTTTCAAGTAACTGTGGAGGAGATCAAGAATATGATGAGTTTAGAAGTGAGAAAAGCTGTGGGACCTGATGGGGTATCAGGATGGATTTTAAGAGAATGCAGGGAGCAACTGGCAGAAAAAGTTTGTGAAGTAATTGATGCCTCATTAAGGGAAGGTGTAGTGCCCCAAGACTGGAAAAGAGCTAACATTGTCCCAATTTATAAATCAGGTAACAAGAGAGACCCATTGAACTATAGACCAGTGTCACTTACAAGTGTGGTAGCTAAGATGTGTGAGATGGTGGTGAAGAATAGATGGACAGACTTCTTGGAGAAAAATGACATACTTTGTGAGTGTCAATTTGGTTTTAGAAAAGGGCGTTCATGCACGACAAACCTGATATGTTACTATTCGAGGGTGATAGATGTAATACAGGAAAGAGATGGTTGGGCTGATGGAATATATCTGGATTTAAAAAAGGCCTTTGACAAGGTACCACACCAGAGACTGATCTGGAAACTTGAAATGGTAGGAGGAGTGCATGGCAGTTTACTAAAATGGATGGAAGACTTTTGGTAGGAAGAGAAATGAGAACAATAATTAAGGACAGACCATCAGAATGGGGCTTGGTGGAGAGTGGAGTTCCACAGGGATCAGTGTTGGCACCAGTAATGTTTGCGGTCTACATAAATGACATGGTGGATGGGGTGTCCAGTTATGTGAGCCTATTTGCAGACGATGCAAAATTGTTAAGAAAAGTGAGATGTGACAAAGATTGCAAACTACTCCAGGAAGACTTGGACAGAATATGGAAATGGAGCTGTACATGGCAAATGGAGTTCAACACGACAAAATGCAAGAAATTAGAGTTTGGCAAGAGTGAAAGAAGAATCAGGAGTATGTACAAGATAGGAAATGAAGACATAAAACCAGTCATGAAGAAAAAGACCTTGGGGTGACAATTACCAATGACCTATCGCCAGAGAGACATATAAACAAAATAATTGGAGAAGTATTGAACTTATTGAGGAACATAAGAGTGGCGTTCGTATATTTAGATGAAGAAATGATGAAGAAAATAATTACTGCAATGATAAGACCGAGGTTTGAATATGCAACAATACAGTGGGCTCCGAACTTAAAGAAACACATAAGGAAACTAGAGAAAGTACAGAGGGCTGCAACAAAAATGGTGCCTGACTTAAGAGATTTGACTTATGAAGACAGACTGAAAAGAATGCAACTTCCGACCCTGAAAAACAGAAGAGAAAGGGGAGACCTGATAGCAATATACAGAGTGATGGATAGGGAAGATCTGTGTATGTGGAATGAAAGAATGTCGAGAGGGCATGGAAAAAAACTAAAAATGGCCACTTATAGGAGAGATGTGAAAAAATATAGCTTCCCTCATAGAAGGGTGGAAGCATGGAATAGTTTAGACGTGGAAGTGGTCAACGCAAGGAATATTCATGATTTTAAGAAAAAGCTGGACATTAGTAGATATGGAGACGGGACAGCACGAGCATAGCTCTTTTCCCGTATGTTACAATTAGGTAAATACAATTAGGTAAATACACACACACACACACACACACACACACACACACACACACACACACACACACACACACACACACACACACACACACTCTCTCTCTCTCTCATCTTGGATGGAAATTGTACACTTCAATGAGAGAGAGAGAGAGAGAGAGAGAGAGAGAGAGAGAGAGAGAGAGAGAATTTCATACCAAGTTTCAGGCAAACAACATTATCTCTCTCTCTCTCTCACTCACACACACACACACACACACACAGGACACGCACACATAATGGGGAAGACTGGCTGGGTGACCAGCAGACGACCGAGGCAAATAACATTATCTCTCTCTTTATCTCTCTCTCTCTCACACACACACAAACACACACGCACACGCACACATTTTGTCAATAGAAGAAAAACTGGATAGAGTTCTAGCCGAGAATGATTCGTTCAAGAAAGAGATCTACTTGTTAACGCTAGCGAATAAAGAGCTATTGAAGGAAAAAGTAGAGATGGAGAAAGAAAACCAACAACTAAGGAAACAATGTGAAGAGATGAAGGCTAAACTCATGGAAATGGAGATAAAAATATCCAAAGGGGACTTGAAGAAAGAGGAATGTCTTAATCTAATTGACACCAGGATGAAAAAAGTGAATCATGAACATCAGGAGGTACAAAGGTCGTTTAGGGAGATAGTAAAAAAGCAGGAAGAGGAAAATAAAGGGATTAAGCAGAGGGAAATGGTAAAGGCACTAAAGGAAAATGAGTATGTGGTGAGAGATATTGCTGAAAAGAAAAAATGTGTGATCATAATAGGATTGCGCGGGAGGAAACTAACAGGAACCGGCAGGACAGGAGGGATAAGGAAAATGGCAAGATTAAGTCTTTACTGAACAAGATCTCTGTGGAAGAAGAAGACCTATATGCTGAGGTAGAAGAAAGTGTGAGATTGGGAGCTTTTGAGGAAGGCAAGAATAGACCATTAAAATTGAAATTAAAGTCTCAGGTGGCAGCAGAGGCCTTGTTGAGGAGGGCTTGGAAACTTAAGGACTCTGAGGAAACCAAAACAATTTACATAAGAAGAAATATGTCACAAGATGAGCGAATGAAAATGAAGGAGCTAGTATCTGAAGTGAAAGAGAGGAATAACGAAAGAACAGAGGAGGAAAAGATCAAGTTTTTTTGGAGGATGAGAAACGGGAGGCTAAAGAAGTGGTGGATAAAACAGACGGAATAGGCATTACATGGAAGAATGAGACTAGGAATGGAATACAAGTGACTTGCACGAACATAGATGGATTTCTGTCTAAGAGGCTAGAATGTATGGATTACCTAAGAAATAACGAACCGGACATAATGTATGTAGTGGAAACAAAGCTAAGGCCCGAAATAAAGCTAGACTGGTTTGTTGTAAAACACTACAAAGTATGGAGAAATGGTTCTTACTAAGGAAGATCTGATAGTGAAGGAGGTGAATTATAGTAAGAGAAATGAGGAAGTGATAAGTATGCTTATAACAGATGGCAAGAGGGACATTAATATTATAACAGTATACATACCACCCAGAACCAGTGCTTGGGAATATGAACAGTACCAAATGGTGATGAGAAATACTCTAGACAGAATGAAGCAAGAACTCATCAGAAAGGATAGAGTGATGATATTTGGAGACTTTAATTGCAAAGAAATAGTGTGGGAAGACTACGAAGTGGTGAATGGTGGTGAGTGGGCAGAAGAATTGTTAAAGGTAGCAACAAATAACTTGATGACACAGTGGGTGAGATCACCAACAAGGTGCAGGGGACAAGATGTTGCAGCAAGGTTGGATTTGGTATTTACCAGGGGAATCTCTCTAAAAGAGGAAATTGAACATGAAAGTCCCTTGGGGAAAAGCGACCATGATGTCCTAAGCTTTGAGCTGGATACAGAATTAAGCACGAATAAGATTGTGGAACAAGGAGGAAAAATTAAATTATACTAGGGCAAATTATAACCATATAAGGGAGTTCTTTAATGAAATTGACTGGTCCGTGGTATACCAGGAAAGAGATATGCAATTGAAGTACGATAAATTTATGGATTTGTATAACTTTGCTGTGAAAAAGTTTGTGCCATATTACAGAAAGGGGACTTTAAATAATAAACAGTGGTTTAATAGAAATTGTGAAGAAGCAAAAAAGAACAAAGAAAAGACATGGAAGAAACTTAAGAAAAACAGTGATGTATTATCAAGGGAAGGCTACAAAACAGCAAGGAATAGATATGTTGAAGTAAGGAGAACAGCACAGAAGGAATATGAACAGAGGGTGGTGGAAAACTGTGATAGTGACCCAAAAATGTTTTACAAATTCTTAAATGGAAAATTAAATAAAAGGGAGGCAATAGAAAAGGTAAAAAACAGGGAAGAAGTATATGAAGATGCTGGAGGGATAGCTGAAATTTTGAACGACAACTTTTGCAAAGGAGGAGCATTTTATGGGAGGAAGGCCTACGGAAATAAAGCAAATGCAGGCCATCATGGTTAC
The DNA here is from genome assembly GCF_017591435.1 of Portunus trituberculatus. Taxonomy (NCBI): domain Eukaryota; kingdom Metazoa; phylum Arthropoda; class Malacostraca; order Decapoda; family Portunidae; genus Portunus; species Portunus trituberculatus. Next base: position 26,816,333 of record NC_059298.1, on the reverse strand, counting down.
TAAGGAAGATGTAAGGAAAATTATAAGCAATCTGGATATTAATAAATCAATGGGGCCTGCCGATGGCATATCTGGGAGATTGCTAAAAGAATGTAAGGATCAATTGTTGAACCCCATATTTGATATTGTGGAAACCTCCATATGAACAGGATTAGTCCCGAAAGAGTGGAAAAGAGCTGACATTGTGCCTATATATAAGAATGGTAGTAGAATGGAACCGCTAAATTATAGACCAGTATCGTTGACTAGTATATTGTGCAAGGTATGTGAAGAAGTAATTAAAGCTAAGTGGAGTGAGTATCTAGAAAGTGAAAACATTCTGAGTGAAAGGCAGTTTGGTTTCAGAAAAGGAAGATCTGTGTATCCAATTTATTATGTTTTTATTCAAGAGTGACTGACATACTACAACATAGAGAGGGATGGGTGGATGCTATCTACCTGGACTTGAGAAAGGCCTTTTTTTTTTTTTTTTTTTTTTATACCATGTGGTCTGAAGTGCTCCTCTGCAAATCTGGGCTTGTCATTAGGTTTTGAAAGATCGCTGCGTGCTGAAAATATATTTTTTTCTCTCTAATCTACCGTGCTATTTTATCACGTTGTCATGAATAATCTAGGAAACCACTGTGTTGTGTGGTGCTCATGATGAGAATACTGCGGAACGACGCCTCCTTGCTTCCTTATCTTAACCCCACTGCATGTCCTTCTCCACATTCCAACTCCTTTTCCACATCTCACATATCCCTCATTATCTTCTCTCTCTCTCTCTCTCTCTCTCTCTCTCTCTCTCTCTCTCTCTCTCTCTCTCTCTCTCTCTCTCTCTCTCTCTCTCTCTCTCTCTCTCTCTCTCTCTCTCTCTCTCTCTCTGACAGTGGGTCAAATTAAATCCCGTTGCTGCTAAATGTACACACATTTTACAAGCTTGCCCATTTGCCTCGCCGCACAAGAACTCAAACCCGGGCCTCCTCGGTTGTGAGCTGAATGTGCTAACCACTATACTATGCGGTGTGTGTGTGTGTGTGTGTGTGTTTTCACCATGGTCGTCTGCAGGTCACCGCTACGGAAAGAGCTCAAGAGCTCATACTGACCGATCTTCGGGTATGACTGAGACCACACCACATGCCACACACCAGGAAAGCGAGGCCACAACCCCTCGAGTTACATCCCGTACCTATTTACTGCTAGATGAACAGGGGCTACACATATAAGAGGTTCTTCCATTTGCCTCGCCGTTCCCGGGACTCAAATCCGGGCCCTCTCCATTGTGAGCCGAGTGTGCTAATCACTACACTAAGCAATGTGTGTGTGTGTGTGTGTGTGTGTGTAATTCATCTCGGTCTTCTGCTGGTCATCCAGCCAGTCTTCCCCATTATGGAGCGAGCTCAGAGCTCTTCGGGTAGGACTGAGAGACCACATCAACACACAACACACACCGGGAAAGCGAGGCCACAACCCCTCGAGTTACATCCCGTACCTATTTACTGCTAGATGAACAGGGGCCACACAATAAAAGAGGCTTGCCCATTTGCCTCGCCGCTTACCCTGTGTGTGTGTGTGTGTGTGTTATATTGTAAAACCTGCTCTAAATGTTTAGAGAGAGAGAGAGAGAGAGAGAGAATGGTGGGGGGATGTCTTTGATGGAGGATATAGGGAGAGATGTGGAAACAAGGAGTTGGGATGGGGAGGTGGATATGCGGTCGAGTAAAGAAATGTGCTACTTAATTTTACACGATGGGCTTTGATCTGACATGTTGCTTTTGATAAAAAAAAATATTGGTAGGAAGGCTACTTGAATTCATCAAGTAGGGAGCTGACACATACACCCACAGAAAATAAAATGTAGTAATACCTATGTTTTGCTACCCCTACTCTCTCTCTCTCTCTCTCTCTCTGTGTGTGTGTGTTGTAAAACGTCGCGAGCATGGCTACATTTGCAGCGTACACACAGTTCTAATTGCGATTAATAAAGATACGTGGATCGACGCATCGCGGTAGGTGGAGAGGGAAGGGAAAAAGACAGTGAGTAAATGGAACTAACAAACAAAAAGAGAGACAGATAGACAGGATCGAGAGAGACAGCTAAACAGATACACACAAAAAATGTAGCAGAACGTGGGCTTTGCTGCCTCGGAGACAAAATTCTTTCTCTCTCTCTCTCTCTCTCTGACGGTGGAATTGGAAAGCGTCGTTCCGCAGTATTTTCATCACGAACGCCACACAACACGATGGTTTTCTAGAAGGTTCATGACAATACGAGTGAGCTTATTTTCAGCATGCAACGATCATTCAAAATCTAATGACAAACCAGGATTTGCAGAGGAGCACTTCAGACAAGATCGCGAGTCAAAATTAATTCTTTGTGCTATGATTATATGTTCTTTTTTTCTCTCTCTCTCTCTCTCTCTCTCTCTCTCTCTCTCTCTCTCTCTCTCTCTCTCTCTCTCTCTCTCTCTCTCTCTCTCTCTCTCTCGTACAGACATATCTATATTACTTTTCCTATCCATCCTCTAATGCATTCCTCACGTCACGCCCTAAGAAAAAATTCAATTAATTTTAACTCGCTTCTTCCAACCATACTAACTGCGTAATGAAGTATTAACATTAGTATTAGTGGTAGCATTAATATTCAATTAGCATACATATTAATATAAGCTGTAGCATCAAAGCCTGAAAGGGAATGAGAAAATGTGTGTATTTACCTAGTTGTATTTACCTAGTTGTAGTTTTACAGGGCCTAAGCTTTATGCTCGTGTGGTCCCGTCTCCATATCTACACTTATCCAATTTTTCTTTAAAACTATGTACACTCTTTGCTGACACCACTTCCTCACTCAAACTGTTCCAAGTCTCAACACATCTTTGCGGGAAACTAAATTTTTTAACATCTCTCAGACATCGTCCCTTCCTTAGTTTCTTATTATGCGATCTTGTGCTTCTAAAGTCATATTCTTCTCTCAGGATCAGTTTCTCATTATCCACTTCATCCATTCCGTTAATCAATTTATAAACTTGTATCAGATCCTCTCTCTCTTCTCTGCTCCAAGGTTGGTAGATCCATTGCCTTTAGTCTCTCCTCATATGCCATCCCTTTAAATTCTGGAACCATTCTTGTAGCCATTTTTGTAGTCTCTAATTTCCTTATGTGTTTCTTTATGGGGAGTCCACACAACTCCTGCATATTCCAATCTAGGTCTTATTTTAGTACTTATCAATTTCTTCATCATTTCCTTGTCCATATAGTGAAATGCTACTCCAATATTCCTTAGCAAATTATACGTCTCTCTGAAAATTCTATCAATATGGCTTACCGGTTGATTATTTTCTTCCATTGTCATTCCCAAGTCCTTTTCCTTTTTTACTTTTTCTAGTTCTACTCCATCTCCCATCTTATAGATTCCCACTGGTCGTCTTTCACTTTTTCCCATTTCCATGACATGGCTTTTGTCCACATTGAATTCCATCTCCCATTTTTTGCTCCATTTCCAGATCTTGTTTGTCTTCCTGTAGTATTTCACAATCCTCTTTTTGTTTAATGACTGCACAGTTTCACATCGTCCACAAACAGATTTACGTAGCTGTTCACTCCCTCTGGCATGTCATTTATATATACGAGAAAAAGTATTGGTGCCAATACTGACCCCTGTGGCACTCCGCTGTCTACTGTTCTCCACTTGGACTTCATATCTTTAACTATCGTCCTTATTTCTCTCCCCCTTAAGTAATTCTTCATCCATCTCAATGTGCTTCCTTTTAAGCCACCCTTCTCCTCTAACTTCCATAGTAATCTTTCATGTGGCACTTTATTAAAGGCCTGTTTTAGATCTAAATAAATACAGTCAACCCATCCCTCTCTCTCTTGTACTTTATCAACTATTCTAGAGTAGAAACTCAATAAATTTGTCACACATGACCGACCTTTTCTAAAACCAAATTGGCTATTTGATAATATTTTGTTGTCTTCAAGAAACTCAATCCATTGCTTCTTTATTACTTTTTTCACACATCTTGCATATTACACTAGTTAGTGATACCGGTCTGTAATTTAAAGGTTCTTCCTTCCTTCCGCTCTTATATATGGGAACCACCTCAGCTCTTTTCCACCCCACTGGCACTGTTCCATTTTCTATTGAGCATCTTATGATGTTGTATATTGGACTTGCTAGTTCTTCCCTACATTCTTTCAGTATTCTGCCTGAGACTTCATCCAGTCCCATTGCCTTTTCCTCATCCAATTCCGTCATCAACTTTTTTATTTCAAGCTTGGTTACTTTAATCTCTTTCATATGGATAGTCTCTCTATTACCCTGTGGTCTTTCAAATTTGGATTCCTTAGTAAAGACCTCATGAAATTTACTATTTAACAGTTCTGCCATACATTTTGGGTCTTCCACCATTCCGTTTTCTCCTTTTAACCTTTCTATTGTTTCTTTTTGTCTTATTTTTCCATTTATGAATCTGTAGAACAATTTTGGTTGTTCCTTACATTTTCGACAATGTCCTTTTCATAGTTCTTTTCTTCTTCCTTTCTCACCTTAGCATATTCATTTCTTGCTTTTTTTAAGTTTTCCTTATTTTCTGGATTTCTGTTTCTTCTCCACCTTTTCCATGCTCCATCTCGTTTCTCCTTTGCCCTAGCACATCTTGCATTAAACCAATCTTTCTTTCCTTCTTCTTTAGGTCTATATTTCGGAACATATTCCCTGATCCCAGTTTTGTATATTTCCAAAAATAAGTTGTATTTCTCTTGAACCGTTAATGAGTTTTCCATCTCCTCCCAGTTTACGTTTTTAAAATAGTTCTTGAGATTCTCAACATCAGCCTTTCTGTAATTTAATCGGTCTCCTTTGTATGATTCATCTCTATCTTCCTTTCCCTCTTCTATATCCATTTCTAATATTACATGGTCACTCTTTCCCAATGGGCACTTGTATCTTATATCATCGTTAATTGGTATATCCATTGTAAAAACTAGGTCTAATCTTGCCGGCTCATCATTTCCTCTGAATTTTGTGTTTTCCTTTACTCTTTGGACCATCAAATTATCTATCATTAGGTTCAGGAATCTATCTCCCCAGGCATCTTCCTCCATACCACTTTCATAATTTTCCCAGTCTACCTCCTTACAGTTGAAATCTCCTACCAATATCACTTTTCTCCTTTCCTTAATGATTCTTGTAAGACTCCTTATTGTGTCATCTATCATGTCTCTATATTCTTGGTTAGTTGTTTCCACCAGGCATACAATATCTGGTTCTTCTTTCTTTATGTAATCTCTTAATTCTAATTTACTAGATAAAATCCCATCTATGTTTGTATACATCATTTTTAATCTCTTGTTCTTATCATTTTTAGTTAAACTTGCTCCATTTTTTTATCTTCTTTCTCTTTTATATACCATTTCCTTATCCTGTCTCCTATAATTCTCCAAAAAAATGCCTTCTTCTCCTCCTCTGACCTTTCATTATTTTTTTCTCTTGCTTCTGCCACCAGTGTGTGTGTGTGTATTTACCTAATTGTATTTACCTAATTGTAACATACGGGAAAAGAGCTATGCTCGTGTTGTCCCGTCTCCATATCTATTAATGTCCAGCTTTTTCTTAAAATCATGAATATTCCTTGCGTTGACCACTTCCACGTCTAAACTATTCCATGCTTCCACCCTTCTATGAGGAAGCTATATTTTTCACATCTCTCCTATAAGTGGCCATTTTAGTTTTTCCCATGCCCTCTCGACATTCTTCCATTCCACATACACAGATCTTCCCTATCCATTTTTCCATGCCAATCATCACTCTGTATATTGCTATCAGGTCTCCCCTTTCTCTTCTGTTTTCCAGGGTTGGAAGTTGCATTCTTTTCAGTCTGTCTTCATAAGTCAAATCTCTTAAGTCAGGCACCATTTTCGTTGCAGCCCTCTGTACTTTCTCTAGTTTCCTTATGTGTTTCTTTAAGTTCGAGCCCACTGTATTGTTGCATATTCAAGCCTCGGTCTTATCATTGCAGTAATTATTTTCTTCATCATTTCTTCATCTAGATATACGAACGCCACTCTTATGTTCCTCAATAAGTTCAATACTTCTCCAATTATTTTGTTTATATGTCTCTCTGGCGATAGGTCATTGGTAATTGTCACCCCAAGGTCTTTTTCTTCATGACTGGTTTTATGTCTTCATTTCCTATCTTGTACATACTCCTGATTCTTCTTTCACTCTTGCCAAACTCTATTTTCTTGCATTTTGTCGTGTTGAACTCCATTTGCCATGTACAGCTCCATTTCCATATTCTGTCCAAGTCTTCCTGGAGTAGTTCGCAATCTTTGTCACATCTCACTTTTCGTAACAATTTTGCATCGTCTGCAAATAGGCTCACATAACTGGACACCCCATCCACCATGTCATTTATGTAGACTGCGAACATTACTGGTGCCAACACTGATCCCTGTGGAACTCCACTCTCCACCAATCCCCATTCTGATGGTCTGTCCTTAATTATTGTTCTCATTTCTCTTCCTACCAAAAGTCTTCCATCCATTTTAGTAAACTGCCATGCACTCCTCCTACCATTTCAAGTTTCCAGATCAGTCTCTGGTGTGGTACCTTATCAAAGGCCTTTTTTAAATCCAGATATATTCCATCAGCCCAACCATCTCTTTCCTGTATTACATCTATCACCCTCGAATAGTAACATATCAGGTTTGTCGTGCATGAACGCCCTTTCCTAAAACCAAATTGACACTCACAAAGTATGTCATTTTCTCCAAGAAGTCTGTCCATCTAGTCTTCACCACCCTCTCACACATCTTAGCTACCACACTTGTAAGTGACACTGGTCTATAGTTCAATGGGTCTCTCTTGTTACCTGATTTATAGATTGGGACAATGTTAGCTCTTTTCCAGTCTTGGGGCACTACGCCTTCCCTTAATGAGGCATCAATTACTTCACAAACTTTTTCTGCCAATTGCTCCTGCATTCTCTTAAAATCCATCCTGATACCCCATCAGGTCCCACAGCTTTTCTCACTTCTAAACTCCCCATCATGTTCTTGATCTCCTCCACCGTTACTTGAAACTCCTTCATAATCCCTTTCTGTTCCATTACCAGTGGTTTGTCAAAAGCAGTCTCCTTTGTGAATACCTTCCGAAAGCATCCATTCATAGCCTCTGCCATTTCCTGGGATCTTCACTGTATACTCCATTTACTTCTAAACTTTCAATACTTTCTCTATTTTTGATGTTGTTGTTCACATGTCTGTAAAAAAGCCTTGGTTGGTCTTTACATTTATCAATTATATCCTTTTCTTGTTTCTTTCTTTCTTCTCTTCTAATCAACACATATTCATTTCTTGCTCTTTTGTAACTTTCCCACTGCTTAATCCGTCTTTTCCTTCTCCACCTCTTCCATGCATCCTCTTTTCTTGTTCTAGCCTTTTCACATCTATCGTTAAACCAGTCCTGCTTTCCAACTTCTCTATGTTGTCTTATTGGTACAAATTTTTCTCACCTTCTTTGTATATTTTTATAAATTCCTTCCACTTTTCATTTGCTCCTTAGCACTCTTGAATTTCATCCAATTTGTCTCTTGAAAGAATTTCTTTAGGTTTCCAAAATCTGTCTTGGCATAATTCCATCTTCCCACTTTATATTCTTCATTTCTTCTAGATTTCTCTTCGTCTATCACCTTGAACTCCAAAACTGCATGATCACTCTTTGCTAAAGGGCACTCCACCCTCATCTCCTCAATGACCATTGGCTCTGTACTAAAGACCAAGTCCAGTCTTGACGATGCTCCCTCTCCTCCAAACCTAGTATCTTCTTTGACCCACTGAGTTAACACATTTTCCATTGCCAGTGTCAATAGTGTATTTCCCATGTTGTCTCTGATCCTTCCATTGACCAGTCCTCCCAACACACCTCTTTACAATTAAAATCTCCCATCATTATAGTTCGTTCACAGCCACCCAACATTTCTTCCAGACATGTTCCTGTATCACTTATCATTTCTTCATATTCCTGTACTGACCATGCATTTGTCTTAGGTGGTACGTACACCACTATGTAGTGCCTCTTTTTCCTTCATTAGTTTCTGCTCTGATCTTTAGCACTTCTGCCTTTCCCATACCTTTTTCACTTGATCCACCTTTATATCTTTTTAACCAGCAACATCACTCCTCCTCCCATCTTACCTACTCTATTTCTTTTCCAAACGTTATATTTCCTTCTCCAACCTTCATCAGGTCTTCTCCCTCTCTCAGTTTTGTTTCAGTAAGACCCACAATATCTGGGTTCTTGTCCCTCAAGTAATCGTTGAGTTCTAAAATCCCGATATCACTCCATTTATGTTGGAATACATTACATTTCGCTCATATGTAAGTTTCTTTAGTCCTTTCTTGCTGTACTTTTCTGGGTTATGAACCACTTCCTCAGTCTCATATCCAAGATTCTCCAGAAAAACTCTTTCTTCTCTTCTTCTGTCCTCTCTTCATTTTTTTCAAAGCCTCCTTTCTCAACTCATTTAACATTTCTCTTTCCTTTTCACCGAGATCTCTTCTCAACCAAATCTTCCTTGTTGTTTCCTGCTGGGCTAGCCTCCATGACTTCTCCACCAATTCATCTACATCCTTTTGTGACTTAAGTTTGATTCTTATTGGCCTCATACCTTCTCTTGTGAACTTTCCAATTCTATGGAAGTCCTCTATTTCTTGTACTAGGTCTTTTCCTCCTCTTGCACCACATTAATGATATTATTTATCACCTTTTTATGTTTTCTCTCTCTCCATTTTACTCGGTGTCTTATCCTCCTCCACACCAAATATCACCACACATCTCTTTTTGTCTACAGTTTCCCTCACCAATGTCTCATTTGACTTAATAACCTTCACCACTTTCTCAGCTATCTTCTCTTCTATGATCTGTTGATCTATAATTTCAGCAAGGCCCAAAGTTTTCTCCCTGACTCTTTGATTTCCTTTTCCAGACTTGCAACTTTGTAATTTACCTCCTTTCTTTCCACTTCCTGACTTTTTTCCATTCAGCCTGCTTCTCCATCACTTTTCCTAGAGATTCTCCACATTTTCGCAATTCACTTTAATTAGCTTAACTTCCTCTTTCAGTGCTGCATTTTCCTTCTTCATATCGGCACAGTCTCTCTTTACATTGTCATAACTCGTTTCCAGGCCCTCATACTTTTCAAACAGTTTTCAATTTTACCTTCTAACTCCAGAATTTTCTTCACATAAGCGCTCTTCTCCATTATTCCTTGAAACCCTGTGAAGTCTGATTCCTCTTTCGAGTTCACGGCCGCCATGTTGCGCAGACGTAAACAAACCAGCTGATGGCTCAAACGCAGGCTACAGTTTATATTTACCTTCACTGGACATTATTTTGCTAATCAACAGTTAACATGACTATATGGAGACGGGACAAACATTACCAGCTCCTTTCCCACCTTGGTTACTCTTAGGTAACTGTAGAATTATAGATGATTGCTCTGGAGCTCAGCGACCACCTCCGCCATCGACGATGTCCCGTGTGTGTGTGTGTGTGTGTGTGTGTGTGTGTGTGTGTGTGTGTGTGTGTGTGTGTGTGTGTGTGTGTGTGTATTTACCTAATTGTTTCCAGGATCGGAAGTTGCATTCTTTTCAGTCTGTCTTCATAAGTCAAATCTCTTAAGTGTGTGTGTGTGTGTGTGTGTAATTCACCACGGTTGTTTGCTGGTCATTCAGCCAGCCTTCCCCATTATGGAACGAGCTCAGAGCTCATAGACCGATCTTCTGGTAAGATCACAACACACTCCACATACAGGGAAAGCAAAGCCAGAACCCCTCGATTTACATCCCATACGTTCTTGCTACTAGGTGAACAGGGGCTACACAATAAGAGGCTTGCCCATGCCCATTTGCCTCGCCACGCCGGAGACTTGAACCCAGGCCTTTTAGGTTCTAAGTCAAGTGTGCTAACCACTACACTACGGTGTGTATTCACCTAGTTGTAATTTTTACAGGGCCTGGATATTATACTCGTGTGGCCCCGTCTCTATATCTACACACATCCAACTTTCCTTTAAAACTATGCACACTTCTCGCTGACACCACCTCCTCACTCAAACTATTCCACACCTCCACACATCTCTGTGGGAAACTATATTTCTTCACATCTTTCAAGCATATTCCCTTGACTATCTTTTTACTATGCGATCTCGTAGTTCTATTTAAATTTTCCTCTCTCAACATCATTTGCTCATTATCCACTTCATCCAAACCGCTCAGCAGTTTATAAACCTCTATTAAATCTCCTCTTTCTCTTCTTTGTTCTAAGATAAGCAAATTCATTTCTTTTAAATCTCTCCTCATAGGTCATTTCTGCCAATTCCGGAACCATTTTTTTTGCCATTCTCTGCAATCTCTCCAACTTCCTTATATGCTTCTTTTTACAAGGGGACCAAACCATCCCAGCATATTCCAATCTTGGTCTAATTACAGTATTAATTAATTTCTTCATCATATCTTTATCCATATAATGAAAGGCTAATCCAATAATTCTAATCAAATTATATATTTCTCCAAACATCTTGTCTATATGATCCCCAAACTGCCCATGGTCTTGTATTATCACTCCCAAATCCTTTTCCTTTTCCACCTTTTTCAACACTACTCCTTCAGCCATCTTATATTACCCTCTTGGCCGTCTTCCACTCTTCCCCATCTCCATTACATGACTTTTGCTCAGATTAAATTCCATCTCCCACCTCTTGCTCCACTCCCAAATCCTATCTAGATCTGCCTGTAAAATTTCACAATCTTCTTCACTCTTCACACACCTACAAAATTTTGCATCATCCGCAAACAAATTAATATAACTGTTTACTCCCTCTGGCATATCATTAATATAGACAAGGAAAAGTATTGGTGCCAGCACTGAACCTTGTGGGACTCCACTCTCCACCACCAACCAGTCCTACTTTGCATCCCTTATTACCGTTCTTATCTCCCTCCATCTCAAATAGTTTTCCATCCATTTTAACAATTTTCCCTTCAGTCCTCCATAAACCTCTAATTTCCATAGCAGTCTCATGTGAGGTACCTTGTCAAAAGTTTTTTTTCAAATCCAAATATACACAGTCCATCCATCCCTCTCTCTCTTGTATTTTGTCAACCACTCTTGAATAAAAGCTCAGTAGATTCGTTACACATGATGATGCGATAATAACTTATGGTCCTCCAAGAACCGTATCCAATATTTCTTTATCACCCTCTCACAAATCTTACCGACCACACTTCTTAAAGACACAGGTCTATAGTTAAGAGGCTCTTCCTTACTGCCTGCCTTATAAATGGGCACCACTTCAGCTCTTTTCCCACTCCACTGGTACTTCCCCCATTTCTAATGAGCACCTTATAATATCATATAATGGATCTATCAATTCTTCTCTACATTCCTTCAATAATTTATCTGAAACTTCATCTGGCCCCATCGCTTTATCATCTTTAAGTTCCTCCAACATTTGTTACGGCCTGCCCGTAACATACATTACTACCATCACCTCCTCCGCTTGTTACCTCGTTCGCCACCTCTCCGCCTCCCCTTCCACGTCACCGTTTCATGAACCCTCCACGTCACCGTTTCATGAAGCCCGCTACTGTCGAAGTTGGATTCACGCGGCCCTTTCGACTCAACCGAAAGTGTTGAGCCAGCTCTTGGCTTTCTGGATTGGAAGTTGAGATCCAAGCCTCAACCAGTGAACACAACGCCTCTTGGGTCTACCGTGGGATCAACCATCACCCAGCATTTCACCACTGCGACACCGCATAAGTATCACTTCCCCTCGTCTGTGTTTTCCACATTGCCTCTATATAGGATTAGGATTATTGTTAGGTATTAAGTTGGGTTCTTTATTGTTGTATTTATTACTGTGTTATATGTATATGTGTATGTCATTTTCCTGTGTTTCATTTTATATATCTGTTTTTCATGTTTCATGTTATATCTATGTGTGTCAATATCATTATGGGTTATTAAAATAGCTTTTTAAAGTGCCCCTTTGCATTTCCTCACCAGTTGAACCTGCAGTGTTTTTATTTTTATTGTTATTGTTCACCAGCTCCCCGATGCCAATCTTACCAGTTTAACCGGTGAACGTAACAATTGGCGACCGTGACAGGACACTTATAACCCATGTTCAGTGTTCCATTTTTCCAGTGACTTTTTTTTTCTGTGATTGCTTGTGTTTCTGTGGTGTTGTGACTTTGATGTGTTTTTTTTCTGTGACTTACTCTGCGTGTGGTTTAAATTTACCTTTGTGCGATCAAGTGGCTCCTTTTGGGTTAAACGTGCTTCATGACTTTCATTGGTATCGCATAGCAGTGGTAGAGCAGGAAACCAGGTAGAAAGGCGTGTTCACCGATAGCACTTATCTCTATTTTTTGCACATAGGCAGGTGTTTAATAAGTGTTATCCAAGTGTTGGGATCATCATATGTTCATGCGAACCCTCAATCCCCTCACTTCGCGGATCATTTTTCTCGCTAGTTAGAATCGGCCATTTTAACTAGTCTCTCAGACTAATCCGCCTCCTTATCAATAACAAGTCTCAGTACAATTCGCTTCTCACTCGCAAGTCTCGTAACTAGAGTAATCCGGATCCCTCTTAATGCCGTAACTCTCTAGTTTACCCTCATTAGTGATTGTACTCATAAGTGTTTACTTAAGTATAATCTAGGTAATTTCAAGGTTGCCTTTATTATCACTCTGCCAAGTTCCTCACTTAAGTAATTCGCTTATCATTTTTTTTTGTTGTGGTTTAACATCTATTTAATATAGCTTCCGCTCAGTTTAACGTTGAAGATTTTGTGCCGACCCTTCTCTGGAACAACTTAAAGATGCTAATATCAAGAAGGACCAATGGAAGACCATCGCTAAACATTTTGATGTTCCCATCACGTCTCAGATGACTAAAGAGGTCATTAAGAATGTAGTTGTTGAACATCTAGTGCAAGAAGGTCAGTTGCTAGGAAATGCCATAGAAGAGTTAACTCCCATGTCAGCCTCTATGAGGACTATAATACACAGTCCCCAGGAAGAACAGGATAAGAGTAGGATAAGTCAATGGGAAATTGAGAAGCTTAAACTAGAATACCGGATGCATGAAAAACAAATGCAACTACAGGCAGAAAAAGAAGCAAAAGAAATGCAACTACAGGAAAAACAAATGCAACTACAGGCAGAAAGAGAAGACAAAGATAAAGAGAGAGAACTACGGGAAAAAAAAGAAGAGAGAGAATTTCAGTTACAACTTAAAAGGCAGGAGAAAGAGTTAGAAATTCAGGAGTTAGCCCTATGAAATGACGCTAAGTTTAGAGGGGAAGAAATAGATATAAAGAAACAGTTAGCAAGCTTTAATCCTGCTACAGCTGCTCCGCTAGTTCCCCCTTTTGATGAATCTGATGTTGACGGGTCATTTCGCGCTTTTGAGAGCATTGCTAATAGGAATAAATGGCCCAAGGATCAGTGGGTGTCTCTCCTTGTCCCTAAGCTAGTAGGAAAAGTTTATAGGGTATACAACGGCCTTAGTGATGAGGTAGAATATGAAGAGATCAAAGGTAACATTCTAGACGCCTACTCTATCACTTCTGATGGATACAGACAACAATTTCGAAAGTATGTGAAACCAGAGTCTCACACCTATGTTGAATTCGCTAGTGAGAAACTAAGACAATTTAAGAAATGGTTAGCCGCCCTTAACATTACCACCTTTTCGGAGTTGCTCAATCTAATGGTCCTGGAAGAATGGAAGAACAAGTTACCCTTTAATATTCTGAGGCATGTGGAAGAACGGGAAGAGAGTGATCTTATGTCTGCCGCTAAAGTGGCTGATGCGTTTGCTTTGTTGATGGGATCCCTGGGTAGTAGAGGTCGTGGTTCACTATCTAATGTTAGGTCCTCCTTTGGGGAAGGTTTTGGGGCGCGGTGGTAAGCCAACCGATTCTCGCCAAATGCATATAATTCCCCTGGTATACATACTGTAAGAAGCCAGGTCACACGATCCAAAATGTAGACACCCAAATTGCAAGGGTTCTCAACGTCAACTTTCTTTTGTGGCCCCTAAACCTAACACATTTGAGAACAAGAAACCAGTGGCCCTAGCTAACCCTGTCAACTCTCCTCTAGAACTTTATGACTCGTACATGTATCAAGGTAAAGTGTCCCTGACTGATGGTAAAGACAAGGCAATAAATATCAAGGTTCTGCGTGATACAGGTGCTGCCCAATCCATCTTAAGGGAAGATGTCATCCCTAACATCAAACAGGCTTTCACTGCGGAGAAGGTGATCCTTACAGGTCTCGAATCACAGCTCTCCTATCCTTTGGCTAATATTAGCTTACAGTGCCCGTTCATTTCAGGAGAGGTTGAGGTAGCCATTAAACCTGGTGAACTGCCAGTACCGGGGGTACATCTTGTACTGGGTAATGACCTTGCGGGTAACTTGGCTGTTCCAAACTTAATTGTTCTTGATTCTCCCTTAACAGAAAGTCCCACTAAGACCCTGGACGAAACATCCCCTCACTTCTTCCCAGTGTGTGCAGTCACCAGGTCTCAGTCCAAGTTCCCTGCCCTTTCATCACCTCCTCCACCAATGATTGCCTCTACTGACAACTTGTACAATAACATAATTTCAAAGGAGAATTTGATTAATGCTCAGGAACAGGATCTCACTTTGGCTAAGATCAGACATGTTGCCAGTGAGACAAAGGATATGTCTAAATTGCCTTGTTTTTATTATCAGGAAGGAGTCCTGATGCCTGCCTACAGACCTCCTGAACTGAAACAACTAGACACCTGGTCAGAAACACATCAAGTTGTCATCCCCTTGTCTGTAAGACCAGCCATTATAGAACTAGCTCATGATGGATTGTCAGGTCATCTAGGCATCCAAAAAACCTACAAGAAGGCTCTTCAACATTTTTTTGGCCAGGAATGAAAAAGGATGTGTCACACTTTGTAAAACATGTCACATATGTCAAATTGTGGGTAAGCCTAACGAACGCCTTGTGCCAGCTCCTCTGACGCCTATTCCAGTTCAGACGGAGCCCTTCGAAAAGATCATTCTAGACTGCGTAGGGCCCTTACCCAAAACCAAATGAGGGAATCAGTATTTGTTAACCCTCATGGATCCCACTACCAGGTACCCTGAAGCATTCCCTCTTAAGAACATCACATCAAAGACCATTGTAAAACATCTAATACATTTTTTCACCTCGGTAGGAATTCCAAAACAAATTCAGTCTGACAAGGGTAGCAATTTCACTAGCCATTTTTTCCAACAGATAGTGAATGAGCTAAACATCGACCATGTTACCTCCTCGGCTTACCACCCCAATCCCAAGGCTTTCTGGAGCGGTTTCACCAAAGATTAAAATCCATGATGAAGAAGTATTGCTTGGAGCATCAAGGAGACTGGGATGAAAGTATTTCTTTCTTCTCTTCGCTTTAAGAGAATCTCCTCAAGATTCTTTAGGTTACTCCCTTTGAATTACTCTATGGTAGACAGATCAGGGGGCCTCTCAAAATATTAAAGGATCAATGGTTTACTCAAAATACTCCTTCAAGCCCCAGTGTGTCTGACTACATCAGTAACCTTAAGAATAAAATCAGTGAAGTCAGATCTTTTGCTAAATCAAACTTCCTCAAATCTCAAACTAAAATGCAACAGAATTCTCTTCCCAAATCTGTCATGAGAAGTTTCAAACCAGGAGACAAGGTTTTACTTTTCTCCCCACTCCAGGCAATGCTCTTCACAGTAAGTTCATGGGACCTTATGTTGTGGCTCAAAACTAAGTCCATTAAATTATGTGGTCCACACTCCTGACCGTCGTAAGGATTCCCAACTAGTTCATATCAACCTAATGAAACCTTACCACTCCAGAGAACCAGAGGACGACTTGTCTTGCACTGTACCTGTATGTCTGGTAGGGAAGGAGTCTGGTCCTGTGCCCCCCGAGGAAGAGTCCGACATCGAATTCCTCTTCTCGTCACCTAAAGGACGCCCCTCAAACAGCCAAATCATGTCCAACCTTGATGAGGTGTTTCTTTCCTTAACACCTTCACAACAGTCTGATCTTAAAAAGTTATTGCTAGACTTTTCTGAAATCACAGGTGACCTTCCAGGAGTTTGTAATACTATCCAACATGACATAACATTAATATCTAATGACATCAAGCCTATAAGACAACCAGCCTATCGCATTTCACCCATTAAAAGTGACTTGATGAAAAAAGAGGTAGACTATCTGCTCTGTCATCACCTTACAGAACCTAGTATATCTCCTGGGCTTCTCCTGCCTGTTAACATCTAAGCCAGATGGTAGTAGTCGATTTTGCACCGACTACAGGAAATTAAATAAAGTGATGGTGCCAGACTCCTACCCATTGCCCTTGATAGAGGACCTTATAGATAGTATAGGAGTAGCCAAATTTGTAACCACTATAGACTTACTTAAAGGTTACTACCAGATTCCCTCTCGGACGAGGCCCAAATAATATCCGCCTTCATCACCCCCTTCGGACTATACCAATACACAGTGATGCCCTTTGGCTTGTCTAATGCTCCCGCCACCTTCCAGAGGACTATAAATTACATCACTCAGGACTTGGAGGGAACATCTGCATATCTGGACGACCTGGTGGTGACTGCGGACGACTGGGCGACACATCTGACCTGTCTTCGGAGGCTGATGGGTCGGTTGCAGAAAGCCGGGCTTACAATCAACCTGGCCAAGTCCACCTTCGGGAAGTCTACGGTGGTCTACCTGGGACATATGGTGGGGAACGGCAAGGTTCACCCCAAGAGAGCCAACATGGAGGCCATCCTTGGCTTCCCTGTCCCTACCACCAGGAAAGCTCTCATGAGGTTCTTGGGGATGGCTGGTTTCTACAGACGCTTCTGTAGGAACTTCTCCACCCTGGCCGCCCCCCTGACGGACCTTATCAGCACTTCCGTCCCCTTCCACTGGACCTCGACCTGTGACCAAGCCTTCCAACACCTCAAGGCGTTTTCTCCTCGGAACCAGTGGTCTGACGCCGGATCACTCCCGCCCCTTCCATCTACAAGTGGACGCGAGTGGAGTTGGAGTGGGTGCTGTCCTACTACAAACGGACCCTACAAGCGGCATCCTCCATCCCATCGCCTATCACTCTGCGAAGCTGAAAAACCATCAACTCAACTACTCCACCATCGAGAAGGAGGCTCTGGCACTCGTCCTGGCGCTTCAACGTTTTGAATGCTATCTTCATCCTGGTCCTCAAATTACGGAGGTCTTAGGGGGGAGGAAATGTTACGGCCCGCCCGTAACATACATTACTACCATCACCTCCTTCGCTTGTTACCTCGTTCGCCACCTCTCTGCCTCCCCTTCCACGTCACCGTTTCATGAACCCTCCACGTCACCGTTTCATGAAGCCCGCTACTGTCCCAGTTGATTCACGCGGCCCCTTTCGACTCAACCGAAAGTGTTGAGCCAGCTCTTGGCTTTCTGGATTGGAAGTTGAGATCCAAGCCTCAACCAGTGAACACAACGCCTCTTGGGTTTACCGTGGGATCAACCATCACCCAGCATTTCACCACTGCGACACCGCATAAGTATCACTTCCCCTCGTCCGTGTTTTCCACATTGCCTCTATATAGGATTAGGATTATTGTTAGGTATTAAGTTGGGTTCTTTATTGTTGTATTTATTACTGTGTTATATGTATATGTGTATGTCATTTTCCTGTGTTTCATTTTATATATCTGTTTCATGTTTCATGTTATATCTATGTGTGTCAATATCATTATGGGTTATTAAAATAGCTTTTTAAAGTGCTCCTTTGCATTTCCTCACCAGTTGAACCTGCAGTGTTTTTATTTTATTGTTATTGTTCACCGGCTCCCCGATGCCAATCTTACCAGTTTAACTGGTGAACGTAATACATTTTATAAAACTCCTTTTTTGGTATCTTAATGTCATCCATGTGCACATTTCCTTCTACATTTTGAGGCTTTACAAACATTGTTTCTTTAGTAAATACTTGTTGAAACCTATTATTTAGCAATTCCGCAATATTCTTAGGGTCATCTACTATCCCTTGCTCTCCTTTTAATCTTTCAATGGACTCTCTCTTTTTAAGTTTACCATTTATGAACCTGTAAAACAATTTTGGATGTTCCTTACTCTTGTCTACAATATCTTTTTCAAATTTTCTTTCTACCTCCCTCCTTACCCTCACATACTCATTTCTTGCCACTCAATAATTCTCCTTATTTAGTATATTCCTGTTCTTTTTCCAATCTTTTCCAAGCCATATCTCTCTTTTCTTTAGCCTTACCACAAGTTGCATTAAACCAATCCTTTCTTCCTTCCACTCTCGGTTTATACTTTGGTACAAATTTCATAACTCCTTTATAATATTTCATAAATATCTCATATTTTTTTGCACTTCTCTGATTTGTAACATCTCCTCCCAATCTAATGTTCTAAAATAATTTTTCAAATTTTCTGTGTCCATCTTTCTATAATTCAATCTACCACTACTGTATGTCTCATCTCTCCTTTGCTGTGTTATTGCCATCTGCATTTCCATAACCACATGATCACTCTTCCCCAATAGACATTTCTATTGTATATCCCCACATAGGTACACTTCTCGTGTTAACACCAAATCCAGTCTAGCCGGTTCATCATCTCCTCTATATCTAGTATTTTCTTTCCCCCTCTGTTCCATCATATTTTCCATCAATAGATTAAGGAATCTCTCTCCCATGCTTCCTCTCAACACCACTTACTAGATTTTCCTAATCCACTTCTTTACAATTAAAATCTCCTACTAGTATCACCTTTCTTTTTCCAATTAATACACTTTCCAAACTCTGTAAAGTATCCTTGATCATATTGTCGTATTCCCTTAATGTCCAAGAATTTGTTTTAGGTGGTACATAGGTCACCATGATTATTAATTCTGTTCCATCACTTTTTAACCTTATGGTTATCACTTCTGCGTTGTTCTTCCCATACCAAACCTTATCCACATTTATCTCCTTCTTCATCATAATCATAACTCCTCCTCCACCTTTACCCTCTCTATCCTTTCTCCATTAATTATATTTATTATCCAAATTTACCTTTGTTTTTTCATGTAATTTTGTCTCAGTCAAACACACTATATCAGGCTTCTCCACCATCACACAGTCTAGCAATTCTAATATACTTGACAGTATCCAATCTATATTAGTATACATTACGGTCCACCTACTGCCCCCTCTAGGGGTTCCTCTGCATTCCTTCTTTCCACATACCATTTTCTGACTCTCTCTCCTGTAACTCTCCAAAAAAACTTTTCCTTTTCCTCTTCAGACCGTTCATCATTTTTCCTTCTCGCCTCTTCCAACAATTCATTATATCTTCTCCTCTCTTCCTCATTTCTATTGTATTTACCTAGTTGTAATTTTACAGGGCCTGGGCTTTATGCTCATGTGGCCCCGTCTCCATATCTACACTTATCCAATCTTACTTTAAAAGTATGCACACTCGTTGCAGACACTACTTCTTCATTTAAACTGTTCCATGTCTCAATACATCTCTGTGGGAAACTATATTTTTTAATATCTCTCAGACATCTTCCTTTTCTCAGCTTTTTACTATACGATCTTGTGCTTCGGATGTCATATTCTTCTCTCAGGATCAGTTTCTCATTATCCACTTGGTCCATTCCATTGATCAATTTATAAACTTGTATCAGGTCTCCTCTCTCCCTTCTTTGTTCCAGGGTTGGTAGATCCATAGCCTTTAGTCTCTCCTCATATGTCATCCCTTCAAATTCTGGAACCATTCTTGTAGCTATTTTTTGTAGCCTCTCCAATTTCCTTATGTGTTTCTTTTTTATGAGGGGTCCACACTACTCCTGCATATTCCAATCTGGGTCTTATTATAGTATTTATCAATTTCTTCATCATTTCTTTGTCCATGTAGTGAAATGCTACTCCAATATTCCTTAGCAAATTATATGTTTCTCTGAAAATTCTATCAATATGGCTTACTGGTTGATCGTTTTCTTCCATCGTCACTCCTAAGTCCTTTTCCTTTTTAACTTTCTCCAATTCTACTCCATCTCCCATCTTATAGATTCCCACAGGTCGTCTTTCATTCTTTCCCATTTCCATGACATGGCTTTTGTTCACATTGAATTCCATTTCCCACTTTTTACTCCATTCCCAGATCTTATTTAGGTCTTCTTGCAGTATTTCACAATCCTCCTTTTGCTCTATAACTCTGCACAGTTTCGTATCGTCCGCAAACAAATTTATGTAGCTGTTCACTCTTTCTGGCATGTCATTAATGTAAATGAGGAGAAGTATTGGTGCCAATACTGACCCCTGTGGCACTCCGCTTTCTACTGCTCTCCATTTGGACTTCATATCTTTAAGTACCGTCCTTATTTCTCTCCCCCTCAAATAATTTTCTATCCATCTCAATGTGCTTACTTTTAAGCCACCCTTCTCCTTTAACTTCCATAGTAATCTTGCATGTGGCACTTTGTCAAACACCTTTTTTAAATCCAAATAAATACAGTCAAACCATCCCTCTCTCTCTTGTACTCTATCAATTATTCTAGAATAGAAACTCAATAAATTAGTTACACAAGACCGTCTTTTTCTAAAACCAAATTGGTTATGTGATATTAATTTGTTGTCTTCAAGGAATTCGATCCATTGTTTCTTTATTATTCTTTCACACATCTTGCATATTACACTAGTTAGTGATACCGGTCTGTAATTTAAAGGTTCTTTCTTCCTTCCGCTCTTATATATGGGAACCACCTCAGCTCTTTTCCATTCTACTGGTACTGTTTAATTTTCTATTGAGCATTTTATGATGTTGTATATAGGACTTGCTAGTTCTTCCCTACATTCTTCCAGTATTCTGCCTGAGACTTCATCCGGTCCCATTGCCTTCACTTCATCCAGTTCCTTCATTAACTCTTTTATTTCAAGCTTGGTTACTTTAATCTCTTTCATATAGATTGTCTCTCTATTACCCTGTGGCCTTTCAAATTTGGATTCCTTAGTAAAGACCTCCTGGAATTTTTATTTAATAGTTTTGCCATACTTTTTGGATCTTCCACCATCCCGTTCTCTCCTTTTAACCTTTCTATTGTTTCTTTTTGCCTAATTTTTCCATTTATGAATTTATAGAACAATTTTGGTTGCTCTTTACATTTTTCGACAATGTCATTTCCAAAGTTCTTTTCCTCTTCCTTCCTTACCTTAACATATTCATTTCTTGCTGCCTTGAAGTTTTCCTTATTTGCTGGATTTCTATTTCTCCTCCACCTTTTCCATGCTCCATCTCTTTTCTCCTTTGGCCTAGCACACCTTGCATTAAACCAATCTTTCTTTCCTTCTTCTTTAGGTCTATATTTTGGGACATATTCCCTGACTCCTGTTTTGTATATTTCCAAAAATAAGTTATATTTCTCTTGCATTGTCTCTTGAGTTTTCCATCTCCTCCCATTCTACATTTTTAAAATAGTTCTTGAGATTCTCAATATCAGCCTTTCTGTAATTTAATTGGTCTCCTTTGTATGAATTGTCTCTATCTTCCTTTCCCTCTTCTATATCTATTTCTAATATTGCATGGTCAGTCTTTCCCAATGGGCACTTATATCTTATATCATCATTCATTTGTATACCCCTTGTAAAAACTAGGTCCAATCTCGCCGGGCTCGTCGTTTCCTCTGAATCTTGTGCATTCCTTTACTCTCTGGTCCATCATATTGTCTATCATTAGGTTCAAGAATCTTACTCCCCAGGCTTCTTCCTCCATACCACTTTCATAATTTTCCCAGTCCACTTCTTTACAGTTGAAATCTACTAATATCACTTTTCTCCTTTCTTTAACGATTCTTGTTAGACTCCTTATTGTGTCATCTATCATGTCTTTATATTCTTGATTGTTCCATGAATTTGTTTTTGGTGGCACATATGTTACAATGATTGTTAACTCTTTTTTATTAATATGCATCTTAATATACAATACTTCTGCTTTTCCTTCCCCACATTCCACTTGGTTTATCACTATCTCCTTCCTTAACATTATCATGACTCCTCCTCCTCCTTTACCCCCTCTGTCTCTTCTCCATACATTATACGTATTATCCAAGTCTATTTTGATTGCCTTATTTAGTTTTGTTTCAGCCAGGCATACAATATCTGGATTTTCTTTCTTTATGTAATCTCTTAATTCTACTTTACTTGATAAAACCCCGTCTATGTTCGTATACCATTTCCTTATCCTGTCTCCTAGAATTCTCCAAAAAAATGCCGCCTTCTCCTCTTCTGACCTTTCATTATTCTTTTCCCTTACTGCTGCTGCCAGTTCATTGTATCTCTTCCCTTCTTCCTCATTTTTTTTTTTCTTTATATAGATATCCTTGCAGCCTTCTGTTTCTCTAAGTTTTGTTGTTCTATATAATATTTCTTCTGTTGCTGCTTGTGATTTTAGTAGTATTTTAATTGGTCTCGTTTTTCCTTCTTGATATGATCCCATTCTGTTTATTTCTTCTACTTCCTCTTCCAAGTTCTGCCTATCTTTGTCGTTTAGATTCTTCAGTAGGTCTTTGACTGATTTCATTTCTTCTTTTTCTCTCTTTGGTCTCTATTTTATATTTTTTTCTTTTATTCCAAATAAGACTACACTCTTCTTTTTTTCTGCAATTTCTCTAACTAAATTTTCTTTTGTCTTGTATTGTGTGTGTGTGTGTGTGTGTATTTACCTATTTGTGTATTACAGTGCCCGAGCTAAGCTCTCTGTGTCCTGTCTCCTTATCCATTCCTGTCATATCTCTCTTTCATCTGATTGACACACACCCGTCAACGACATCACTGCTCAGTTTATTCCACTTATCAATGCTACGATGCGGGAAACTGTATTTTCTCACGTCATTTAGACAGATGTCCTTTATTAGCTTTTTTCCATGTCCTCGGAGATGATAACTTGTGGTCACCTTTATCAACTCTCTATCCAGTATGTCAATCTTGTTCACCAATTTATACATAGTTATCATATCTCCTGTTGTTCTTCTCTCTTCTAATGTGGTCAACCCCAGCTTCCTCAGTCTTTCCTCATAGTCTAACTCCCTGAGTCCTGGTACCATCCTTGTTGCCAGCCTCTGTACCCTTTCCACCTTCTTCACATTTTTCTTCATATGTGGTGACCAGGCACATGCTGCATATTCTAACTGGGGTCTTATTAAGATACATAATATCTTCTTTATCATTCCTTCATCTAGGTAGTGGAATGCATGGCCAATATTTTGAAGCATGTATGTTTTCCAAAAAATCTTGTTAATGTGTTTCTCTGGTGACAAGGTGTTTTGCACGGTTACTCCTAAGTCTTTCTCCTCATTGGTCTCTTTAATATTCTCATCACCCAACCTTTAATCCCTGTTTGGTCTGTATCTACTTCTTCGCATTTTCATAACATGGGTCTTGTCTATATTAAATTCCACTCCCACTCCTTACTCCACTCATATATTTTATCAAGATCTTCCTGTAACTTGTTACAATCTTCCACATTCTTAACTCTCCTCATAATTTTAGTATCGTCTGCGAACATGTTTATATAACTGTCAATTCCTACTGGCATGTCATTAACATAAATCAAAAACATGATGGGACCCAGCACTGACCCTTGTGGAACTCCACTGGTTACCTTCTTCCACTCGGACTTCCTTCCTCTCACCACTGTTCTCATTTCTCTTCCCATTAAGTATTTTCCATCCATTTTGCTAGTTTATCATTTACTCCTCCAATCATCTTTAGTTTCCACATCAGTCTATTGTGTGGTACTTTATCAAAGGCCTTTCTCAAGTCCTGGTAGATAGCATCCACCCATCCCTCTCTATGTTGTAGTATGTCAGTCATTCTTGAATAAAAACATAATAAATTGGATATGCACGATCTTCCTTTTCTGAAACCAAACTGCCTTTCACTCAGAATGTTTTCACTTTGTAGATACTCACTCCACTTAGCTTTAATTACTTCTTCACATACCTTGCACAACGATACTGTTTTATAATTTAGCGGTTACATTCTACTACCATTCTTATATATAGGCACAATGTCAGCTCTTTTCCACTCTTTCGGGACTAATCCTGTTCATATGGAAGTTTCCACAATATCAAATACGGGGTTCAACAATTGATCCTTACATTAATTTAGCAACCTCCCAGATATGCCATCAGGCTCCATTGATTTATTAATATCCAGATTGCTTATAATTTTCTTTACATCTTCCTTAGTAGCCATGATGTCCTGCATTTGCTTTATTTCCGTAGGCCTTCCTCCCATAAAATGCTCCTCCTTTGTAAACACTGCAAAAATTGTCATTCAAAATTTCAGCTATATCTCCAGCATCTTCATATACTTCTTCCCTGTTTTTTACCTTTTCTATTGCCTCCCTTTTATTTAGTTTTCCATTTATGAATTTGTAAAACATTTTTGGGTCACTATCACAGTTTTCCACCACCCTCTGTTCATATTCCTTCTGTGCTGTTCTCCTTACTTCAACATATCTATTTCTTGCTGTTTTGTAGACTTCCCTTGATAATACATCACTGTTTTTCTTAAGTTTCTTCCATGCCTTTCCTTTGTTCTTTTTGCTTCTTCACAATTTCTATTAAACCACTGTTTATTGTTTAAAGTCCTCTTTCTCTCTCCAGCAGCGGTGGCTTGCTTCGCAAAATCAGAAGCATATTTCAACTGACCTATGGTAAGTCTCATGTACTTCTATAATTTTTGCTCCCTGTGTTCCACAATCTTATTCGTGCTTAATTCCATATCCAGCTCAAAGCTTAGGACATCATGATCGCTTTTCCCCAAGGGACTTTCATGTTCAATTTCCTCGTTTAGAGAGATTCCCCTGGTAAATACCAAATCTAACCTTGCTGCAACATCTTGTCCCCTGCACCTTATTGGTGATCTCACCCACTGTGCCATCAAGTTATTTGTTGCTACCTTTAACAATTCTTCTGCCCACTCACCACCGTTCACCACTTCGTAGTCTTCCCACACTATTTCCTTGCAATTAAAGTCTCCAACTATCATCACTCTATCCTTTCTGATGAGTTCTTGCTTCATTCTGTCTAGAGTATTTCTCATCACCATTTGATACTGTTCATATTCCCAAGCACTGGTTCTGGGTGGTATGTATACTGTTATAATATTAATGTCCCTCTTGCCATCTGTTATAAGCATACTTATCACTTCCTCATTTCCCTTACTATAGTTCACCTCCTTCACGATCAGATCTTCCTTAGTAAGAACCATTATACCACCACCACCTTTATTTTTTCTATCATTTCTCCATACTTTGTAGTGTTTTACAACAAACCAGTCTAGCTTTATTTCGGGCCTTAGCTTTGTTTCCTCTATACACATTATGTACGGTTCGTTATTTCTTAGCTAATCCATACATTCTAGCCTCTTAGACAGAAATCCATCTATGTTCGTGTAAGTCACTTTTATTCCATTCCTAGTCTCGTTCTTCCATGTAATGCCTATTCCGTCTGTTTTATCCACCACTTCTTTAGCCTCCCATTTCTCATCTTCCAAAAAAACTTCGTCTTTTCCTCCTCTGTTCTTTCGTCATTCCTCTCTTTCACTTCAGTTACAAGCTCCTTCATTTTCATTCGCTCATCTTGTGACATATTTCTTCTTATGTAAATTGTTTTGGTTTCCTCAGAGTCCTTAAGTTTCCAAGCCCTCCTCAACAAGGCCTCCGCTGCCACCTGAGACTTTAATTTCAATTTTAATGGTCTATTCTTACCTTCCTCAAAAGCTCCCAATCTCACACTTTCTTCTACCTCAGCATATAGATCCTCTTCATTCACAGAGATCTTGTTCAGTAAAGACTTAATCTTGTCATTTTCCTTATCCCTCCTGTCCTGCCAGTTCCTGTTAGTTTCCTCCTGCAATCCTATTATGATCACACATTTTTTCTTTTCAGCAATATCTCTCACCACATACTCATTTTCCTTTAGTGCCTTTACCGTTTCCCCTCTGTGTAATCCCTTTATTTTCCTCTTCCTGCTTTTTTACTATCTCCCTAAACGACTTTTGTACCTCCTGATGTTCATGGTTCACTTCTTTCATCCTGGTATCAATTAGATTAAGGCATTCCTCCTTCCTCAAGTCCCCTTCGGATATTTTTATCTCCATTTCCAGGAGTTTAGCCTTCATCTCTTCACATTGTTTCCTTAGTTGTTCGTTTTCTTTCTCCATATCTACTTTTTCCTTCAATAGCTCTTTATTCGCTAACGTTAACAAATAGATCTCTTTTTTGAACGAATCATTCTCGGCTAGAACTCTATCCAGTTTTTCTTCTATTGACAAAATGTTTAGGAACTTACTTTCCAGTGCCTGGAATCTTGCATCCATATCAAGTTTCTCAAGTCCTTTTGGTGTAGTAATAAAACCTTCAAAGACTCTTGTTTGTCTAGACGCCATTTTTGCTATCGTCAGCTGATTATGGCCAAAACAATCACCGCCCACACTCTCCTCTCAGGGATCACTCTCCATATCCCTCACTTTCAACACTAAGCGACAGTAGGACATTAACAGGACACTAACTTGGAGTTACCCGGGCCCTGCAACACCATAGGTATTTTCCTTCTTCCTGTCCGCACTCCGCAGCCAGAGACGAGCCGAGCCGTCCTCTCTCAGCGACGGCGACGCTGTGTGTGTGTGTATTTACCTATTTGTATTTACCTATTTGTGTATTACAGGGCCCAAGCTAAGCTCTCTGTGTCCTGTCTCCTTGTCCATTCCTGTCATATCTCTCTTTCATCTGATTGACACACACCGCGCGTCAACGACATGACTGCTCAGTTTATTCCACTTATCAATGCTACGATGCGGGAAACTGTATTTTCTCACGTCATTTAGACAGATGTCCTTTATTAGCTTTTTTCCATGTCCTCGGAGATAATTACTTGTGGTCACCTTTATCAACTCTCTATCCAGTATGTCAATCTTGTTCACCAATTTATACATAGTTATCATGTCTCCTGTTGTTCTTCTCTCTTCTAATGTGGTCAGCCCCAGCTTCCTTAGTCTTTCCTCATAGTCTAACTCCCTGAGTCCTGGTACTATCCTTGTTGCCAGCCTTTGTACCCTTTCTACCTTCTTCACATTTTTCTTCATATGCGGTGACCAGACACATGCTGCATATTCTACCTGGGGTCTTATTAAGATACATAATATCTTCTTCATCATTCCTCCATCTAGGTAGTGGAATGCAAGGCCAATATTTTGAAGTATGTTGTATGTTTTCCAAAAAATCTTGTTAATGTGTTTCTCCGGTGACAAAGTGTTTTGCAAGGTTTCTCCTAAGTCTTTCTCCTCATTGGTCTCTTTAATTTTCTCATCACCCAGTCTGTAATCCCAGTTTAGTCTGTATCTACTTCTTCCCATTTTCATAACATGGGTCTTGTCTATATTAAATTCCATCTGCCACTCTTTACTCCATTCATATATTTTATCAAGATCTTCCTGTAACTTTTTACAATCTTCCACATTCTTTACTCTCCTCATAATTTTAGTATCGTCCGCAAATATGTTCATATAACTGTCAATTCCTACTGGCATGTCATTAACATAAATCAAAAACATGATGGGACCCAGCATTGACCCTTATGGAACTCCACTGGTTACCTTTTTCCACTCGGACTTCTTTCCTCTCACCACTGTTCTCATTTCTCTTCCCATTAAGTAATTTTCCATCTATTTTGTTAGTTTATCATTTACTCCTCTAGTCATCTTTAGTTTCCACATCAGTCTATTGTGTGGTACTTTATCAAGGGCCTTTCTCAAGTCTAGGTAGATAGCATCCACCCATCCCTCTCTATGTTGTAGTATGTCAGTCACTCTTGAATAAAAACATAATAAATTGGATACACACGATCTTCCTTTTCTGAAACCAAACTGCCTTTCACTCAGAATGTTTTCACTTTCTAGATACTCACTCCACTTAGCTTTAATTACTTCTTCACATACCTTGCACAATATACTAGTCTACGATACTGATCTATAATTTAGCGGTTCCATTCTACTACCATTTTTATATATAGGCACAATGTCAGCTCTTTTCCACTCTTTCGGGACTAATCCTGTTCGTATGGAGGTATCCACAATATCAAATATGGGGTTCAACAATTGATCCTTACATTCTTTTAGCAACCTCCCAGATATGCCATCAGGCCCCATTGATTTATTAATATCTAGATTGCTTATAATTTTCCTTACGTCTTCCTTAGTAACCATGATGTCCTGCATTTTCTTTATTTCTGTAGGCCTTCCTCCCATAAAATGGTCCTCCTTTGTAAACACTTTGCAAAAGTTGTCGTTCAAATTTTCAGCTATCTCTCCAGCATCTTCATATACTTCTTCCCCGTTTTTTACCTTTTATTTAGTTTAACATTTATGAATTTGTAAAACATTTTTGGCTCACTATCACAGTTTTCCACCACCTTCTGTTCATATTCCTTCTGTGCTGTTCTCCTTACTTCAACATATCTATTCCTTGCTGTTTTGTAGCCTTCCCTTGATAATACATCACTGCTTTTCTTAAGTTTCTTCCATGCCTTTTCTTTGTTCTTTTTTGCTTCTTCACAATTTCTATTAAACCACTGTTTATTATTTAAAGTCCCCTTCCTGTAATATGGCACAAACTTTTTCACAGCAGAGTTATACAAATCCATAAATTTATCGTACTTCAATTGCATATCTCTTTCCTGGTATACCACGGACCAGTCAATTTCATTAAAGAACTCCCTTATATGGTTATAATTTGCCCTAGTATAATTTAATTTTTCCTCCCTGCGTTCCACAATCTTATTCGTGCTTAGGGGAGGACCAAACAGCTGGGTAAAAAATATTCATAAAAAAAAAAAGTTTTCAATATTTTTGCCTCAAAATTTCACAATTTGCTTAAAATCTAGTTTTTGATAATATGTCAGACGTAGAAATTTTAGCTTACGTTGTTGTGACGGTTATGACTTAAAAATTAACGGAAATTCACATTTTCATTGTAGAGGTACCAAATTTTGCATGGTAGTAGTTGAATAGCATATCAACAATTCTACGTGACATTTTTGCTATATTCGTTATAGTTTGTGAGAAATCGCTTTCACAAGTTTATGTAAATGATGACGTCACTTTTTTTTCCCTGAAAAATGCTCCCAAACCATTGTTTTTCAATATATTTCAAAAAGCCCACATAAAAATGTTGATATACTCATAATGCATAAGTATGGTGATTTTTATTGAAATCCATGAAGTTTTCTTTGCACAGCTACGCATTGAAGTTGTTTTATTGACGTTTTGAGAAAAACGGGTTTAAAGTTTGTAGTATGACATATCTATGGTAATAATTGCAAGATTCAATTTTTTTTTATTTGTACAACAAATATGTACTACACATATACTGTATTTCCCGGCCAAAACTTGATTCTTGGATACTTTTCCTGTGTAAATATACAAAAAAATAGAAAAAGATGTTTTGAGCCCATTTTACCATTTCAGCTGTTTTGCCCCCCCTTAATTCTGTATCCAGCTCAAAGCTTAGGACATCATGATCGCTTTTCCCCAAGGGACTTTCATGTTCAATTTCCTCGTTTAGAGAGATTCCCCTGGTAAATACCAAATCCAACCTTGCTGCAACATCCTGTATCCTGCACCTTATTGGTGATCTCACCCACTGTGCCATCAAGTTATTTGTTGCTACCTTTAACAATTCTTCTGCCCACTCACCACCATTCACCACTTCGTAGTCTTCCAACACTATTTCTTTGCAATTAAAGTCTCCAACTATTATCACACTATCCTTTCTGATGAGTTCTTGCTTCATTCTGTCTAGAGTATTTCTCATCACCATTTGATACTGTTCATATTCCCAAGCACTGGTTCTGGGTGGTATGTATACTGTTATAATATTAATGTCCCTCTTGCCATCTGTTATAAGCATACTTATCACTTCCTCATTTCTCTTACTATAGTTCACCTCCTTCACTATCAGATCATCCTTAGTAAGGACCATTATACCACCACCACCTTTATTTTTTCTATCATTTCTCCTTACTTTGTAGTGTTTTACAACAAACCAGTCTAGCTTTATTTCGGGCCTTAGCTTTGTTTCCACTACACACATTATGTCTGGTTCGTTATTTCTTAGGTAATCCATACATTCTAGCCTCTTAGACAGAAATCCATCTATGTTCGTGTAAGTCACTTTTATTCCATTCCTAGTCTCGTTCTTTCATGTAATGCCTATCCCGTCTGTTTTATCCACCACTTCTTTAGCCTCCCATTTCTCATCCTCCAAAAAAAACTTGATCTTTTCCTCCTCTGTTCTTTCGTCATTCCTCTCCTTCACTTCAGATACTAGCTCCTTCATCTTCATTCTCTCATCTTGTGACATATTTCTTCTTATGTAAATGGTTTTGGTTTCCTCAGAGTCCTTAAGTTTCCAAGCCCTCCTTGTGTGTGTATTTACCTAGTTGTAGTTTTACAGGGCCTGGGCTTTATGCTCGTGTGGTCCCGTCTCCATATCTACACTTATCCAATTTTTCTTTAAAACTATGTACACTCTTTGCTGATACCACTTCCTCACTCAAACTGTTCCAAAGCTCAACACATCTTTGCGGGAAACGAAATTTTTTAACATCTCTCAGATATCGTCCCTTCCTTAGTTTCTTACTATGCGATCTTGTGCTTCTAAAGTCATATTCTTCTCTCAGGATCAGTTTCTCATTATCCACTTCATCCATTCCGTTAATCAATTTATAAACTTGTATCAGATCCCCTCTCTCTCTTCTCTGCTCCAAGGTTGGTAGATCCATTGCCTTTAGTCTCTCCTCATATGCCATCCCTTTAAATTCTGGAACCATTCTTGTAGCCATTTTTGTAGTCTCTAATTTTCTTATGTGTTTCTTTTATGGGGAGTCCACACAACTCCTGCATATTCCAATCTAGGTCTTATTTTAGTACTTATCAATTTCTTCATCATTTCCTTGTCCATATAGTGAAATGCTATTCCAATATTCCTTAGCAAATTATACGTCTCTCTGAAAATTCTATCAATATGGCTAACCGGTTGATTATTTTCTTCCATTGTCACTCCCAAGTCCTTTTCCTTTTTTACTTTTTCTAGTTCTACTCCATCTCCCATCTTATAGATTCCCACTGGTCGTCTCACTTTTTCCCATTTCCATGACATGGCTTTTGTCCACATTGAATTCCATCTCCCATTTTTTGCTCCATTTCCAGATCTTGTTTAAGTCTTCCTGTAGTATTTCACAATCCTCTTTGTTTAATGACTCTGCACAGTTTCGCATCGTCCGCAAACAGATTTATGTAGCTGTTCACTCCTCTGGCATGTCATTTATATATGAGAAAAAGTATTGGTGCCAATACTGACCCCTGTGGCACTCCGCTGTCTACTGTTCTCCACTTGGACTTCATATCTTTAACTATCGTCCTTATTTCTCTCCCCCTTAAGTAATTCTTCATCCATCTCAATGTGCTTCCTTTTAAGCCACCCTTCTCCTCTAACTTCCATAGTAATCTTTCATGTGGCACTTTATCAAAAGCCTTTTTTAGATCTAAATAAATACAGTCAACCCATCCTCTCTCTCTTGTACTTTATCAACTATTCTAGAGTAGAAACTCAATAAATTTGTCACACATGACCGACCTTTTCTAAAACCAAATTGGCTATTTGATAATATTTTGTTGTCTTCAAGAAACTCGATCCATTGCTTCTTTATTACTTTTTCACACATCTTGCATATTACACTAGTTAGTGATACCGCCTGTAATTTAAAGGTTCTTCCTTCCTTCCGCTCTTATATATGGGAACCACCTCAGCTCTTTTCCACTCCACTGGCACTGTTCCATTTTCTATTGAGCATTTTATGATGTTGTATATTGGACTTGCTAGTTCTTCCTACATTCTTTCAGTATTCTGCCTGAGACTTCATCCGGTCCCATTGCCTTTTCCTCATCCAATTCCGTCATCAACTTTTTTATTTCAAGCTTGGTTACTTTAATCTCTTTCATATAGACAGTCTCTCTATTACCCTGTGGTCTTTCAAATTTGGATTCCTTAGTAAAGACCTCATGAAATTTACTGTTTAACAGTTCTGCCATACTTTTTGGGTCTTCCACCATTCCGTTTTCTCCTTTTAACCTTTCTATTGTTTCTTTTTGTCTTATTATTCCATTTATGAATCTGTAAAACAATTTTGGTTGTTCCTTACATTTTTCGACAATGTCCTTTTCATAGTTCTTTTCTCCTTCCTTTCTCACCTTAGCATATTCATTTCTTGCTGTGTGTATGTGTGTTTGTGTGTGTGTGTGTGTAATTCACTGTTTGATCTGCTGCAGTCTCTGACGAGACAGCCAGACTTCCCACGGAACGAGCTCAGAGCTCATTATTTCCGATCTTCGGATAGGCCTGAGACCAGGCACACACACACACAACAACAAGGTCACAACTCTCGATTTACATCCCTCACTCACTGCTAGGTGAACAAGGGTTACACGTGAAAGGAGACACACCCAAATATCTCCACCCAATAACCACCAGCTCTAACCATTGAGCTACCCCGGTGTGTGTGTGTGTAATTCACTGTTTGATCTGCTGCAGTCTCTGACGAGACAGCCAGACGTTACCCCACGGAACGAGCTCAGAGGTCATTATTTCCGATCTTGGGATAGGTCTGAGACCAGGCACACACCACACCGGGACAACAAGGTCACAACTCCTCGATTTACATCCCGTACCTACTCACTGCTAGGTAAACAGGGCTACACGTGAAAGGAGACACACCCAAATGTGTGTGCCGGGAATCGTGTGTATTTACCTAATTGTATTTACCTAATTGTAACATACGGAAAAGAGCTATGCTCGTGTTGTCCCGTCTCCATATCTATTAATGTCCAGCTTTTTCTTAAAATCATGAATATTCCTTGCGTTGACCACTTCCACGTCTAAACTATTCCATGCTTCCACCCTTCTATGAGGGAAGCTATATTTTTCACATCTCTCCTATAAGTGGCCATTTTAGTTTTTCCCATGCCCTCTCGACATTCTTCCATTCCACATACACAGATCTTCCCTATCCATTTTTCCATGCCAATCATCACTCTGTATATTGCTATCAGGTCTCCCTTTCTCTTCTGTTTTCCAGGGTTGGAAGTTGCATTCTTTTCAGTCTGTCTTCATAAGTCAAATCTCTTAAGTCAGGCACCATTTTCGTTGCAGCCCTCTGTACTTTCTCTAGTTTCCTTATGTGTTTCTTTAAGTTCGGAGCCCACTGTATTGTTGCATATTCAAGCCTCGGTCTTATCATTGCAGTAATTATTTTCTTCATCATTTCTTCATCTAAATATACGAACGCCACTCTTATGTTCCTCAATAAGTTCAATACTTCTCCAATTATTTTGTTTATATGTCTCTCTGGCGATAGGTCATTGGTAATTGTCACCCCAAGGTCTTTTTCTTCATGACTGGTTTTATGTCTTCATTTCCTATCTTGTACATACTCCTGATTCTTCTTTCACTCTTGCCAAACTCTATTTTCTTGCATTTTGTCGTGTTGAACTCCATTTGCCATGTACAGCTCCATTTCCATATTCTGTCCAAGTCTTCCTGGAGTAGTTCGCAATCTTTGTCACATCTCACTTTTCTTAACAATTTTGCATCGTCTGCAAATAGGCTCACATAACTGGACACCCCATCCACCATGTCATTTATGTAGACCGCGAACATTACTGGTGCCAACACTGATCCCTGTGGAACTCCACTCTCCACCAATCCCCATTCTGATGGTCTGTCCTTAATTATTGTTCTCATTTCTCTTCCTACCAAAAGTCTTCCATCCATTTTAGTAAACTGCCATGCACTCCTCCTACCATTTCAAGTTTCCAGATCAGTCTCTGGTGTGGTACCTTATCAAAGGCCTTTTTAAATCCAGATATATTCCATCAGCCCAACCATCTCTTTCCTGTATTACATCTATCACCCTCGAATAGTAACATATCAGGTTTGTCGTGCATGAACGCCCTTTTCTAAAACCAAATTGACACTCACAAAGTATGTCATTTTTCTCCAAGAAGTCTGTCCATCTATTCTTCACCACCCTCTCACACATCTTAGCTACCACACTTGTAAGTGACACTGGTCTATAGTTCAATGGGTCTCTCTTGTTACCTGATTTATAGATTGGGACAATGTTAGCTCTTTTCCAGTCTTGGGGCACTACACCTTCCCTTAATGAGGCATCAATTACTTCACAAACTTTTTCTGCCAATTGCTCCTGCATTCTCTTAAAATCCATCCTGATACCCCATCAGGTCCCACAGCTTTTCTCACTTCTAAACTCCCCATCATGTTCTTGATCTCCTCCACAGTTACTTGAAACTCCTTCATAATCCCTTTCTGTTCCATTACCAGTGGTTTGTCAAAAGCAGTCTCCTTTGTGAATACCTTCCGAAAGCATCCATTCATAGCCTCTGCCATTTCCTGGGATCTTCACTGCATACTCCATTTACTTCTAAACTTTCAATACTTTCTCTATTTTTGATGTTGTTGTTCACATGTCTGTAAAAAGCCTTGGTTGGTCTTTACATTTATCAATTATATCCTTTTCTTGTTTCTTTCTTTCTTCTCTTCTAATCAACACATATTCATTTCTTGCTCTTTTGTAACTTTCCCACTGCTTAATCCGTCTTTTCCTTCTCCACCTCTTCCATGCATCCTCTTTTCTTGTTCTAGCCTTTTCACATCTATCGTTAAACCAGTCCTGCTTTCCAACTTCTCTATGTTGTCTTATTGGTACAAATTTTTCTCACCTTCTTTGTATATTTTTATAAATTCCTTCCACTTTTCATTTGCTCCTTAGCACTCTTGAATTTCATCCAATTTGTCTCTTGAAAGAATTTCTTTAGGTTTCCAAAATCTGTCTTGGCATAATTCCATCTTCCCACTTTATATTCTTCATTTCTTCTAGATTTCTCTTCGTCTATCACCTTGAACTCCAAAACTGCATGATCACTCTTTGCTAAAGGGCACTCCACCCTCATCTCCTCAATGACCATTGGCTCTGTACTAAAGACCAAGTCCAGTCTTGACGATGCTCCCTCTCCTCCAAACCTAGTATCTTCTTTGACCCACTGAGTTAACACATTTTCCATTGCCAGTGTCAATAGTGTATTTCCCCATGTTGTCTCTGATCCTTCCATTGACCAGTCCTCCCAACACACCTCTTTACAATTAAAATCTCCCATCATTATAGTTCGTTCACAGCCACCCAACATTTCTTCCAGACATGTTCCTGTATCACTTATCATTTCTTCATATTCCTGTACTGACCATGCATTTGTCTTAGGTGGTACGTACACCACTATGTAGTGCCTCTTTTTCCTTCATTAGTTTCTGCTCTGATCTTTAGCACTTCTGCCTTTCCCATACCTTTTTCACTTGATCCACCTTTATATCTTTTTAACCAGCAACATCACTCCTCCTCCCATCTTACCTACTCTATTTCTTTTCCAAACATTATATTTCCTTCTCCAACCATCATCAGGTCTTCTCCTCTCTCAGTTTTGTTTCAGTAAGACCCACAATATCTGGGTTCTTGTCCTCAAGTAATCGTTGAGTTCTAAAATCCCGATATCACTCCATTTATGTTGGAATACATTACATTTCGCTCATATGTAAGTTTCTTTAGTCCTTTCTTGCTGTACTTTTCTGGGTTATGAACCACTTCCTCAGTCTCATATCCAAGATTCTCCAGAAAACTCTTTCTTCTCCTCTTCTGTCCTCTCTTCATTTTTTTCAAAGCCTCCTTTCTCAACTCATTTAACATTTCTCTTTCCTTTTCACCGAGATCTCTTCTCAACCAAATCTTCCTTGTTGTTTCCTGCTGGGCTAGCCTCCATGACTTCTCCACCAATTCATCTACATCCTTTTGTGACTTAAGTTTGATTCTTATTGGCCTCATACCTTCTCTTGTGAACTTTCCAATTCTATGGAAGTCCTCTATTTCTTGTACTAGGTCTTTTCCTCCTCCTGCACCACATTAATGATATTATTTATCACCTTTTTATGTTTTTTCTCTCTCCATTTTACTCGGTGTCTTATCCTCCTCCACACCAAATATCACCACACATCTCTTTTTGTCTACAGTTTCCCTCACCAATGTCTCATTTGACTTAATAACCTTCACCACTTTCTCAGCTATCTTCTCTTCTATGATCTGTTGATCTATAATTTCAGCAAGGCCCAAAGTTTTCTCCCCAGACTCTTTGATTTCCTTTTCCAGACTGTGTGTGTGTGTATTTACCTAATTGTATTTACCTAATTGTAACATACGGGAAAAGAGCTATGCTCGTGTTGTCCCGTCTCCATATCTATTAATGTCCAGCTTTTTCTTAAAATCATGAATATTCCTTGCGTTGACCACTTCCACGTCTAAACTATTCCATGCTTCCACCCTTCTATGAGGGAAGCTATATTTTTTCACATCTCTCCTATAAGTGGCCATTTTAGTTTTTTCCCATGCCCTCTCGACATTCTTCCATTCCACATACACAGATCTTCCCTATCCATTTTTCCATGCCAATCATCACTCTGTATATTGCTATCAGGTCTCCCTTTCTCTTCTGTTTTCCAGGGTTGGAAGTTGCATTCTTTTCAGTCTGTCTTCATAAGTCAAATCTCTTAAGTCAGGCACCATTTTCGTTGCAGCCCTCTGTACTTTCTCTAGTTTCCTTATGTGTTTCTTTAAGTTCGAGCCCACTGTATTGTTGCATATTCAAGCCTCGGTCTTATCATTGCAGTAATTATTTTCTTCATCATTTCTTCATCTAGATATACGAACGCCACTCTTATGTTCCTCAATAAGTTCAATACTTCTCCAATTATTTTGTTTATATGTCTCTCTGGCGATAGGTCATTGGTAATTGTCACCCCAAGGTCTTTTTCTTCATGACTGGTTTTATGTCTTCATTTCCTATCTTGTACATACTCCTGATTCTTCTTTCACTCTTGCCAAACTCTATTTTCTTGCATTTTGTCGTGTTGAACTCCATTTGCCATGTACAGCTCCATTTCCATATTCTGTCCAAGTCTTCCTGGAGTAGTTCGCAATCTTTGTCACATCTCACTTTTCGTAACAATTTTGCATCGTCTGCAAATAGGCTCACATAACTGGACACCCCATCCACCATGTCATTTATGTAGACTGCGAACATTACTGGTGCCAACACTGATCCCTGTGGAACTCCACTCTCCACCAATCCCCATTCTGATGGTCTGTCCTTAATTATTGTTCTCATTTCTCTTCCTACCAAAAGTCTTCCATCCATTTTAGTAAACTGCCATGCACTCCTCCTACCATTTCAAGTTTCCAGATCAGTCTCTGGTGTGGTACCTTATCAAAGGCCTTTTTTAAATCCAGATATATTCCATCAGCCCAACCATCTCTTTCCTGTATTACATCTATCACCCTCGAATAGTAACATATCAGGTTTGTCGTGCATGAACGCCCTTTCCTAAAACCAAATTGACACTCACAAAGTATGTCATTTTTCTCCAAGAAGTCTGTCCATCTAGTCTTCACCACCCTCTCACACATCTTAGCTACCACACTTGTAAGTGACACTGGTCTATAGTTCAATGGGTCTCTCTTGTTACCTGATTTATAGATTGGGACAATGTTAGCTCTTTTCCAGTCTTGGGGCACTACGCCTTCCCTTAATGAGGCATCAATTACTTCACAAACTTTTTCTGCCAATTGCTCCCTGCATTCTCTTAAAATCCATCCTGATACCCCATCAGGTCCCACAGCTTTTCTCACTTCTAAACTCCCCATCATGTTCTTGATCTCCTCCACCGTTACTTGAAACTCCTTCATAATCCCTTTCTGTTCCATTACCAGTGGTTTGTCAAAAGCAGTCTCCTTTGTGAATACCTTCCGAAAGCATCCATTCATAGCCTCTGCCATTTCCCTGGGATCTTCACTGTATACTCCATTTACTTCTAAACTTTCAATACTTTCTCTATTTTTGATGTTGTTGTTCACATGTCTGTAAAAAAGCCTTGGTTGGTCTTTACATTTATCAATTATATCCTTTTCTTGTTTCTTTCTTTCTTCTCTTCTAATCAACACATATTCATTTCTTGCTCTTTTGTAACTTTCCCACTGCTTAATCCGTCTTTTCCTTCTCCACCTCTTCCATGCATCCTCTTTTCTTGTTCTAGCCTTTTCACATCTATCGTTAAACCAGTCCTGCTTTCCAACTTCTCTATGTTGTCTTATTGGTACAAATTTTTCTCACCTTCTTTGTATATTTTTATAAATTCCTTCCACTTTTCATTTGCTCCTTAGCACTCTTGAATTTCATCCAATTTGTCTCTTGAAAGAATTTCTTTAGGTTTCCAAAATCTGTCTTGGCATAATT
Organism: Portunus trituberculatus; assembly: GCF_017591435.1. Classification (NCBI taxonomy): domain Eukaryota; kingdom Metazoa; phylum Arthropoda; class Malacostraca; order Decapoda; family Portunidae; genus Portunus; species Portunus trituberculatus. Next base: position 26,777,787 of record NC_059298.1, on the reverse strand, counting down.
CCATCTTCCCACTTTATATTCTTCATTTCTTCTAGATTTCTCTTCGTCTATCACCTTGAACTCCAAAACTGCATGATCACTCTTTGCTAAAGGGCACTCCACCCTCATCTCCTCAATGACCATTGGCTCTGTACTAAAGACCAAGTCCAGTCTTGACGATGCTCCTCTCCTCCAAACCTAGTATCTTCTTTGACCCACTGAGTTAACACATTTTCCATTGCCAGTGTCAATAGTGTATTTCCCCATGTTGTCTCTGATCCTTCCATTGACCAGTCCTCCCAACACACCTCTTTACAATTAAAATCTCCCATCATTATAGTTCGTTCACAGCCACCCAACATTTCTTCCAGACATGTTCCTGTATCACTTATCATTTCTTCATATTCCTGTACTGACCATGCATTTGTCTTAGGTGGTACGTACACCACTATGTAGTGCCTCTTTTTCCTTCATTAGTTTCTGCTCTGATCTTTAGCACTTCTGCCTTTCCCATACCTTTTTCACTTGATCCACCTTTATATCTTTTTAACCAGCAACATCACTCCTCCTCCCATCTTACCTACTCTATTTCTTTTCCAAACGTTATATTTCCTTCTCCAACCTTCATCAGGTCTTCTCCTCTCTCAGTTTTGTTTCAGTAAGACCCACAATATCTGGGTTCTTGTCCCTCAAGTAATCGTTGAGTTCTAAAATCCCGATATCACTCCATTTATGTTGGAATACATTACATTTCGCTCATATGTAAGTTTCTTTAGTCCTTTCTTGCTGTACTTTTCTGGGTTATGAACCACTTCCTCAGTCTCATATCCAAGATTCTCCAGAAAAACTCTTTCTTCTCTTCTTCTGTCCTCTCTTCATTTTTTTCAAAGCCTCCTTTCTCAACTCATTTAACATTTCTCTTTCCTTTTCACCGAGATCTCTTCTCAACCAAATCTTCCTTGTTGTTTCCTGCTGGGCTAGCCTCCATGACTTCTCCACCAATTCATCTACATCCTTTTGTGACTTAAGTTTGATTCTTATTGGCCTCATACCTTCTCTTGTGAACTTTCCAATTCTATGGAAGTCCTCTATTTCTTGTACTAGGTCTTTTCCTCCTCTTGCACCACATTAATGATATTATTTATCACCTTTTTATGTTTTCTCTCTCTCCATTTTACTCGGTGTCTTATCCTCCTCCACACCAAATATCACCACACATCTCTTTTGTCTACAGTTTCCCTCACCAATGTCTCATTTGACTTAATAACCTTCACCACTTTCTCAGCTATCTTCTCTTCTATGATCTGTTGATCTATAATTTCAGCAAGGCCCAAAGTTTTCTCCCCTGACTCTTTGATTTCCTTTTCCAGACTTGCAACTTTGTAATTTACCTCCTTTCTTTCCACTTCCTGACTTTTTTTCCATTCAGCCTGCTTCTCCATCACTTTTCCTAGAGATTCTCCACATTTTCGCAATTCACTTTAATTAGCTTAACTTCCTCTTTCAGTGCTGCATTTTCCTTCTTCATATCGGCACAGTCTCTCTTTACATTGTCATAACTCGTTTCCAGGCCCTCATACTTTTCAAACAGTTTTCAATTTTACCTTCTAACTCCAGAATTTTCTTCACATAAGTGCTCTTCTCCATTATTCCTTGAAACCCTGTGAAGTCTGATTCCTCTTTCGAGTTCACGGCCGCCATGTTGCTCAGACGTAAACAAA
>NC_059298.1:26767641-26775587 GCF_017591435.1 Portunus trituberculatus | reverse complement strand
CACACACACACACACACACACACACACACACACACACATCTGGCGGGGTGTTGCTGCAGGTGTGCTCAGACAGATCCATATCCGAATCCTATACCTTGAGGAAGACACCTGCTTCTCCCCACGGCAGCTCGCAACACCTGGCCGGCGCCCGTCACCTTGCACCTCAACACACACACACACACACACACACACACACACACACACACACACACACACACACACACACACACACACACACACATACTTTCATCACCATCTCTTTGCCACGCGCTATAAGTAAATCCCTGGCAGTCAACATTTACATAATCTATAAGCGTGTTATCCTTCCCAGCCAAAGCAAGGCACTCTAGATTCCAGTAGCGCATCACCAACCTGTCCCCGCCACAGCTGGTCTCCTGGCGATGCTTCCAAAGGTAATGTTAGGTAAGGGAAAATAGGAAAAAAAATGTGGAGATGAGGTAAAAAAAATAGTAAAAGAAAGCGTAAGGAGAAGAAAAAAGAGTGAATATGGAGAGTAAATATAAAAAGGTATTCGTGTGTTGTTGAATTAGTGGACTCAGGCCTGTAAGATGTATATTATAGAAAGTATTCTTATTATAATGTGTGTAATTCTCTTGATGAAATGCCAAGTATCAATATGAGTGATGGAAACACTGTGGATGCTGGGTGATATTTTATTGATTTTAAAAGCGTAAAGTTATTACAATAAAGTATATAAGAGAAAGAAAACGAGTACACACATGATACAAGAACACCTACGCATATCAATCATATCATTCATCTCATCCTTAAATTTATTGTAATAACCTTACGCTTTTAAAATCAATAAAATAATCCGATCTGACCAGTCTATTAGTGAATATCACCCAGCATCCACAGTGGTGACCCCGGAGTGACTGAGACGATCCACTACAACATACCTGAGATAGTGACTCAGGCTCAAATATTTCCGATGTGTCACTGTTATTTTCCTTATGAAGTGTCCTTAACCTCTTCAGTACCGGGACGCATTTTTACCACGAGTTTTGGGTACGATTAGACGATCTTATTGACATTAGGAAGGCTTTATTGAGGTCAGAAGATTAATACACAAAGTCTTAATAATTTAATCCTGAAGTAAGTGATGGGGAAAAGAAACAGACAGTGACTCACGAAGCATTTGTTGGTTGGAAGAAAGTGTATCTCTATAATTTCTGTGTTACCAAAATGAGGGAATGTTTAGGATGCGCAGGATATTTGGTTGTCTGAGTATATGATCACTTCACTTATTACGTTCATACACAGTCTTTACAAAACTTAATGTATAGAAGTGTGGTGTTAAGTTAGGAATGACCAGACAGGAACACAAAATGCATTAGACGATTAATTCCCTTCAGTACTGGGACGCATTTTTTACCACGATTTTCACCTTTTTCTTCCCAGATAGGTTTCTGAATCATGTATAAAATCACCAAATAATAAGCATAGTGAATAAGAAAACGCATCATAGCACTGAAAGAGTTAAAAGACGGTGGGTATTTTTCATTCTTACAATATTTAACAGATGGAATACACAGAATGAATAGAGATGTATGTGAAAAAGCTTACTACGTTAATAGAATAGGTTATCCTTTTGAGGATGATGAGAGATTGATAACGTACTAAAGAAAAATACTACTACCTTTACACCTGAAGATGATCGAAAGCAGGAAACGTCATTCAAGATTCCTGAGTGTGGTTAACCCCTTCAATACTGGGACACATTTTTACCTTGAGATTTGTGTATCATTAAACCCTTTTAGTGACATTATCAAAAGTTTATGGAGATCAGAATATTAATGGCAACTGTCTTCACTATTTCAATCCCCACATAAGTTTCTGAAGCTCTATAAGATCACCAAATAGCAAGCAGAATGAATATAAAAACGCGTCGTGGCAATCAAGGAGTTGAATAAGAATAGACATCAAAGAACCGATCTCTTAGCCTACCACGGTTACATTTTCTGAACATAAAAGCAGCGTAACCATACCTGTAAGAAGCATAAATCAAAATTACATGAAGGCAACTTACACGAAACAATCTCTGAACTGTTGCTTTTGAAACTGGTAAGGACAGCAGGATAAAAGACAGGTAGGTTATATTTCCGACCTGCTTTTTTTTATGTAAGAGGAGAACACTGGCCGAGGACAACAAAAAAAAAAGTAAAAAGACTCACTCAGTCGCGAGTTCCCTTACAGATCCGAAAGGGTTAGCCAAACGACAGGGATAAATATCTTGAAACCTCCCTCTTAAATGAAGTCAAGTCATAGGAAGTTAGAAATACAGACGCAGGCAGGGAGTTCCAGAGTTTATTAGAGAAAGATATGAATGATTGAGAGGAGAGTACTGGTTAACTCTTCCGAAGGTGCGGATCTTGATAACTGCCACTTCCTTTTTGGTGCGAGGACTCAAAGGTCACGACAAGCATACAATCATTCAACAAACTTTTTACTGATTTGTTTTATCATTGCTGTAAGTAGAGAACGGGGAAGCTGGTTAATAGATGCTAATGGACTACTGATATTTAATGCTATTACATTTTTACTTTGGGCGAGATTTACATCAAGCGCCAAAAACACTCATTACAAGGGGATTTAGTTGCATTTGGAATCGGGCTAACACATTTCTACATTAATCTGGGCAGCGCCATACATCCTGAAAGATTAATGGCCGTGGTTCTACTATGATATTTGCTATGTATGAATGGCTATAAAACATTCAAGCTAATAATTGAAAAGTCTGTTTACCGGTAAGCATTATGCACACAGCTGAATATAACTGTGATTAAGGGACTCTCTCCATACTAAACAGTCCTCATTCCTTTTATTGTAATGGTAGGTCATCATGCATGCAAAGAAAGTTCCTCCCATGACTTACCCTTTTGTAATTCTGCTTGACAAGGGTTCAGTGGTTCCTTTTCATATTCATTTACGTATTTTGTCCAACGCCTGGCATTAAATTTCCACTGTACATCCTTGTAACGTTACATTAATGACCTTTGCATTTTGTCCTCTTTCTTCACTTTGCAATATTTCCGCACATGTTCCATAAGGTTACATTCTTGCTCTTTCCTCCGAGTTTTCATCCAATAACGTGCATTGTATCGTTTATTACCTCTTACTCAGAGACGCAGCCCGGAGACTCCAGCCACTTGACAGCAGATAGCCAAAATGCACGTTCCTTTCCCGTCTAACGTCCACATTGCTGCCTCCCAAGTAAACTTGTTTTTTCATGCATCGATTATTTTGAAGCTATCAGTTATTGCAATACAAGTGACTTGGTCTTCTTCATGTCGTTGCTGAAATGTAATGCAGTGGCGATGGCAACACTACTCGTATTCCGCGGGCTTAGTACCAGTCATGAAACATTTCACCAGTGTTTAGTAAGCTTTTAAAAAGTATCACTGTTGTACGTCTGCTTTTCTCCCTTATTTCTGATGATAAAGGCTATAATGAAGGAGTTCCAATGAAAAAAAAAACATAGAAAGAGAAAAGCAAAAAAGAAGATAGAAATAAAATCTTGCCCATCACACTTCGAGAGTTCAGAATCAAGCATTGAGCTCTTGATTCGAACAGTCTGGAGTACGGCAAGCCACGGCAGACACAGCTGGGCCTTGGAGGATTACTGTGGTGTGTGTGTGTGTACGCGAGACTGCAGCCTCACTTTTCTGGACTAGGCTGAACAATCTGATGTATCACTACTACCATCATTGGTATGTTTCTTACGTGTGTTTGTGCTCTTTGGTAGCTTATCCTCATTCTTCATACATTCAGTTCTTTTATATTTGAGTTTGTCTCTTAAAACTTCTTGTTTGTTTCGTTGCCAGATAACTCTGTCCTCTGCTGGTCAGGCAGGACCACATCCTGCATTAAGGTGGCAAGGTATGTTCATTAAAGTTTTTGAGCTCGTTATCAACTCCTCAAAATGTTCTTCACACTCTTTCTATTTAATTTGCTGACAATGTTGTGTTCTTTGCTTTCATCATCTCCTTTGTGCTGTGAGAGGGGAGTTGGTGAGAGAACATTGAAGATAACCCGTCATTGATGTGACAACTTTCAAATAGAAAGGTAAAAGCTACATCCAAAATTGAAGTAGAACTGTTCTTGCAAACATGCCTCTCCATATCTGTTTTCCTGTCTCTCTCGCCTCGTCGTTTATATTATTCTCCTCATTTTTTTCTTATGTTGCCTATTTGTCTTTCTTTTTGCACTCTGCTCGTTTCCCTGTCTTATGTTTGTTGTTTCAAGTTTACGCACCTCTCTTTCACCGGGTGTTGAGTGGCGTAGCTGGTTAAAAGGGGCTCGTGCTCGAATCTACGCCCGGTGGGAGATGTACTGCAGCGTTGCCTCCTCAAGTTAACTTTAGCGGTGCTTAATATGTCCCAAGCTGTTGCGGCATCTAATTTCCATTTTTTTCTCCTCTTACCCTTCAAATCTCTACCATTTCTCTCTTCCCTGTGTTTGGTGCTTACGATTCTCGCTGCCCTTCTCTATTACCTTTTTATTCTTTTCCTCATCTCATTTTTTCCGCCATATGGCATTTATAGGCATCATTATTATTGCAGGTATATATGGATAGAGGTGATGGCGGCGGTAGTAGTGGTAGTGTTGTTGGTGGTGATGGTGGTGGTGGTAGCAGCCATATTGACCATAGCAGAGAGAGTAGTCGGTGTTCAGTGGTAATGTGACTCAGTATTACAGGGAAGAATTTAATTTCTATCCTCCGTTAAAACAACTAGACCGAGTTTATTATCCTGCAGCAATGTGTGTTTGGAGCCGGAAAGTAATTATCAGGGCCGCGCACTACGTAATGATCGCGCACACACACACACACACACACACACACACACACACACACACACACACACACACACCTGGTAATGATACGAGTAATGCAAGTTGTTCAATTATCAGCCTGGTTGTACATTTTTTGACACCTAAAGCTACCAATAAGTGAATTACAGCGCAACACACAAGATAAGGTGGTGAGCGTGGGACCAGACAGACGTCCACGCGTAGGTTCGAATCCCACCACGCACCGCCGTGAAACTACGCTATTTGTCGAGTGGTTTAAAGTTACCTACATGTCACCATGATAACCAGGTTCTCGGTGGTTACACCAAAGATGCCTTGAGTGGTGATATGGGCCCTAATATGGGTACCACTATAAATAGGATTGCGTGCGCCACTAATAGGTGGAAGCTGAACAGCGCTTACCATACATACTCTTCAATAATGTCTACAGGTGCTATAGGCCTTAACATAAGAAAAAAAATGTACATCCTGATATACAAACGACAAATTGAAGAGCAGTGGAAGTTGTCGTTTTGTTTTAAAGTTGGTCCATAAAAGTGATACGTTACTTTCCTCCCACCTTTTTCTTTCTCGAGCACTAGATTATAGCAATAATTAAGTGAATTTAGGTAATATGATTGCATGTGAAGATACATTAAACTGTCATAAAATAAGTCATAATACATAAGATGATTGATGCTGCATGGTACTTGTTAAATTTGTCTCTGGTTCAGGTGAAAAGACCGAGCTGGCTATACAACAAAACAGGAAAAAATCATCGCAAACAAAGCAAATCACCACCTTCCTTAAAAGTTTTATAAAAGACTAAACTCTACTGTTTTTCGGGATTAGTATGTACAAAGACTACGCAGACAAAAGTGAATGTGGTGACGTTTGAAATGATGTTACTGCCGGTATGACGTTTTGATATATATGTGATGCTGGAGAATTTTGATATGATTAAATAATGTAACATGCACTTAAATATATGGGGGAGAGAGAGAGAGAGAGAGAGAGATGAGAGAGAAAAAATGAAAGAAGCAGAATAAGAAGACAAAATGAGAGAGAGAGAGAGAGAGAGAGAGAGAGAGAGAGAGAGAGAGAGAGAGAGAGAGAGAGAGAGAGAGAGAGAGAGAGAGAGAGAGAATATCATTAAAACTGTTAGGCTAAGACTGTATCTGCTATATATATTTGCTCATGCTTGTAATTCTAGTGATAACATATTGAAATAATTCTCCAAACTTGCACCGGATAGTATTTCAGTAAGCTTGGAAAAATCTACACCATTCAACAACATTATTTCTACCCAAAAATAATAATCCACTTCGACCAAAATAATTTCAACGTATTTATAACCAGGAAGAGGAAGAAAGGAGGAGGAGGAGGACGAGGAATGGAAGAAGGAAGGGGAGGAAGAGAGGAAGCGGATGAGTGATAGCCGCTGGTGGGGAAGAGAAAAAGAGGAGAGAGACTTTAAGTGGAGATCCAAATAAGTAGCAGGGGAGGAGGAGGGCGAGCCGGTGGGAATGGCATGGGAGAGAATGGAGGGATGGAGGGTTAGACTACAAACACACGGGACATCCATTATCCTTGGCGTGTGGTAGTTTACACTCGCTTGTTCATTAGAGAGCGAGGACGAAGTGACAGGACCTCCCGAAGGTTAATGGACGTGGATCACTTTCTCCACACGCGTCCCAAGCTTATTCTCGCGTGAAGCTGAAATATGAGGTGCTGAGAACAGGAGGAAGAGAAGGAGGAGGAGAAGGAGGAAAAGAAAGTGGACGAGGAGCTAAGAAGAAATGGAGGAGCAGTTAAATGGAAAGAAGGTGCTAAAATTAAAGTTTGCCTAGAGAATGAAAGATGTAGTAAGCGAAAGATGATGCTAAGGGAAGAAAGAGATGCAAAGGGAAGGTGCTGAAAGATGGTGATGAGAAGAGAAGGAAGGGTTAAGGGGAGGAAGGAGCTGGAGGAGGAGCTAAAGGAAAGAAGTTATTGAAAGAAAAGATTGCTGAGAGAATGAAAGTTGGTGCTGAAGGAAGGAAGAGGTGCAAAAAAGGGGAAGGTAGCAAGGGCAAGAGTGAAAAGAGAAACTGAAAGGTATATGAAGGCAGGCGAGCAGTAATGAGAGGGAGATAAGGAATTCATAGCGATTCTTTGATGGCGTAAAGCTGATAGACTCGTTATCGCTCTAAGTTTGTGGAGCATAAAAACATTGCCCAAAAATTTTCCCCTCTCTCTCTCTCTCTCTCTCTCTCTCTCTCTCTCTCTTTTTGTATTTTTTATTGTATGTATTATTATTATTATTTATTTTTTTTTTATTTTTTTTTTTTTTTTTTGTGTGTGTGTGTGTGTGTGTGTGTTAATTTAAAATTTTTATATTTGATATAAAATAAAATATATTATTTATATTTAATAAAATAAATTAAAAAAAAAAAAAAAATTTTATATATTTTTTATATTAATTACAATTTAAATATCATATATTTTAATAATAATTTATATCCTTCTATAAATTAAAGTATGTAAAGTATATATTTTTAATAATGTAAAAAAAATTTTTATTTTTTTTTTTAAAATAAAAAAATTATAATTTCCTTTAATAAAAAAAAAATTTTACCAATTAAATTATTTTAATAATAAATTTTAATTTAAAAAATTATTAAATTTGGATAAATTAAATATAAATTTAATTATAAAAATATTAAAATTTTTTAATATATTTTAAAATTTAATTTATTTATTATATTTTTTAATGTGTTCTTGGGTTTTCCCACCAATTTTTAACCACTGTTTATAAATTAAAGACGACCTTTTCATTTATCCGTTGGTCATAACGTAAATAAAGGCAAACGAAAAAGGCCTTGTTTTCACTGTTTTTTGGCGGGTTCAAACTGGCAATTTTGGCGGAAATTTTAAGTAAGTAAAGTTTGTCATCCCCAAATTGGAAATGTAACTCGCCTTTAATTCCCTTGGGAAGTTTAAACAAAAGGCTCCCACCAAATTTTTCCAAGGCCTGGGTTCTTTTTTTTAAAAGCAACGAAAGAAGGCTTGGAAAAGTTTGGAGTAGAAGGAAAGAAAGGATTGTTCCCTTCAAATTAGCCAACCTGGAAATTGTTTTTGAAGTTATGAAATTG
>NC_059298.1:26765069-26767141 GCF_017591435.1 Portunus trituberculatus | reverse complement strand
GGGAAAGAAAGAAAGGAGAGAGAGAGAGAGAGAGAGAGAGAGAAGGGAGAGATTGGGAAAAGGTTGTTCACCCCTCCAAAAAGTTAATAACAGAGAGAGTTCCAAAATATAAAGTTTACCAATCAAATAGTAGTAGTAGTAGTAGTAGTAGTAGTAGTAGTAGTAGTAGTAGTAGTAGTAGTAGTAGTAGTAGTAGTAGTAACAACAGAAAGAACCTCAGAAGTAATGATGAGCAGTTACAATACGTGAATTATGATGGTGTGATTGAGCGCGGGGACAACACCACACAACACCCGCCACCGTCGTCACCACCACCACCATCACCACCACCATCTCCTCAACACAGCACAGCACAATACATACCTGCGGAGGAGGAACAGACAGGTATTAATCAACAAGTAAAACACACAGTACCAGTCAGAAAGGAGTATAGTGAAATCTTGCAAAGTTGTACACAATAGTATTAACTTATGCATCTCTCTCTCTCTCTCTCTCTCTCTCTCTCTCTCTCGAGCACACCACATTAAATAACAGGAGTAAAAAATAGATAATAATAATAAAAGCCATACCCGACATTGAATAAACATAAATTATTTGCGTAATACTAATGCTACTAATAATACAACGTCAAGAAACAAAGAATGCATAATAAAAAAAATAAAAAAAACTGCAGCAGATGGCGACTCTTTCAAGGAGATCGGATGGCTGGCTGCCTGACTAGATAAATGTTTGAATGCATGGCTGGAGGACTGGCTAAGTTGATGATTGCATAGGTAAAGGTCTGACTGAATGGATGACTGAATGACTAGGTGGATGATCTAGCTGAATGAATGATTAGAACACTGCATGGCTGAATGACTATCCGGCTGACTGGTTGGGATACTGGGAGAGTGGGTGGTTTGGAACGATGGCTATTTGGATGTAAGATAGGAAGGGTAAGGAGTGTGTATGGCTGTGAAGGTGGATGGGAAGGAAGGGATGGTTAATATTTAGGTGGGTAGAAGGCTGGGATGCTGACTGGTTGTGTGGCTGGAAGGGTGTGTGACTGGTTAGGAAGGTGGGAGGTTGGCTGGCTGCATGTCTTGTGGGTTGCTTCCGGGGGTGTGTGTACTGGGGTGACGGCAGCTGTTTTTATCAATAGCATTCCTGTCCTTGTTGCATCACGCTACACGAGACAGGCGGACGGCAGGCTGACCACGACCATGCCACCGCCACCACGCCGTCACGACCACGGTAACTTCCACGCCTTGCATCAGTGGTTCTTCCAGACCCGTCCAGCCACACCTACCCCCATTCTCCCCTCTCTCCCTCCTCCTCTTTCTCCCCACGCCTTCTGTATTTCCTCTCTCTCTCTCTCTGTTGCTTTTCAAATCCCTGCCCATGTTTTTCTGTTCTTTTATGACTTCTCCCCCGTCACTCATTCACCTCCTTCCCACAGCATCCCAGCCTCTCCCGTTGCCCCCCACCCCCTCCCACCAAACACACGCACTGTTTGCAATATCATCAAAGCCACGCTGGTTTTGCTGCCCCTCCCTCATTTCCTTCCCCTTGAGCGAACCATTTAACATCGAGACCCAAACTAGTATCTGGTCTCCTCTCTCACTTCTCCATTTCCTTTCCTCGTTCACCGCCGCCCCAAGTCAAGGTCGCTGTGCTCCTCCTTGCGGCGTCTTCTTCATTCTACAAGTGGTGGTTCAACAAGGTATCTGCATCACTACCTTGGAACTCCCTGCCTCCTTCTGTATTTCCTATCTATAACTTGAAGTAGCGTCAAAATCGAGTCCAGTATTAGATGTTAGACCATGCTGACTTTAATTCTGAAGTTCGTAAGTTTGAATATTCTTTTTACCTGCCATCATTAGAAGTTAGCCAGAACTGCTATTATATGAAAGAAAGAAAGAAAGAACGAAAGAAAAAAAAAAAAACGTGAACTCGACTAGTCATCTGTGGCCTTCAGAAATGGTCGTCGTGAGAGAGAAAAAGTGATGAATACTAGTAAGTCACATCCTTCTTATATGTCAAAGTGTAGCAACGTCCACACACGACAAATTTACCACGGGCGATAAAACCAT
>NC_059298.1:26710339-26759569 GCF_017591435.1 Portunus trituberculatus | reverse complement strand
GATTCGTGTTGGGCGAATAATAGGCTATATGGGAAAATAGGGGTTACGTTCCCAGATCCTCCCCCAAAAAACTTTTTTTTACCAAAAAGACTGAAAAAAACCCATAAATGAAGTACCAAACACACATTTCATTTAACTACAGTACTAGTACAGTAATACTTCACTTAATGAACAGGATAGGGGGTGTCAAAGCTGTTCGTAGAGTGGAAATTCGTTAAGCAGACGTAATTTTCCCATGGAAAATAATGGAAATAGGGGGGATGTGTTTTGGGCTGGTCCCTAACATACCACATGGGTAAAAAAACAAAATATATATATATATATATATATATATATATATATATATATATATATATATATATATATATATATATATATATTTCTATTTTCTTTTTACAAGCTTTGTCCCCAAGAAAGGTTTGTTTTGTAATGCATAAAGTGAAATCTTACATGGAATACCAAAAAATAAAGCAGAGATGATGAGATTGGCCACAGACGGCGGAAACTCCCGCGACTTAGTCGCTTCTTCTTCTTGTCTGCTATAATGAATATCATATGAGGAGTACATTGACAGAACGACATAAGCAACATCTCTGATGGTTTTGAGTTATCTACAGCATTGTTTTCTCCCGTGCTTCTAGTTTCCAATGCTGGTATCAGCTTCACTATCCAAGCACTACAACATGGTCGAAAGTCCCTCCAACCAACATGTACCATTGGCCGTATGGCCACACAGCGAGCTGTGATCAAGTGAGTGGAAACAAGCGCCAATGTTTACTTTTTCTCACGGGAGCGATGACCGCCTGGCTGACAGCCATTGGCAGTCGGCCTAGCGTAGCGCATAGCAGTTGCTCAGGCAATCAGCGCGTGCCATCCTTTTCGAGTTCAAGGGACTGGGGAGGAGGGAGGGAGCCACGCCAGTCCCTCTCTCCCTCGCCATTATCCACGCGTGTGACTAAATTACCATGTTTTTTCTTTTCTCTCTCTCTTTTGTGTTGTGCGACCCTAACCCTGCCATGGTTAGTACGAGCAGTGAGGGTACGGACCAGGGGTCCCTCAAGGAGAGAAAAAGAGGGCAGAACCCCAATGAGTGGAAGAGAATAGTAACGAAAAGAAAGCGTAACAGTGGCGAGATGTACATGAGTCGTGACAGCGGGAAAGTGGTGAAACAGAGGGAAGTTGGGCCTCCGTGTAATGATGGATGTTATGCAAGGCTTGGTGATGATGTTGTGAAGGATATCTTCGAGTCTCTGGAAAATTAATAAAGTACACGAGACTTACCTTGGTCAGTTGAAGTGTGCTTGTAATTTTACGAGGCAAGTCACCTCTGCTGGAGGGGAGCTTTCACATGAGATAGAGTGCCACGTCGCACAGTCAGACTTCGAAGTAAACAACCACCCACATGATAGAGAATTAAAAGTACTAGGCATCATCAAAACCCAATAAGCAGGGAGTGAGCGGTGGGCATGTGAAAGCTCCCCTCCAGCAGAGGGGACTTGCCTCGTAAAATTACAAGCACACTTCAAATGACCAAGGTAAGTCTCGTGTACTTTATTAATTTTACTTCACCAAGTCACCTTCTGCGGAGTTGAGCTTTCCCATGAGGCTTTGAAGCCATGTGGGTGTTGTGTTCCGATGATGAATAGATGTAGAAGGAAAAAAATATATATATATACAAGTCCAACCATAAACAGAGATTTAATGAAAGAAAAGTCACACACAGAACATACACTTGTAGGCCATGTGACCAACAGGACCACAGAGAAACACAAACAAGAAAATGGACAGGTAGGACATACCACAGACCTAGTAATGCAGCCTGGTAACAGAAGATCCCTTGAAATGCAAGGCTAAGACACATGTCACCAACCCCTGCCTATTGAAGGACTGCATCCTGAAATAGATCAGAATTCATTATAATGGGCTTATCATAAAATTTTGCAAACGTGGCAGCCCTAGCCCAACCAGCTTTTTGCATGATGCATGTCAGGGGCACTGCCATAGCCTTGGCTTTTGATGCAGCAGTTGGCCGTACACTACCCGCCTTGAAGACATTGGTGTCCACACCAGACATACTAAGCATGGACTTGACCCATCAGGCAATAGTGTCCTTAGATACAGCAGTGTGTGGTTTATGAAAACTGAGAAACAATTTGGAAGCACTATGCTTATCACCATGCCTAAATTCCTTGGTCCTTGCTATGTACTCTAACAATGTTTGACAAACACACAATCTATCATCCTGAGGGTAGGCCCGAAATGTCAGCCTGGCAATATTAAAGTTAGGTCTACATTGCTTAACAGTTCCCCCTAGCGAAATGGAAATATGATCCTCATTAACATCCATACCCTAAAGCATTAACAAATGTAACGTTTGGACTCTGGCCGCTTGAGTGATCGCCATCAACATGATAAGCTTTAGGGTGAGATCTTTCAATGATAAGTCCCGCAAAGGGTGCATAGATCGAAGCTTTTGCAAGACTGGCTTTACATCCCGTGTCGTCGTGTACCTAGGTGTGGGTGGTCTGAGGTTGAAGACCCCTTTCATGAATTTACAAATCAGAGGGTGATTTCCTGCCCTGCAGCCATTAATTACAGTTCCTAGTGAAGAAATAGCCGCCCTTGCAGTGTTCACGCTGTCATATCCCACATTCCGATGAAACGTCTCGGTCAAGAAGTTAATGACGTAATGGGCAGAGGGACTAAGGGGATTGATGCCCCGTCGAGAACAAAACTGTTGCCACCTAGCGACATGCGGGCGGTATTGTTTAGCCGTGCTCGGCTTCCATGACGCAAGCAAGATGTCCGTGCCTGCCGCAGAAACACCTTGTTCTCGGAAGACCTCCCTGATATTAAGCATGCCATGAGCTGAGTGTGTCGCATGACCGGATGTGCCCCGACTTGAGATGGATGTGTCAGGATATTGGCCCTGCTCGGAAGGAGCCTGGGGTAATCTATCAACAGGCCTAAAAGAGCTCCCATCCAGGGTTGAGATGGCCAAATGGGCACCACTACCCAGCTCCTGGCCTGCACGGATCTTCTGGAGGCACCTAGCAATTAGAGAGAATGGGGGAAAAAGATAAGAGAGATCAAACTGTGCCCAGTTGAAAGTAAATGCATCAAAAAATGTTGCCTCTGGATCTCGTTTCCAGGAACAGAACGTAGCCACTTGCTTATTTAGTCTGGATGCAAATAAGTCAATGGAAGGGGCACCAAAAACCAAAGAAATTCTACAAAAAACATCAACATCAAGTTGCCACTTATGCCGATCATTAAAGGTGCGAGAGGCACAATCCGCTACAATATTCGCACTGCCTGGAATGTGTGAGCAAATAACCCATGCCTGATTCTTCACACACCAGTCCCAAATGAAAGTGGCAAGATAGTTACACATAAGTGATTTTGTACCACCCATCTCATTCACATAGTTAACAGCAGTAATATTAGTATTGTCACAAAACACTTTAACATTTTTCCCACAGAGCTCACCAGCGAATGCTTGAAGAGTAAATTGAATAGCCTTGAGTTCTAAAGCATTAATATGCAGCAATTTCTCCTCGGAGGACCAACTGCCCCCCGCCGCAGTCATGTGGTGGAATTAGCCACCCCAACCTGTATTGGAAGCATCTGTAAATAACTGAACGTCAGCAGCTGCCCGGAGAATCTTCCTATACTGTACAGACACGTTATTAAGCCACCAGTCAAGATCCAATTTCATGTCCTCCGTAATCTTCATAAATTGATTAAAGTCACCAAGGGCATGACGCAATGCTTCAATTTTAGCTGCCTCCAATTTCCGGTAGTGAAGTTTCCCTAACTCAACAACAGAGGTAGCCGCCACCAGCAGTCCCGTGACCCGTGCCACCTCCCGGATTTTTGCCTTACTCTTACACCTAATTGCCTGACAATTGTTGAGTATGGTAACCACCCTGTGCTCTGGTAAGGAAATAGTCATAGTCTCTGTGTCAAGGATGTTGCCCAAGTATTCAATTCGCTTAGAGGGGACCAAGACCTACTTTTCTACATTAATAATGAAGCCCAACAGACTCAGTGCAGCAAGAGTGTCCTTTATGACAGCGAGGCAACCCTGCTGAGAACTGTTGCAAATGAGAGAATCATCAATATAGCTAGTAATGGTAACACCCCTTTCTCTCAAAGTTGCAAAAACAGGTTTCATTAATTTTGTGAAAAGCCTAGAGCCCTCAGCAATACTATTAGGCAGGCATGTAAACTGATAAACTTTACCTTGCCAAGTGAAACAAAAAATGTTGATGCTCATCTGCAATCCTGACAGAATAATAGGCATGCCTAAGGTCAATGGAAGCCAAAAAATAACCTTCATTAATGAGCTGGAGAGCCTGCTCAAAATTTTCCATTTTAAAATGTATGTATGGTATGTGTTTGTTCAGTTTTTCCAAATTGAGCACCATACTATGTTCACCATTTTTCTTTTGTCTCAAAAATATAGGTGAAATAATCTGGCCCTCCATGCACTGTGTAACTCTAATAACCTTAAGGGGAGAGTCCGGTTTAGATCGGGGGTGCCATATCTCCGGTAAATATGCATGAATCGCTCTGATTTTTATGTTGTGAAGTATTGGCATCATTTACATCAACATTAGACATTGACCCCCATTCTTGTCCCCCTCCCCCCCCCTCCAACTACAACTACAACGAAAATTTAAAAGCGAATCTCCGTCGTTATTATTGGCCCCACAACCTTCATTTTTCTGTGACTTAGAAACGTTATAATATGAAATGTTTCTTCGTCGTTAGATTTTCATTTCAGCTTTTAAATTTGTTTTATGATTTTTTTTAAATGTGTTTTTTTGTCTTTTTGACCAAAAAATATTAATATAAAATTAAACCAGACATATATAAAAAACAGCGACGATGATTTGAAGAGAAAGTATTCCTCTGCCTTTTAGTCTTTGTTTCATTGAAATCAAGCTAAAACTGGCTCCAAGGTTAACGTTAGAAGGGAATAACTTATGTTTTGAGATATGGGCTGAGAGAGGTCGCGAGAAACAGCGCAGCATCCTGGCGTGACTGTAGCTACGAGAGCACTGAGCCCTGTGACCGACCCACCGAACACTGATACCACACAGACTCGTCGTCAGTCTTGCCATATCATATCCACACACAAAAAGTTCAGATTTTAGCATTTTTCGTAGAATTGGGTGGAAAAAAACTTACTCTGCTGATGTAAACAAACGCACAGCTGCTGCACGTGGTTGAGCGTGGGACCTTTAAACGGGATTTAAAGGGAAACTATCGCAAGTTTCCTTTCAAATCTTTGCGAGATAGTTGCCAAAATGTATACCTACCAAATATATTTTTTTCACAAAAAGTCATTTTTTTTATATTTTTGGGGTCTCCAAACCGGACTCTCCCCTTAAGTTGAAGGAGCCTGTCAATTTCTGCAGAAATGATACCTGTCTCAGTGGCATTGAATTTATACTCTAAATTACCCACAAATAAATGGTCAATGTCCTCCACCTTAATATTGAGGTGACAACCGGCAACAATATCTAGAATGGCCGGGTCACTGGTAATTTTCCGCCATTCATGAATAAAGTAGCTAAGCCTGCCAGCTTCAAAATCCTTACTAACCTCTACTGCAGCCGGGCCTGTGCTGGCCCCGGCTCCTGCCGTTTTTTGCAACGGAGTCCTGGCGTGTGTTGTAGGCCTGTGGAGCACCTCTCGTCCCATACCACGGCTGACCATAAGGCTGGAACCTGCTGGAGAAACCTCGATACAAAGCCGAGCCCCAGTAGCCTCTGGTCCTGGTCCCCGTGAAAGACCACGGAGAGGAGAACTTCTTGGGAGTGATCTTGCTCTTCAGTTTCTCGGATTCTTCAATCTGTTTTGCAGATTGGGACACATCATCCCCAAAGAGGAAGCGAGTCACAGGCACCTTGCTAGAACAGAGGTGTGCGTACTTGTGGTTAATTTCGCGTTTCATGGCGAAACGCCGCGCCACGTTCTTACAAGTAGCATTTCCCAGCAATGCTAATGCTCCATTCAGCATGTCCACTTCCCGAATGACCTCGGGCAACTCAGTGTCTTGGGCAACCTTGTCCAGTGTCAGAAGGGACTTGGTGACAATTGTTGCCGCGCACAGCACATCCTTACTCACATCCTGCAAGCGATGATCCGTCTTCTTGGCATCGCCCTTAAGCGCTTCCAAGATCTCCGGATTGCAATCCACCGCAGCAAGTGCTGGCAATTCTTGGGACGCTTAGTAATGTCATCATCGCAGAGAAGCTTGTAGTCTTCAGTACATAAGCCGTCGGTAAACAGGAAGTTTACCATGTCAGCAACCTATTGGTCAATGTCAGCTGACACTGTATCCTGAGGCCCAAACATCTTGGCGTTGTGCATTAACACACTGTCACCAAGGTTCTGCTCCAAGAGAGCACTAGTGTCACAGGTCAGATCAGGAAAACCAGAGAAACTGTGAGCAGGTGAACCATCGTACCGCATACCTTGAGAAGTACTCGCTCCCACATTCACTCCGCCCATCCTGAGGGCCTGCGGCTGACGGTCCTTTTTTAACTTGTCCACCTCACCCCGTAACTCCGTCAAAGCTGTTAGAATCACGTCCCAAGGGGCTCCATGCTGTGAGGTGGGCAGGTGCGGCGAAGCGGGGGTGTTGTCGACAGCTGCAGGTCCACGCATCCCATGTCCCGGTGACCGGTGAGCCTCCCGCAAATTCCCAGAATTTCCAGGCTGAGGGGAGGTGCAGGCTGCAGCCCCTCCCTGAACAAGACTGTGGGCGTTCCTGCTGCTGCTGTAACCCGAAGGGGAACCCAAGGAAGGGCCAGCTGACTCCTCACCAGAGGAAGACATGTCCGCCACTCTGCGAGACAACGACACAGCCGTAAGCCCGGTATAACTGCCACACAATGAGATTATATCGCCACTTGAATGGCTCTACCCGCTCCAAGGATTGGATAACGGGTAGAAGGCACTGTCCTCGTGTGACGAGCAACGTGGCCTTACCTGAAAAGTGGAGAAACACCAAACCAATGTTCACTGCAACGAACGTCTGCCCAGCACAATGGCGCACAAGCTACTGACTGTGCAACGTGGCAAAGCGTAACTCATGGGAAAGCTCAACTCCGCAGAAGGTGACTTGGTGAAGTAAAATTGGTGATTATAACTTGCAAAATACATTCATTCAGAAATACGCAGTGGTTAATGAAGTGAAGAGGCGGCCTGTGGTAGTGAGTGCTGAGAGACCGCTGAAAAGGTCGTGTACGCGTTCATACTCGTTCGTGCATTATTCTGTGACTTATAGTGTTTGTGCTTTTGCGTTTAGAAACATTCTTGGTATCTCTTCCAAGCGTGCTCAAGTAGCTCTGAATGCTGTAACAGCTACAGGTACCCCACGTGGGGACAGGAGAGGGAAGAGCATACCTGTGCATGCCATGCCTGGCCACTGCAGGCAGCTTGTAGTCAAGCACATGAAAAGTTTCCCCAGTGTAAGCAGTCACTATACACGTGCAAAGTCTCCTTACATGCGGTACTTGGACACGAACCTGAATGTTAGGAAAATGTACAGACTATACAGGGAGTGGTTGGACGTTCATGATGAAGATGAGGTGCCAGTGAAATTGAGTTATTACCACATGGTGTTTAATAGATTTCACCTCAGTTTTAAGCCACCTAATACCGACACGTGCTCAAAGTGTGATCGTTTCAAAGTCAAGAAGAGTGTGGCCAAGGATGCAGAAGTGGTATCTCGTATCCAGGAGGAGTGAGATGCACGCTTAGAGCTGGCTAGGAAAGGCATGGCAACCATGGCTGCCATGGAGAAGGATGATGATCCGGATACAAGATGCATCTGTGTCGACTTGCAGTAGACACTCCCTGTACCACGCTTATCTACTAGTGTTGCTTACTACAAGCGAAAGTTATGGATCTACAACTTCTGCATCCACAATTTGAAGAACAACATCAGCAAGTTTTATCTCTGGGATGAGATGAACGGTGGGAGAGGGAGTGTGGAGATAGCTTCCTGTATCGCAAGGTGGATTGATGAGGAGATGAGCAAGTCACCATTTATGAAGCTCAAGGTTGTCTCTGATAATTGCGGAGGCCAAAACAAGAATATCAACATGATTTTGTTCTATTTGAGGGAACTCCACAGCCAGCATCTGCACCACATCACGCACACCTACCTCATCCTTGGGCATAGCTACATGGCGTGCGACCGTACCTTCGGGAACATCGAAAAGCACATTCGGTGCATCGGTGAGATCTACAACTTCATCGGGTATACGAAGGCCATTAAGTTGGCAGTCATCAAGAAATACCAGGTGAAGTGTATGGTTCACTACAACTTCGGCAACATCGATGTCCTCCAGCAGTATGTTACCTCCCGGAAGCCAGTGGCCCCCTACAGCTTCCAAGATGCCTGAAGTTTCAAGTTTAGAGCCAACTTTTTTGAGGGCTACTTTATTTGGATGGACCGCGATGGTCCCTTGGGCTCAGTGAGGTTGATGAAGGGCAGGGCTGGGTACAAGCGAGACCTCTTTGACCTCACCAAGATTCCACTACCTGAAAAGTACCCAATGTGTCGCCAGCTTCAGCCCAGGAAGGAACAACACCTCCAGCAGCTTCTCCAGTACATTCCACTGATTAATGCCAAGTACCTGAAGTACGTACTTGAAAACTTAAAAAAGCTAAAGAAGGGCTTCGTCAAGGGAATGACCCCGGAGATGACGAAAACCTGGACTACGATAACAAGGAGTCGGCAGTGGACGACCCTCAACCCATGCAACAGTAACAACATCACCGACTACGACATCACCTACCTACTATGCCTACCTACTATATCTACCTACTATGTCTACAACCACATCTGCTACTACTACTACTGGATTTGGTAAGAATTATTCAAAACAGTTATTAATATTAATATTTTTACATACTAATTTACCATTATCATGTACTATTTTAATATCTGTTGTTTTTATGTAAATGATATTACACAAATCTTGACGTTTGGGGGATTTAGGGTCGTGTTATTGTGTGTTATGAGCAAAAAAAAAATTTTTGACCGGAGAGAAATGCAGTCATTGTTTACTTATTCACAATGCGATAAGTTAAGCTTTTTTTTTTTTTTTTTTTTTTTTTGCCAAACTAAAAGCAGACATCCTGATCTTTCATTTACGACCAACCCCAGCTCTCTATCTTTATTCGTTGCGAAAATATCACATTCTGAATGTTGCCAAATTTTTATTGTGTTTTTCTCCGTTTTTAGTTTTTGGCGCTTGTGTCATTCCATCAATGAACTCCTCATATCTTAGTATCTTAGTCGGTGATAGTGAATTAGTAATGAAATACCGCGGTATTTCATTACTAATTCACTATCACTCACTGCCACGGAGTCCAGGTTATCCTCATGGCATAAGCGTATATGAATACTAAGATATGATATCTATTATAGCAGGCAATAGAGTGGAAACAAATGTAATATCGTGGTGGAAGAAAACACGCCAAGCTAAAAGGTCACAAGAAGAAGAAGCAGCAGCCAAGTCGCCAGAGTCTCTGCCATCTGTGGCTGATCTCATCTCTGCTTTATTTTTTTTTATATTCCATGTAAGATTTCACTTTATGCATTACAAAACAATCCTTTCTTGGGGGCAAGGTTTGTAAAAAGCTAATAGAAATGTTGTTTTATGAACATATATGCATAAATAAGACAGTAACACAGGACCAGCAGGAGATTCAAATGGAGACCAAATCGTGCAATCATGAGTCAGTCATGCTCAGCGAAATATGGAATATATTACCAATTTGTGTTTGGCGAGGTATGACTGTGTATATATATATATATATATATATATATATATATATATATATATATATATATATATATATACACACAGTAAAGTCCCGGGTTACGTCAGTCTCGAGTTACGTCAAACTCGTAGTTACGTCAGTCCACTATAAGGCAATTTAAGATTAAAAAAATTGAAAATTTATAAATCATAAAGTGCGGGATTTAATGTTATTGTTGGTGGTTGCCCGCCACACCGTCCGCCTCACGCTTGAATACAATAACACCCTGCCTCAGTTCCACCACACCGTCGCTCCTGGCAAGAGTGTTATCCTACTTCTGCGTTTACTGACTCAAGTTCTTAGTATCTTGCTCAGTGGCACCAAAGAGAAAACTCCTTAGTGACAGCAGTGATGCTAAGAAAAGGAAAACCATTATGCTACAAGAAAAAGAGGACATAATTAAAAGACATGAGAAGGGAGGCAGCAGCTGTGTGTGAGGGAGGGAAGAAGAAAATGGGAAGTCCGTTACCATGACAACGAGGAGGTTGACGACCTTGAGGGCTCGCACACCCATCACAACAATAACAACTCCGGAGCCTTCGCCTGGGCCACACGACACTCGCAGCTGACTTGCACCGTCTGCGCCTGTCTGCTGATCCCTATTGCCCTTTCCTATTGCATTTCCTGCCCCGCTGCCCACGCTTCTACTCCCACCGCACTGCACTATGCTCCCAGCTGTCCGCCCTGGGCGTCACAACATTTGACCTGCCCACCCTCCTGGCGGCCTCAGGCATCCACCCTTCTCGACAACTTGCAGTCCTTTGCGTTCGTGGGCCTAATCAACAACAAAAACAAGCTTGTGTTTCATATTTCTACATAGTTGTAAATAATATAACAATATAACCATTAACTTACCTGAATGACCATAAACAATGATTGGTTGAAAACTCGATAATATGCTTTGAAATGTACGGAAACTCGAGTTACGTACAAAATCGACTTACATCATGTTTCAGGAACATAACTCTGACATAAACCGAGACCTTACTGTATATATATATATATATATATATATATATATATATATATATATATATATATATATATATATATATATATACAGTAAAGTCCCGGGTTACGTCGGTCTCGAGTTACGTCAAACTCGTAGTTACGTCAGTCCACTATAAGGCAATTTAAGATTAAAAAAATTGAAAATTTATAAATCGTAAAGTGCGGGATTTATTGTTATTGTTGGTGGTTGCCCTCCACACTGCCCACCTTACGCTTGAATACAATAACACCCTGCCTCAGTTTCACCACACCGTCGCCCCTGGCAAGAGTGTTATCCTACTTCTGCGTTTGCTGAATCAAGTTCTTAGTATCTTGCTCAATGGCACCAAAGAGAAAACTTCTTAGTGACAGCAGTGATGCTAAGAAAAGGAAAACCATTACGCTAAAAGAAAAAGAGGACATAATTAAAAGACATGAGAAGGGAGGCAGCAGCTGTGTGTGAGGGAGGGAAGAAGAAAATGGGAAGCCCGTTACCATGACAACGGGGAGGTTGGCGACCTTGAGGGCTCGCACACCCATCACAACAATAACAACTCCGGAGCCTTCGCCTGGGCCACACGACACTCGCAGCTGACTTGGACCGTCTGCGCCTGTCTGCTGATCCCTATTGCCCTTTTCTATTGCATTTCCTGCCCCGCTGCCCACGTTTCTACTTCCACCGCACTGCACTATGCTCCCAGCTGTCCACCCTGGGCGTCACAACATTCGACCTGCCCACCCTTCTGGCGGCCTCAGGCGTCCACCCCTCTCTGCAACCTGCAGTCCTTCGCGTTCGTGGCTCTAATCAACAACAAAAACAAGCTTGTGTTTCATATCCCTACATAGTTGTAAATAATATAACAATATAACCTTTAACTTACTTACAATGATTGGTTGAAAACTCCATAATATGCTTTGAAATGTACGGAAACTCGAGTTACGTACAAAATCGACTTACGTCATGTTTCAGGAACATAACTCTGATGTAAACCAAGACCTTACTGTATATATATATATATATATATATATATATATATATATATATATATATATATATATATATATATATATATACAGTAAGCCCCTGAATTTAGCAATATCCAGCTTAGCGAAACCCTTATTTAGCGAGTGTCTTGATAAAGGCCAAGCCCTCAAGTTTAGCAATTTTCTCTCATATTTAGCGAATGTACCGAGCTACACTGTCCTGCCTCCCGCTCCCTCTAAGCCAATCGCATGTCTGTTTGGCCGTGACGTCAGCCCCACAGTGCCTCCAGCATTCCCGCTCGACACGAGCTATTAATCCAGCGTGTGAACTCTTTTTTTTTTTTTTGCTCCCATCCTCACCATTTAGCGAGTTTCGCTATCACTGTGGCCTCTATTAGCCCCTCCTATTCGGGAACGTCGATAGACGTTCATCATGCAAGATTCGGTGCACGTCGATCGACATTTGGGTGTTTTGGGCTATATTTTGGCTATTTTCTTGTTTTCTTTGCTTGTGAGTTGGCAACACTCATCGCGAGTAAACATGTCAGTGTTTCACCAACTTCCACGATGGATGATGAAAGTGAAAGTGATTCCACGGTGTCCGATTCCATCACCGCTCCCGCGCGCCTTACTTATACACCTCCTGTCTCTCGTCATGTTGCTATGTTGCGGGGAGACAACTTTTGAATTAGAGTGGTATCGAAAGGGCATTGGAATTAACAGTTTCTACAATAATAGAAAGCGAAGATAGCGATGTTCTTGGCTCTGATACGGATATAGGAGGTTCAACCACTGAGGGGGAGGACATTTTACCACCATCACCAGAGAGAGAGGATACAAGTGGCCTGTTTTCTATCGCTGTAGCCAATGCCGCTGGCGCCGATCGGACGCAAGGCCACGTACACCGATGATACCACCTCATTCAACCTGTGATATTTTGGTAACCATAGAATCTAGAGACTTCTGTTTTTTTTTTGTATTGCAAAGAGAAAGAGTTGCTTGTGGGCAAAACACCATTTGTACTCACTCATTTCTTGAATTTCCAATTGTAATCAGTATGTAAATGGAGGCTGTTTTGTGCGTTTCTCGCCAAACTTCCCGAGTTAGCGCAAGCGAAAAACCAAACGTCCCTGAGTTTTAGGGGCTAGTGGTTCGGGGGGTGCTGATTTTCATGAAGGTGGCAATGTTGCAGCTGTAAATTGGGACTCGAAATGGGGACTTTGGGCAGACGAAAGACTGTTATTTTTCCCTATATAAAGTAGTATTCAAATTTGGCGAAATTCCAATTTAGCGATGGTTTCGGCAGACTAATAGGATCGCTAAATGTGGGGGCTTACTGTACATAGATATAGATATACAGTCATACCTCACCGAACATGAAACTCGTGCATACACGAATCGGTAAAATATCCCATATTTCGCCAAGCACAATTTGTGGTCTCCATTTGAATCTCCCGCTGGTTCTGGATGATGCACTTGACCTCCCCTCTCAAGCGTTTTGGACTCTTTGTAATTTGCTGAAAGTCATGGAAGATGCAACATCCCTCTTCACTGAAACAGATCCCATCCTGGAGAGGAGCATTAAGTTCAAGAGGGGTGTTGAGGAGCTTCTTTTGGCCTGGAAGGAGACCTTATGCCATATGGAAGCATCTGCCAGTCTGAGGCCCATCACTTCATATTTCAAGCCCTCTCCAACCAGCAAATAAACTAAAGGTACTAGTACTATAATTAAATAAAATGTGTGCTTCATACTTCATGTATTGTTTTTGTTTTTTTCCAGCCTATAGGGGTAAAAAAAATTTTGGGGGGGAGGATCTGGGAACGTAACCCTCATTTTCCCATAGAGCCTATTATTCGCCAAACACGAATCTCGCCGTACACGACAAGCTCAGGAACATAACTGTCGTGTTGGGCGAGGTATGACTGTATTGATTTTTTTTTTCCTAGCCTAACAGTGAAAAATAGTTCAATTGTTTGTTTACATTTCTCTGGGACTGCAACACTCCAAGGCAGAACTTCCAAGGAACAACTGGCCAAGATAAGCAGCTCTGTTGTTTATGAGTGGACAAAACTGTCTGAAGAGTTTCTTATAGGGAGCATTAAAGGCCAAAAATAGCAACGGCTTGCTAGGGATGAAGGGGCTGCCATGTTTGTTTACAGTTGACAAACAAGACAAAGGTGGAAGCGAGCTTGTGTGTGACGACCAGCATCAACAAAAGTTGACAGGAAAAGTTAACGTAAAAGTGCTAGTGTGACACACAGGGTAGCGTCAGTTTACAATTCCACCTTGTGGGTTGGCAGCTGATTTGACTGGGTGGGTGGCGCACGAGATGTGAATGTCGAATTGGCAAGTCAGTCGCTCAAACCTTGAGGATTGGGTATTAACTGAGTTGGAATTGGCGATAATTCGAACCATGAACGGTCGAATCATGAGAATCCCCTGTATATATATATATATATATATATATATATATATATATATATATATATATATATATATATATATATATGGAGACTAGTCCGTTCATCCAAAGAATCAGGCGAAAGCCTAGTTCGGTTGGCAACCCTGCCCACTCCTGCTGCCACTAAACCTTCCCGACACTTAAATTTTCTTCAAGTACATTTATTTTTCTTCACTTAACTCAATAGATATACAAGTTTATAGCTTGAAGAAAAATAGATGTACTTGAAGAAAATTTAAGTGTCGGGAAGGTTCAGTGGCGGCGGGGGTGGGCAGAGCTGCCAACCGAACTAGCAGTTTTGGCCTGGATTCTTTGGATGAACGGACTTTAGACATCACAAGCATAGCTCTTTTTCCTGTATATTACAACTAGGTAAATACACACTTACAAGCCCAACAGTAGTCTTCTGCTTCAAAGGCTCCAGGGGCACAGACACAGACGCTTTCTGTGTCATTGGAGCATACAGTATATTTTGTCAAAGTGCACTGAGTGTCTACAGCACAGGCCTCCCACTTTGCTGCCGCAGCTTGGGAAGAGAAGATTTCAAAGATGTGAGGCAGTAGGGAAAGTCTGCAGCACAAGATTCTGTTAACTCATTAGGAAACATAAGTGATGTCTTTTTCTAGTTATATTAAGTATGCTCAGATATAGATTTGTTTATTTATTTATTTGTTTGTTTTTATTGACAACATTTGACAAGAATTTAGGTTATAATTTTTTTTTTTTTTATGACAAGACACCCCTTTGTATCAAATTGCCTACATGAAGCAAATTACTTTCATCATGGAGAGGAGAATATACATGGAATGAGGTTTACTCACTGTACAAGCAAGTATTGTTGGTGAAGTCAGGAGTAAGGCCATAGATGCACTGGCAGGTGCTCGCAGAACAAACTGTGTCACTTACTGCTTCCTGACATTGCTCATCACTACTGCAGGACTCTCTAAGGTTATCTGTTGGATGGTGGCAGTAGGATTGATCATTCATAAGAACATGAAAAAGGAAAAGGGAAGCTGCAAGAAGCTGTTAGGACTGTACATGGCAGTCCTCGTATGAAACATAACTAAATATATCTGCCTATCATTATCCATTAATCTAATATTCTTTTAAGGCTCCTGAATGATTCAGTTATAATAGTTAGAGGTAGTCTTATAATAATGTGTGGCAACTTTTGTGAGGTATTCTAGAGAACGTCACAAGACAATGAAGAGTTGCCAAGAGATACATTAATACTGTTTGCATTGTATGTTGATTTCTCATCATGAAGTAATTGTCTCAGTTACCTTACACCAGCCTTGAGATATGTATTAAATTGTATTCTTCTTTATGGGATGGAGACAAAGTGAGACTGGAACTTAATGAGAAACTTGCAAGACATTGCAGAGTCACTGTCAAGTTTTGATGTGTATTAGAACTACACAGTTTCTCATGACTGTTGCCAACTTCACAGACAATTAGGAGATAGACAAGAAACAGTGTCATGTGAAGCTTGACTTGCTGCATAAAACTTCAGGATGCTACTGCTCCAGTCCTTACATCTTTTTTGCAATTCATCTTGCATGTCCTCACTTTGCATGTTCATGTTTTCTCATTGGCATTCTCTCTCTCTCTCTCTCTCTCTCTCTCTCTCTCTCTCTCTCTCTCTCTCTCTCTCTCTCTCTCTCTCTCTCTCTCTCTCTCTCTTTCTTTCTTTCACACACACACACACACACACACACACACACACACACACACACACACACACTCTGCGCTCCGTGGAGAGCGGACGTGCCCTCTTGCTCAGAGTGTCATCTACCAAACACTCCACACGCTAAATAATGTGCTTGGAGGGAAAACCGTCACTAGTCCAAAAGGGCAACCAGAGTGAGTGAACGAGTGTACAGAGTGAACGTAGCCTGGTGGTGTGTACATAGGAGTGATCGGAGGTGCTGGAACCTACGCACTCCAAACGACAGCGCAGGAAACAAACAAAGGCCAGCCCATAAACAGCCGCCAACGCACCCCACCACACACCCACAAGCTACCAGGCCTGGCCACCATTGCACCCCACCACACACCCACATGCTCCTAGGAAGAGTGAAATGGATAGACCTGTAAGAAATAAGTTACCAAATTCAAAATATGCCGATGAGGCCCAGGGAGCAAAACCAAAAGTAGCCATTCAAAATATGAGTCCATCATCAACAGGGGCAACAATGCAAGGTAGATTGGCAATGTTAGAGAAGAAATTTGAGGAGTTGGTGAAGGAGTTAAAAGTTCAAAGGAGTGAGGATGAGCAAGATAGAGAATTCCGCAAGGCTGTGAAGGAAAGAGTTAAGAGACTGGAGGAAAATGAAAAATGATTGGTGGATGAGAATGCACACTTGAGAGAGGAGGTTGAAAAATACAAGAGACGGTTGGAGGAGAAAATGGAGAAAGTTGTAAAGGAGAAAGATGACTTTAAGGAAATGATCATTGAGCAAAGTGAGAAGTTTATAAGAGAGTGGGAACTGAAGAAAACACAATGGACTGAGTCGAGGGAAGCTGAGATGGTTGGATTACAAGAAATAATTAAAGATCAGTTGAATGAAGACAAAAAAGAAAGGTCTAAGGAACTGGTTAATGTTATGAAGAACAAGGAAACATTGATAAGAGAAATAGCAGAAAAGAAGAAGAGTGTGATAATATTTGGGATGAAAGAATAAAATATAACATATAAGCCTAAGAGAATTAAAGAAGAATTAAAAACGGTAAGAGATCTGTTCAAAAATCTAAATGATGAGGAAATAAAAGACCTACAATAAGAAGTGGAAGAGATCCATAGACTGGGTCTGTATAAGGAGGGAGTAAGGAGACCAATTAAAGTAGTACTGAAGTCACAACAAACTGCGGAGGACATTTTATATAGAACATCAAAATTAAGAGAGGTAAAAGGTTGTAAAGAGGTGTACATAAGAAAAAATGAAATGAGGAAGAGAGGAGAAGATATAAGGAATTGTTGGAAGAGGCAAGAAGGAAAAATGATGAATGGTCTGAAGAGGAAATGGAAAAGTTTTTTTGGAGAGTTATAGGAGAGAGAGTCAGAAAATGGTATGTGGAAAGAAGGAATGCAGAGGAACCCCTAGAGGGAGCAGTAGGTGGACCATAATGTATACTAATATAGATGGGATACTGTCAAGTAGATTATAATTGCAAGACTATGTGATGGTGGGGAAGCCTGATATAGTGTGTTTGACTGAGACAAAATTACATGAAAAAACAAAGGTAAATTTGGATAATAAATATAATATATGGAGAAAGGATAGAGAGGGTAAAGGTGGAGGAGGAGTTATGATTATGACGAAGAAGGAGATAAATGTGGATAAGGTTTGGTATGGGAAGAACAACACAGAAGTGATAAGCATAAGGTTAAAAAGTTATGGAAAAGAATTAATAATCATGGTGATCTATGTACCTCCTAAAACAAATTCTTGGACATTAAGGGAATACGACAATATGATCAAGGATACTTTACAGAGTTTGGAAAATGTATTAACTGGAAAAAAGAAAGGTGATACTAGTAGGAGATTTTAATTGTAAAGAAGTGGATTGGGAAAATCTAGTAAGTGGTGTTGGAGAGGAAGCATGGGGAGAGAGATTCCTTAATCTAATGATGGAAAATATGATGGAACAGAGGGTGAAAGAAAATACTAGATATAGAGGAGATGATGAACCGGTTAGACTGGATTTGGTGTTAACACGAGAAGTGTACCTATGTGGGGATATACAAAACAAATGTCCATTGGGGAAGAGTGATCATGTGGTTATGGAAATGCAGATGGCAATAACACAGCAAAGGAAAGATGAGACATACAGGAGTGGTAGATTGAATTATAGAAAGATGGACAGAAAATTTGAAAAATTATTTCAGAACATTAGATTGGGAGGAGATGTTACAAATCAGAGAAGTGCAAAAAGAATATGCAATTTTTATGAAATATTATAAAGAAGGAGTTATGAAATTTGTACCAAAGTATAAACCGAGAGAGGAAGGAAGAAAGGATTGGGTTAATGCATCTTGTGTTAAGGCTAAAGAAAAGAGAGATGTGGCTTGGAAAAGATGGAAAAAGAACAGGAATATACTAATTAAGGAGAATTATAGAGTGGTGAGAAATGAGTATGTGAGGGTAAGGAGGGAGGAAGAAAGAAAATATGAAAAAGATATTGTAGACAAGAGTAAGGAACATCCAAAATTGTTTTACAGGTTCATAAATGGTAAACTTAAAAAGAGAGAGTCCATTGAAAGATTAAAAGGAGAGCAAGGGATAGTAGATGACCCTAAGAGTATCGCAGAATTGCTAAATAATAGGTTTCAACAAGTATTTACTAAAGAAACAATGTTTGTAAAGCCTGAAAATATAGAAGGAAATGTGCACATGGATGACATTAAGATACCTAAAAAGGAGTTATGTAAAATGTTGGAGGAACTTAAAGAAGATAAAGCGATGGCACCAGATGAAGTTTCAGGCAAATAAATTATTGAAGGAATGTAGAGAAGAATTGATAGTTCCATTATATGATATTATAAGGTGCTCATTAGAAACCGGGGAAGTACCGGTGGAGTGGAAAAGAGCTGAAGTGGTGCCCATTTATAAGGGAAGCAGTAAAGAAGAGCCTCTTAAATATAGACCTGTGTCTTTAAGAAGTGTGGTCGGTAAGATTTGTGAGAGGGTGGTAAAGAGATACAGTTCTTGGAGGATCATAAGTTATTATCGGATCATCAATTTGGCTATAGGAAAGGGGGGTCATGTGTAACGAATCTACTGAGCTTTTATTGAAGAGTGATTGACAAAATACAAGAGAGAGAGAGATGGATGGACTGTGTATATTTGGATTTTAAAAAAACTTTTGACAAGGTACCTCACATGAGACTGCTATGGAAATTAGATATTTATGGAGGACTGAAGGGAAAATTGTTAAAATGGATGAAAAACTATTTGAGATGGAGAGGGATGAGAACAGTAATAAGGGATGCAAAGTAGGACTGGTTGGTGGTGGAGAGTGGAGTCCCACAAGGTTCATTGCTGGCACCAATACTTTTCCTTGTCTATATTAATGATATGCCAGAGGGAGTAAACAGTTATATTAATTTGTTTGCGGATGATGCGAAATTGTGTTGGTGTGTGAAGAGTGAAGAAGATTGTGAAATTTTACAGGCAGATCTAGATAGGATTTGGGAGTGGAGCAAGAGGTGGGAGATGGAATTTAATCTGAGCAAAAGTCATGTAATGGAAATGGGGAAGAGTGGAAGACGGCCAAGACACACACACACAAATACAAAAACAACAAATTTTCTTCTCTCTCTCTCTCTCTCTCTCTCTCTCTCTCTCTCTCTCTCTCTCTCTCTCTCTCTCTCTCTCTCTCTCTCTCTCTCTCTCTCTCTCTCTCTCTCTCTCTCTTTTTTTTTTTCCCCTCTTCCTCTCGAAAGATAAGCTACATGCGTCCCGCTTGTGTCTAAAATATTAGCAAATGTCACTCTCTCTCTCTCTCTCTCTCTCTCTCTCTCTCTCTCTCTCTCTCTCTCTCTCTCTCTCTCTCTCTCTCTCTCTCTCTCTCTCTCTCTCTCTCTCTCTCTCTCTCTCTCTCTCTCTCTCTCTCTCTCTCTCTCTCTCTCTCTCTCTCTCTCTCTCTCTCTCTCTCTCTCTCTCTCTCTCTCTCTCTCTCTCTCTCTCTCTCTCTCTCTTCTCTCTCTCTCTCGTCCACTTTCCTCTTTGAAGGCGATATAGTAACTAAAAAATAGCAGCATAATACACAAAGACGACAAGTATGACAAGCTTGCACGAGTTTCCAGGGGCTGGCACTACTACCCGTATATCATATAGGCGGGCTTTTTTAACATCCAGCGCGAAGGGGTTAATGCCAAGAAATGCCACATAATGGAACTAGGAAAGAGTAAGAGAAGACCAGTATGGAATTATTTGATGGGAGAGGAGCAAATAATGAAGACTAAAGAGGAAAAAGATCATGGAGTGATCATACAAGAAAATATGAGCCCTGATAAACACATAAGCAAGATAATTTTGGACTGTCATATAAGATGTTGACTAATATAAGTGGCATTTCATTATATGGAAAAAGATATGATGAAAAAAAATCATCATAAGCATGATACGCCCAAGGCTGGAATATGCAGCAGTGGTATGGTCTCCGAGCTCTAAACAGGATATAAGAAAATTGGAAAGGATACAGAAGATTGCTACAAAGATGGTGCCAGAATTAAAGGACCTCACATATGAAGAATGACTGAAGGAAATGGGACTGCCAACCTTACAAGATAGAAGAGAACCCGGGGACCTAATAACAATGTATTTAGCTATTTGTATTTACCTATTTGTGTATTAAAGGGCCCGAGCTAAGCTCTCTGTGTCCTGTCTCCTTGTCCATTCCTATCATATCTCTCTTTCATCTGATTGACACACACCGCGTCAACGACATGACTGCTCAGTTTATTCCACTTATCAATACTACGATGGGGGAAACTGTATTTTCTCACGTCATTTAGACAGATGTCCTTTATTAGCTTTTTTCCATGTCCTCAGAGATGATTACTTGTGGTCACCTTTATCAACTCTATCCAGTATGTCAATCTTGTTCACCAATTTATACATAGTTATCATGTCTCCTCTTGTTCTTCTCTCTTCTAATGTGGTCAGTCCCAGCTTCCTCAGTCTTTCCTCATAGTCTAACTCCCTGAGTCCTGGTACCATCCTGGTTGCCAGCCTTTGTACCCTTTCTACCTTCTTCACATTTTTCTTCATATGCGGTGACCAGACACATGCTGCATATTCTAGCTGGGGTCTTATTAAGGTACATAATATCATCTTCATCATTCCTTCATCTAGGTAGTGGAATGCAAGGCCAATATTTTGAAGCATGTTGTATGTTTTCCAAAAAATCTTGTTAATGTGTTTCTCCGGTGACAAAGTGTTTTGCACGGTTACTCCTAAGTCTTTCTCCTCATTGGTCTCCTTAATTTTCTCATCACCCAGCCTGTAATCCCTGTTTGGTCTGTATCTACTTCTTCCCATTTTCATAACATGGGTCTTGTCTATATTAAATTCCATCTGCCACTCTTTACTCCACTCATATATTTTATCAAGATCTTCCTGTAACTTGTTACAATCTTCCACATTCTTTACTCTCCTCATAATTTTAGTATCCTCCGCAAACATGTTCATATAACTGTCAATTCCTACTGGCATATCATTAACATAAATCAAAAACATGATGGGACCCAGCACTGACCCTTGTGGAACTCCACTGGTTACCTTCCTCCACTCGGACGTCCTTCCTCTCACCACTGTTCTCATTTCTCTTCCCATTAAGGTGGTAATTCGTTAATTTGGTCAAAAAAATTGAAAAATTGGAAACTTGGTACTTGGGTTCGTCTCTGAAGAGGGAAGCCATGGCCGAAGTTGCCAGGCGCATAACGCACTGCTTACCTGGTAATGGCGAGTTTAAAGGGCCAGCCCTTTAAATACCCAAGCGTGCATACGCCCCTTTTTCTTCTAGTCTTTGTTTTGCTTGTATTTATTTCCTTTTTTGAGCTGTTTTATTTTTTTTTGCGTGATGTACGATAGTTTAGTATCAGGCAGTGAGGGTGAGGAAGACGCTACTCCCTCAGTACCAATCGATACAGCCTTAGGGAGTGCGCGTGCGTGCAGTCTACCTGTTGATCATATTTTACACGTGTTGGGTTCCCAAATTGTGACAATGCCACGTGTAAGGCCATGATGTAACATGGCCTGAAACTATCTAAACAGCCACTACCAGCCTCCAAGCAGTTGTCAAGGGATTATGTAAGTACATATCTGAGTTTGGTACATATTGGAGTGAGTTATTTTTTTTTTTTTTATACCATGTGGCTTTTCACGGAATTTATGGGCTAAAGGATACTTTTAGGGTACCTCCTATCTTAAAGCCCACCTGCTAGGAAACCGTTGCCCCGAGTGAGGAAGCAAGTTATGTGGGGGTTTTGAAGATGTTCACAGAAAAATGCGTTTTTCTCGACTTTCAGTTTTTCAGCATATACTGTTGAATAACTTTTCAGTAATTGGTCAATTTCAAAAATTTTTGCAGCAAAATGATCAACAACCTCATCTTAACAAATGCAAGCATGATAATGCATGAACTCACTCAAATAAATTTACAACAGGCTTATAAACTCAAATTTTTGATGAAAAAAAAAAGGTAACAATTTGTCGTGTAATGAAATTGTTATAACATAGGTTATGTGTATGCCGATGCTTACATTTATTTGTTGCTATGTATACTATATGTGGTTAAGAGGAAATTGCCACACTGTTATTAGTTTTGATTTTATAATGGTATTTTGAATTATTTTCTTATCGCCGAAAAAATATTTATTGCAAAAAAACTACGTCACATTTGTGTACCAAATTAACACTGAAGATGTACACCATAAACGTACACCTTGTGTATAAATATTATTGAATTCGGTGAAAAAATAGCAATGGGAGAGCCAAAAAACCGATATTGATATCAAGTCATCGAATAACAACCTTAAGTAATTTTCCATCTATTTTGCTAGTTTATCATTTACTCCTCCAATCATCTTTAGTTTCCACATCAGTCTATTAAGTGGTACTTTATCAAAGGCCTTTCTCAAGTCCAGGTAGATAGCATCCACCCATCCCTCTCTATGTTGTAGTATGTCAGTCACTCTTGAATAAAAACATAATAAATTGGATACACACGATCTTCCTTTTCTGAAACCAAACTGCCTTTCACTCAGAATGTTTTCACTTTCTAGATACTCACTCCACTTAGCTTTAATTACTTCTTCACATACCTTGCACAATATACTAGTCAACGATACTGGTCTATAATTTAGCGGTTCCATTCTACTACCATTCTTATATATAGGCACAATGTCAGCTCTTTTCCACTCTTTCGGGACTAATCCTGTTCATATGGAGGTTACCACAATATCAAATACGGGGTTCAACATTATTGATCCTTACATTCATTTAGCAACCTCCCAGATATGCCATCAGGCCCCATTGATTTATTAATATCCAGATTGCTTATAATTTTCCTTACATCTTCCTTAGTAACCATGATGTCCTGCATTTGCTTTATTTCCGTAGGCCTTCCTCCCAAAAAAATGCTCCTCCTTTGTAAACACTTTACAAAAGTTGTCATTCAAAATTTCAGCTATATCTCCAGCATCTTCATATACTTCTTCCCCGTTTTTTACCTTTTCTATTGCCTACTTTTTATTTAGTTTTCCATTTATGAATTTGTAAAACATTTTTGGGTCACTATCACTGTTTTCCACCACCCTCTGTTCATATTCCTTCTGTGCTATTCTCCTTACTTCAACATATCTATTCCTTGCTGTTTTGTAGCCTTCCTTGATAATACATCACTGTTCTTCTTAAGTTTCTTCCATGCCTTTTCTTTGTTCTTTTTTGCTTCTTCACAATTTCTATTAAACCACTGTTTATTATTTAAAGTCCTCTTTCTGTAATATGGCACAAACTTTTTCACAGCAGAGTTATACAAATCCATAAATTTATCGTACTTCAATTGCATATCTTTTTCCTGGTATATCACGGACCAGTCAATTTCATTAAAGAACTCCCTTATATGGTTATAATTTGCCCTAGTATAATTTAATTTTTCCTCCCTGCGTTCCACAATCTTATTCGTGCTTAATTCTGTATCCAGCTCAAAGCTTAGGACATCATGATCGCTTTTCCCCAAAGGGACATTCATGTTCAATTTCCTCTTTTAGAGAGATTCCTCTGGTAAATACTAAATCCAACCTTGCTGCAACATCTTGTCCCCTGCACCTTGTTGGTGATCTCACCCACTGTGCCATCAAGTTATTTGTTGCTACCTTTAACAATTCTTCTGCCCACTCACCACCATTCACCACTTCATAGTCTTCCCACACTATTTCTTTGCAATTAAAGTCTCCAACTATCATCACTCTATCCTTTCTGATGAGTTCTAGCTTCATTCTGTCTAGAGTATTTCTCATCACCATTTGGTACTGTTCATATTCCCAAGCACTGGTTCTGGGTGGTATGTATACTGTTATAATATTAATGTCCCTCTTGCCATCTGATATAAGCATACTTATCGCTTCCTCATTTCTCTTACTATAGTTCACCTCCTTCACTATCAGATCATCCTTAGTAAGAACCATTATACCACCACCACCTTTATTTTTTCTATCATTTCTCCATACTTTGTATTGTTTTACAACAAACCAGTCTAGCTTTATTTCCACTACACACATTATGTCTGGTTCGTTATTTCTTAGGTAATCCATACATTCTAGCCTCTTAGACAGAAATCCATCTATGTTCGTGTAAGTCATTTTTATTCCATTCCTAGTCTCATTCTTCCATGTAATGCCTATTCCGTCTGTTTTATCCACCACTTCTTTAGCCTCCCATTTCTCATCTTCCAAAAAAACTTGGTCTTTTCCTCCTCTGTTCTTTTGTCATTCCTCTCCTTCACTTCATTTGCAAGCTCCTTCATTTTCATTCGCTCATCTTGTGACATATTTCTTCGTATGTAAATTGTTTTGGTTTCCTCAGAGTCCTTAAGTTTCCAAGCCCTCCTCAACAAGGCCTCCGCTGCCACCTGAGACTTTAATTTCAATTTTAATGGTCTATTCTTGCCTTCCTCAAAAGCTCCCAATCTCACACTTTCTTCTACCTCAGCATATAGGTCCTCTTCTCCCACAGAGATCTTGTTCAGTAAAGACTTAATCTTGTCATTTTCCTTATCCCTCCTGTCCTGCCAGTTCCTGTTAGTTTCCTCCCGCAATCCTATTATGATCACACATTTTTTTCTTTTCAGCAATATCTCTCACCACATACTCATTTTCCTTTAGTGCCTTTAACATTTCCCTTTGCGTAACCCCTTTATTTTCCTCTTCCTGCTTTTTTACTATCTCCCTAAATGACCTTTGTACCTCCTGATGTTCATGGTTCACTTCTTTCATCCTGGTATCAATTAGATTAAGGCATTCCTCTTTCCTCAAGTCCCTTCAGATATTTTTATCTCCATTTCCATGAGTTTAGCCTTCATCTCTTCACAATGTTTCCTTACTTGTTGGTTTTCTTTGTCCATCTCTACTTTTTCCTTCAATAGCTCTTTATTCGCTAGCATTAACAAATAGATCTCTCTTTTGAATGAATCATTCTCGACTAGAACTCTATCCAGTTTTTCTTCTATTGACAAAATGTTTAGGAACTTACTTTCCAGTGCTTGGATTCTTGCATCCATATCAAGTTTCTGCAGTCCTTTTGGCGTAGTAATAAAACCTTTAAAGTCTCTAGTTTGCCTGGACGCCATTTTTGTTATTGTCAGCTGATTACGGCCAGAACGATCACCGTCCACACTCTCCTCTCAGGGATCACTCTCCATATCACTCACTTTCAACACTAAGAGACAATAGGACATTAACGGACACTAACTTAGAGTTACCCGGGCCCTGTAATACCATAGGTATTTTCTTTCTTCCCGTCCGCAGCCGGAGACGAGCCGTCCTCTCTCAGCGACGGCGACGCGATGTGTAAGATAGTAAATGATATTGAAAAGATAGACAAAGAAGACCTGGTGCCGGTGACGAAAGAAGATGGAAGGACAAGAGGACATGAAAAGAAGATCAGGATGAGGCAGTGTGTGAAGGATATTGGAAAAATACACTTTTCCACACAGAACAGTGGAAAAATGAAATGCATTGGATAATGGAATTGTTACAGCACATAGTGTGCATAACTTTGAAGAAAAACTAGATAGATGGAGATATGGAGACAGGACAGTATGAGCCCCACTTGAACCCTGTACAATACAACTAGGTAAATACACAGAATGGTGGAGAAGTGGAATGCATTGAATAATGAAGTTGTTACAGCACATAATGTGCATAACTTTAAGGAAAAATTGGATAAATGGAGACATGGAGACAAGACACTATGAGCCCTGCTTGAACCCCGTACAATGCAACTAGGTAAATACACACATGAGACACATTTCAAGATGGATACAAAAGATAAGAGCTCTTATGTGGATACAGTACCAAGACCTGACCATGAAGCCTAATAAACCTGGTGTTGTGTTATGGGAGGGAAAATGGGGCTTGGATAGTGACCCTGTCTCCAAAGTTACATGGAATTTACATGTGTTGAGGCCGATAAGAGGTATGAAAGGTGATGAAAATATAATTGGTGCTGCCGCCTATATAAACAAAAGAACCTGACCGAGAGGGCAAAGGAATGAAATTATTGAAACACCTCAAGGATTAAGGCAGCTAGGAGATTGGAGTAAAGAAAGGGAATTCTCCAGACTTAGGGAGGAAAGAGCCAACATGAGAAAGACTATCTCAATGGACAGAGAACTTAAAGTTTTATGGGACATGGTGGCCAGGAATTTTGAACAACAGGATCAACTGATTGCAGAAAATTTAGAGTTGAGAGAGAGAAATGTGAAAAGTTAAAGAGTACAGTTACAATGAACAATGACATGAAAAAGACTGGACAAAATAAAAGGAAAAACAGTGTCCTTAAGGGCAAATGTGCAAACTATGAAATAGCACTACGGGGACTTGAGCAAAAGCTAGACACTAATGTGGAAACAGGAAAAGGGATAAATTAAACGAAACTGGAGGAATGGAAGGTCTGGAAAAAAAATTAAGATAAAGTTAACTTTTCCAAAGTAGTTAAGCAACAAATAAGAGAAAAAATGAAAGACAGTCATACAAGTGATCAAAGAAAAGGAAGAATTAGTGAAAGATATGGTGGATAAAAAGAAGTGCATGGTTATATATAGACTAGAAGAAAAGTGAATTTTCTGAAATTTGTGGGGGGGATGGAGGAGAAAGAGATGGTTATGGAAAGTATATCAGTGGGTCAAGATAAAGAATAGAGTCTTTAGAAAGAAATAGAGGAAATATACTGACTTAATAGTGAGGAAACCAAAAGATCACTGAAAGTTAAAATGAGATAAGTAGGGATAGAGGAAAAATTAGCAAGAACTGGAAAGTTGGATGGTAAGGTAGAATATAAAAATACAATGGAGACTCAATATTCAAACTTAATTCATTCCAAATGGCTGTTCAGATATTAAAAAGTATGACTATTGATACCTATAAATCAGGTAATTCATTCCAATCTTAGCAAAATCTCAAGTTTATAAAAATTTCAATGTTTTTTTTCTACAAATTTGATTTGTACATACTGTAAGTGGAGGCTGGTGATGGATAACTTATAAGAGGAGGGGAGGAGGAGGGAAGTGGCCAGAGGATGAGTCACCATCCATGAAAACATCTTTTGTAACTTTTCTCCTTGTGTGATTCCTGTGAATCCACTAATGGAGTGCTGTGGCTCACTAACACTTTCACTCCCACCAGATTCTTTATTTTCATCACTACTAAATCTCTTTGTTGTCATTGTAAGTTTTTTTTAATTAAAAACTACCAACAGGACGCAGAAGAATGTTGTTAACCTCTTCAGTACCATGACGCATTTTCCTATTCATTCTGCTTACTGTTTAGTGATTTTATACAGCTTCAAAAACTCATATAGCGATCAAAATAGTAAAGACTGTGGATATTAATCTTTTGACTACCATAGACCTTTTCTAATGTCAATAAAATCGTCTAATAATACAAAAAACTCAAGGTAGAAATGCGTTCCAGTATTTAAGGGGTTAATCTCAAGACTGTGGCAGGACTAGGGATGTGCACTGGCATCTAGTATACCGTTATTATGGTAATACCGGCATTACCAGTAATACAGTATCAGAACAGTACAGTGGTGGCTGCAAGAAGGGAGATAACAGAGCCTTGTATCCAACCAAATGTGCGGCCATTTGATTACCAGATGTTTTCACCACTAATAAGCCTTTGGTGTTAATGTAAGTTTGTAAATGAAAGACTACAGATAGAATGCAGGAAAATGTTATTCTGATGACTGCAGCACCACAAGTCACAACTGGTGGAGGGGGAAGGGGGATGCCAGGGAACCTTTGTTTATAACTATGTGTGTGGACGTTCAACTATCAGGTATTTTTTTTAATATTAAACCAAACTTTTTGCGTTCAAGTATTGAAAAGTTTGAGTATTTAGATGTTCGAATATTGAGTGTCCACTGTATTTGGATAAAGAGAGAGATGAATTAGATAGAAAAAGAAAAAGAGAGAAAACTGAGAAAAGAAATTAAGGAAAAAAAAACAAGAGAATGACAGAACGAGAAGAAGAAATTCTACTGGAGAGTGCTGAGGAAGTGGTATATTTGGGAAGGGGAAGGAAAGCATTAAGAGTCATGTATACAAACATAGATGGATTTATGTCAGGATGCTTGGAAATGAGATACAGAGGAGACTCAATACTCGAATGTATAAATACTCCAACTTTTCAATTCTCGAACGCAAAAGTTCGATTTAATGCTCGAAAAAATACCTGATAGCCGAACGTCCACACACGTAGTTGTAAACAAAGGCTCCCTGGTGTTGCCATTCTCCCCCCGCCAGTTGTGACTTGTGCTGCCATGGTCATTGGAATAACATCCTCCTGCATTCTATTTGTAGTTTTTCATTTACATTAACATCAAAGGCTTATTAGTGGTGAAAATATCTGATAATCAAACGGCCGCACATTTGTTCGTATACAAAGCTCTATCATCTCCCTTCTCTCAGTCGCTACTGTACTGTTCTGATACTGTATTACCAGTAATACTGGTATTACTGTAATACTGGTATACCGGATGCCAGTGCGCATCCCTAGTCCTTCTGCAGTCTTGAGAAAACAACATTCTGCATTCTGTTGGTAGTTTTTCATTTAGAAACTTACCATGGCACCAAAAAGGCTTATTAGTGATGAAAATAAGGAATCTGGTGAAAGTGCAAATGTTAGTGAGCCACAGCACTCCATTGGTGGATTCACAGGAATCACACAAGGAGAAACATTACAAAGATGTTTTCATGAATGGTGACTCATCATCCAGCGACCTCCCTCCTTCTCCCCATCCTTCTCCCCTCCTCTTTTAAGTAATCCATCGCCAGCCTTCACTTACAGTATGTACAAATCAAAATTGTAAAAAAAAACATTGAAATTTTTATAAACTTGAGGTTTTGCTAAGATTAGAACAAATTATCTGATTTATTGGTATCAATAGTCAAACTTTTAAAACTCGGACAGCATTTGGGACAAATTAAGTTTGAGTATTGAGTCTCCACTGTATTCCACTATATATTGGAAAAGGACCAGGTGTAGTATGTATAACAGAAACAAAGTGAAGACATCCAAGTGAATTTTAAAGAACTGAGATACAGTATAATGTTTGGAGAGACAGAAGGGGAAAAGCAGGAAGAGGAGTATTGATAATGACTCAAGAAGATACATACATGGAGGAGGTACAGTACAGGGATTGACTGGCCATGTCTTTAAGTATAATAATTAGGATCAGAGGGAAGGAAGAAAGGAGTATCATGTTGCATATGTGCCACTGAAAACTAATACATGGAGGCTTGATATATATAAAGAAATGCCAAGGGAAGTGCTAAATTGCCTGGATAATATGTTAAGGAAAGACAGAAGAGTGCTACTTGTAGGAGATTTAAATTGTAAACATGTAAATTGGGAAAAAATGGATACAAACAGTCATGCTGGACACTGGGGGTAGGAAGTGTTACAACTGGCAATGGTGAACACATTGAATCAATGGGTGAAGGACTATACAAGAAATAGAGGAAAAGAAGAACCATCAATGCGGGATCTGGTTTTAACAAATAAACAGAGCTTTGTCCAAACATCAAATATCATAGCCCAATGGGAAAAAGTGATCATGTGATCCAAAAAATTGATTTAGAGGATCAGGAAATTTTAAAATGCAATGAGGGACACAAGTAAACAAGATAAAACAATGTTAAGTCAAATTTTGGAGAGTTAAGAAGCTACTTTGGTAGTATTGAGTGGAAGGAAATTATGCAAGGCAAGACAGTCCAAAAGGAATATGACATATTCCTAGACAAGTATAATGGAGGAGTAAAGAATACAGAGTAAAAGAGAGCAAACACACATGGTATAATGCTATATGTGCAAAAGTTAGAGCCGCCGTGGTACAGTGGAACCATGTATGCTTTGGGGTCCGAGGGGTCTCCAAGCGCACGGGTTTGAATCCTGTCCACGGTCCGAATGTAGGTTGGGCTTCCTCACTTGGGACAACGGTTTCCTAGCGGGTGGGCTTTCAGATAGGAGGTACCCCAGAAAAGTATCCCCTTTAGCCCATAAATTCCTGTGAAAAGCCCACATGGTATAAAAAAAAAAAGTGTAAGAATGCAGCTTGGAAAAATCAAGGAAGCAACGGAATGAAGCAAATAGGAAGTAGTATAAAGAGGCATGAAACTAATTCATTAGGATGAGAAGAGAAGAGGAGAGCAATTTTGAAAAGGATGCTGTGAAGAGATGTGAAAAGGAACCCGAGCTTTCATAATAAGTACAGTAAGTCCTACTTATACAGTATGTATGTGTTCCTGAAAACCTTACCGCAAATCAAGATTACCGTATACCGAACTCATTATAACATGTAATAATAGGGGATGTGTTCCAGCATGTTGAAAGTCACCCTACAGACATGAAAATAGTCATATAAAAAATGTAAAGTATTGCACAAAAGAAATTAACAGAAAATGTTTTTAATTATCTTTCACTCGCTAAGTATTCTATCAGATGATGTCCCTCCTGAGGCTAAGGGACAGTAGGGATTTCAGCCCTTACTCATAATATCCACCAAAAAATACGCCGTAAGGACTTCACTTGGATTCAGTGAAAAACGCGGGAACAGACTAATTGTTGTGGTGGCCGCGCAGTGTGGTGGCGCTACGGTACGGTGTAAACAAAACACGAGTGGATACCATATCTGTGAATTTTCCTTACCGTAAATAGAGTAGAGGGTAGTAATTACCTAACACCGTAACTGTGAATTTACTGGATAACAAAGTACCGTATAAGGAGGACTTACTGTATATAAATGGAAAACTGACAAATAGAGATCATTACATACTTTTTAAATTAACCCTTAATGTGCAGTGATTGTTTCAGGACAATTGTAGCGTCACATGAGGAGAGGCAGGGATCATTCCGGGAATCATAATTTTTCCGTGCTAAACGTCTGAATCTCTCCCCCTCACTATTGGTCCTGGGGCAAGTGGAGGTACCTGGCATCTTTTCTCACTCTCTTCCTTAAGTCTTGAGACATATGTTCTCTCACAATAGGTCATCTTTTCCCATTTCCAGACGACATCTGGCAACCCCCATGACCCAGAGGGAGGAAATGGTACTCCGAGTGATGTTATGTCAGTGTTACTCGGTAATGACATATTGAGGACAGTGATAAAAATTAAGACTGATTTTTTATTGAGACAGAAGAAAGTGAAGATTCCAGTAGTGATTCTGATAGTGATCTGGGAGACAGAGACCAACCCTCATAGCAACGTTCATAAACCTCCTCATGTACTCCCTCGAGCATGTGCTGGTGTGTGTCACCCATGGTTTCCTCTACAGGAATGTGCTTGTCGGCCAAGTCACGTGAATCGCATTGCTAATAAGAGTTGCCAGATTCCAATTATTATAGAAATCCACAATACTTGTAATATGTGGTTTCTTTTTCTTTTACTGTTTTGCACATCATTTCATATATCTGAATTCACATTTTCTTGACATGAAAGTGCAAAAGTTCCTACTTTTACATCAAATTCAAATGCCTGTAAGGAGAGAGAGAGAGAGAGAGAGAGAGAGAGAGAGAGCGTGCGCATTGTGTTATCGGAGCTTAGGGGGTATTTCTTAACCCACACAGTGCCAAAATTACACCCCAGTACCAGCATTTTTTTTTTTTTTTTTTTTTCATAAATCACTTCATTTCAGTCTAAGAAATATGCCTGTAAAATTTTAAGACTTACCTATGAGCTGTTGTGAAGATATAGAAGCTTTTGTATTTGAGGTGGTTTTGTCGCTCCCGGATGGCGTGCGGTAGCAAGTTTGCGGTTCTTTGTAAACCACAGTGTGGGTGTCACTTCAGTTTTGTGTGGTTTTGTGGCAAGTATGTAGTACGTTCAGTATGATTATGTACTCCAACAAGTTTCAGTACACACGGAGAGAGGAAACAGATGTGTCAAAATCTGCCAAAACACTGTTTTTTACGGATTCATTTTTTCTGGCCGAGGGAAGGGAAAACTAATCTATA
Source organism: Portunus trituberculatus (assembly GCF_017591435.1). Taxonomy (NCBI): domain Eukaryota; kingdom Metazoa; phylum Arthropoda; class Malacostraca; order Decapoda; family Portunidae; genus Portunus; species Portunus trituberculatus. The sequence continues at coordinate 26,727,039 of NC_059298.1, read as the reverse complement.
TACACTGTACACTATACTGTGTTTTTTACGGATTCATTTTTTCTGGCCGAGGGAAGGGAAAACTAATCTATATACACTGTACACTATACTTACACTGCTATTTACATGTTTATTCACCTTGTACACTAGTAGCTTTGGATTGTATGATATTCCTTGAAACAAGGTACCACACAAAGACCTACATTCCACTCTTTGTACTCGTAACGTGTGTCTTTTCGAACATGAGCACGTCTGACACTCGACGAGCAAACCTTACAGCGGCACTGACGACATTTCATAGTGGCTGTACTTTGTATTAGACTAGGGAAGTGGCGCTCTGTCAGGCGAGGTTCATGAGGACCTGGCATTGGTTTCTTGGTAGGTTGGGTCGGTTTGACTGTACTATGGGCATTCACAACCTCCCAAATGACCTCAAGAATGAATTCATTCAGGACTTCCTTTTTGCCATGTACTTGCTGGGAGAGAGCATGGGCATTATAAACTGCCAAGTCAAGAAGATGGAAGAACATCTTGTACCACTTCATCGTCTTTCTGGCACACTCAATGCTTGAAATCATCGCGTCGGACTGGTCAACTGTACGCATGAACAGGTTATAATCTGGAACAGGTTCAGGTTTCCATCGGTACTTTTACGTATCTTCCTTCCACTCGACACTTGGGAGGCGTCTAGCCTGAGGGCATGTATGGGAAGAGTTGGTGAATCTGTCACTGTTTATAGTTTGCTACCAAATTGATTAGTTTTCGAGTTATGAATTTTTTTAAGTTGCCGACATTTTAACACGTCGCTGGCACTACAGGATATACTACTTGATGACGTGTTAACACGTCGCTGGCACTGTGCGGGTTAATGGCAGGTTCTGACATGGGTTCGGGGATAATTTTTTGATATGCAATAATTTTGCTCTCAGAGGTCATAATATGTTGAAAACTACATTGTTATACTCAGAATAACACAAAGAAATATGCTTTTATAAGGAAAAAATATTTTTAGCATTTTTGACAGGTGTGATTTTTCCCCATAGTAACAGACGGAAAGTAAATCAGCTCCTTAAAGGGTTAAAGGAAATAGGATACATGAAACACTGGAAGATATGAGTGAATTTATGAATGAGAGATATGAGTGATTTTATGAATGAAAGTTTTAAATCAGTATTTTATGAAGAGGGAGAATTCACAGAACAAAACAGCCAAGCGACACAGGAAAGATTAAGAGATGCCGTGGTAAAAAAGAAACAGAATTAGAGAAGTACTAGAAAAGGTGGATGTAAGAAAGGCAATGGAGTGTCAGGATGGACACTGATAGAATGCAGAGAACAACTGGTGGAACAAATTTGGGATGTAATCAATAATTTTCTTATGGAAAGGAAGGTAGCAAAGGAGTGGGAAAGAGCAAATATAGCCCCAATATACAAAGGAGGAAAAACAACTGAGCCCCAAAATTATAAACCAGTGTCACTAACTAGTGTTGTGGGAAAGATCTGTGAAATTGTTATCAAAGAAAAATATTTAGAATAAGTATATGGAGGTAAAGGAAATAATAAATAACTCCCAATTTGGTTTCAGGAAAGGAAGATCATGCATAACAAATTTACTAAGCTTTTATACAAGAGTAATAGATGAAGTACAAGGGACAAATGAATGGATTAACATTGTGTATGTATTAAGAAGGCTTTCAACAGATTACAACATAGAAGACTCCTATGGAAAATAAAACACATGGGAGAAATGAAGGAAATATCTTAAATTGGACGACAGGCTACTTAACAAATAGGGAAATGAAGACAATGATAAGAGAGCTGGAGCACAGTAACCAGTGACGTACCACAGGGTATGGTGTTGGCACCAATTATGTTCCAAATGTATGTCAGCGATATACAAGAGGGTTTGAGTAGCTACATAAATTTGTTTGCAGATGATGTGAAGCTTTTGAGACTATTAAGGAACATTGGTGATTGTATGGAATTGCAGAAAGATATTGACTAGATTTGGAAATGGAGCCAAAAGTGGAAATTAGAACTTAATACCAGGAAATGCCATGTAATGGAAATGGGTAAAAGTAATTGAAGACCTACATGGGAATATGAAGTCGGAAAAAAGATTATAAAGAAAGAAGAGTGAAGAGAAAGATCTGGAAGTGATTATACAAGACACCCTGACTCCAGAAAGACACATAAATGGACTATTTGCTTCAACATATAAGACACGAACTAACATCAGGGTGGCATTCAATTAAATGGATAAGAGTATAATGAAAAAGATCATAACCACTATGATAAGACCTAGACTAGAATATGCAGCAGTACTATGGTCACCATATAGGCAGAAAGACTTCAAGAAATTAGGAAGCATCCAAAGGACTGCTACAAAAATGGTCCCAGAAATAAAGGATCTGCCCTATGAAGGACTGAAGGAGATGGAACTACCAACTTTGATGGATAAAAGAAAAAAAGACCTAATAACAATGTATAAGTTAGTAAACCATATGGAAAAGATAGTTAGACGACCTGGTAACACTGACAGAGGATGGAGATAAATGAACAAGAGGGCATTCCAAGATCATGAAATGTCATTGTGTGAACATTATGAAGTTCAGTTTTCCATTTAGGATGTTGGACATCAGGAATGGATTAAATGAATTGATTGTAACAGGAGAAAGTGTGCACAGATTTAAGGAAAAGTTGGATAAATGTAGATATGAAGACAGATCACTGTGAGCCCCGCTCAAGTCCTGTAATATAAAACTAGTTAAATACACACACATGCATCATATTATTACATGTACTATTTCTAATATACTTGACTTCATTGGATCTATTCCACTGTCCTGCCTCATCACTCACAGATTATACAGGTCCCTTTGTCATCAGGAAAGGCTGGCAGCACACAGCTACAGGTGCTGTTCACACATGCAGCATGTGAGATTTCAGCACAAAGAGAGTCATCTCTGCATGCCTCACCCAGCAACCTGTAGGCTTTAAAGGAAACACTGGGTTTACAAGTTGTTGAGAGAGGGAGAGAGAAATTAGCATGAATATTTTTGAAGGAGAGCTAAACAAAAATGAAGGCAAGTAAGCTTAACATTATAAGAAATAGAAAAATAGGAATGGACATCAGCTTACCAGAATAAAGTCGTGTCTCATCATCAGCAATGGTTTGAGTGATAGAAGAGTAGATAGTGCATTGGTTGGAGGTAGTGATGGTGTAGTCGAGGCAGTCCATGATGCTACAGATGGCACCGCATTCAATGTTTGTTTTTACCTGAGGAGATGTTAGAACCACAATCTCTTTACAGAAGTAGAAGACAAGCCAGATGAAGAATTTTTTAAAAAATTTTATGCAAGAGGGAAACTATATAGCAAAGGGCAACAGAAAATTTAAACAAAAGCCCACTTAAAATGCAAGTTCCCTGAAAGATTGATAGAGAATTACCCAAAAGACAAGGACAAATGTCTTAAAACCTCCCTCTTAAAAGAAAACAAGCCATAGGAAGATGGAAATACAGAAGCAGGCAGGGAGTTCCAGAGTTTACCAGAGAAAGTTATGAATGATTGGGAATACTGGTTGACTCTTGTATTAGAGAGTTGGACAGAATAAGGATGAGAGGAAGAAGAATTGCAGTGAGGCCGCAAGAAGAGGGGAGGCATGCAGTTAGCTTGAAAATAGATAAAAGATAGAAAGAGATGCAACATTTCAGCATTGAGAAAGAGGCTAAAGACAGTCAGTCAGAGGAGGAGAGTTGATGAGACGAAAAGCTTTTGATTCCACCCTATATAATAAAACTGTGTGAGTGGAACACCCCCAAACATGTGAAGAGTACCTATTCCATACAAGGATGGATAAGGCCCTTGTACAGAATTAGCAGTTGGAGGGGCGAGAAAAACTGGCAGTGACACTTCATAGAAGCTGTTTTAGCAAGAGATGAGATGTGAAGTTTCCAGTTAAGAGTATGAGTAAAGGACAAATCAAGGATATTCAGTGTAGAGGAGGGAGACAGTTGTGTCATTGAAGAAGAGGGGATAGTTGTCTGGAAGGTTGTGTCAAGTTGATAGATGGAGGAATTGAGTTTTTGAGGCATTGAACATTAGTTAAGTTTTCTCTGCCCTAATCAAAAGTGAGGTGTTCTGTGGCATCCCTGCATGATCTGTTTACTCCCTGAAGGGTTGGTCGTCTCTGAAAGGAAAGATGTAGGTTGGTGTCATCAGTGTAGGAGTGGATAGGGCAAGAAGTTTGGTTAAGAAGATCATTGATGAATAATAGAAAGAGAGTGGGTGACAAATCCCTGAAGAACACCACTGTTAATAGATCTAGGAGAACAGTGGCTGTCTACCATGGCTGCAATATAACAGTCAGAAAGGAAACTTGGGATAAAGTTGCAAAGAGAAGGATAGAAGCTGAAGGAGAGCAGTTTTGAAATCAGAGCTTTATGCCAGACTCTATAAAAAGTTTTTGATATGTCTAACATTACAGGAAAAGTTTCACCAAATTCTCTAAAAGAGGATGACCAAGGCTCAGTAAGGAATGCCATAAGATCACCAGTAGGGCAACCTTGATGGAAGCCATACTGGCAATCAGATAGAAGATGTGAAGTGACATGTTTAAGAATCTTCCTATTGAGGATAGATGCTTATTCCATTAAAAAGCTGATAAATGTGTGAATCTTAGCATTTCCTTTACAATGAATAAAACAATAAGAATAAGAATACTAAAATGAATAGAAGCACAAAAAAGGACCTTACTTCTTTGGACACCAATTCTATCCCTATATCTACTCGTGTGTTGTTCCATTTGTTGAACTTCTTGCTGGGTATGGTACTCACTACTGGTGCCACCATCACTATCACACTAATCACCATTGCCAGCTGACCCATCTGAAACATTGAAGAGTGTATCAGTGTATTCATATTTCTGTAACACATTACTTCTTTTGGTCATATGTTTGGTCTTACTGAAACTTTCTTGGCAGTTGGACATCCTTGCATCCCGTGTTATGCTGTTCCTTAACTAAAACAGTCTTTTTACTGGCATTAATCATAGCACGGTTTTTTTTATTATTATTTGTGTATTATCTTTTTGATGCAGCTGTTTTATGTAAACTATGTCATCATGGCTTGTATATTTCCTATTGTTCACCAATACAGTAGAATACTAAGTCTGAAACAAACAGTTATTTTTATTATTCAAAATAAGGAGTGGTCTGCAAAATACTTCTGATCCTGATTCTGATATTATCAAGCTCAAGATTCACTTGATTTACCCAGTTGAAACATACGAAGGACTAACCCAAGTCACAATATAATCATGTTCTCTTACTATGTATTTTATGCTCCAAAAGGAAGGACATTACCAATTTGTGCAATATGACACTTGTTGATAGCATTTAGTCATGTATCACTGAATACTTCAGTGGCAAACAGTCCTGTGCAGTTGCTCCACCCTTAACCCCTTCACGCCAGATGTTAAAAAAGCCCGCCTGTATGATATACGGGTGGTAGTGTCGCGCGCCCGAGCGCAGGAAACTTGTGCAAGCTTGTCATACTTGTCGTCTTTGTGTATTATGCTGCTATTTTTTAGTCACTATATCGCCTTCAAAGAGGAAAGTGGATGCTTCTCTCTTTGGAGAGAGAGAGAGAGAGAGAGAGAGAGACATTTGCTAATATTTTAGACACAAGCGGGACGCATGTAGCTTATCTTTCGAGAGGAAGAGGGGAAGGGAGGGAAGGGAGAGGGAAACGAAGGGAGGAGAGAGAGAGAGAGAGAGATTGGAAAATTTGTTGTTTTTGTATTTGTGTGTGTGTGTGTGTATGTTTGTTTGTTTGTTTGTTTGTTTGTTTGATCTGCTGCAGTCTCTGACGAGACAGCCAGACGCTACCCTACGGAACGAGCTCAGAGCTCATTATTTCCGATCTTGGGATAGGTCTGAGACCAGGCACACACCACACACCGGGACAACAAGGTCACAACTCCTCAATTTACATCCCGTACCTACTCACTGCTAGGTGAACAGGGGCTACACGTGAAAGGAGACACACCCAAATATCTCCACCCGGCCGGGGAATCGAACCCCGGTCATCTGGCTTGTGAAGCCAGCGCTCTAACCACTGAGCTACCGAGCCGTGTGTATGTGTGTGTGTGTATGTGTGTGTGTGTTTTCACGAATATAACTTATCTTTCGAGAGGAGAGGAGAAGGGAGGGAAGGGAGATGGGGAGGGAGGGAATGGAGAGAGAGAGATGGGAACAGTCTATGCCATTGGGTAATTTTAGACACAAGGCGGGATGCATGTAGCTTATCTTTAGTGATTGGTGGAGACAAGGATGGTGGGAGGAGCACTAGGATTTCAAAGACAGCATACGATGTGTGTAGTTGGTATCCAACACACTATACGGGACAACTGAACTGAAGAAAGCTCAGAAAAGAAATATGACGCCTACATAGGCGTCACCATATATGCTACTGGGGCTTCATGACGCCTACATAGGCGTCACCGTATTGAAGGGGTTAAAACCCTGTATACATTGTGCACTATAACTCATGTGTGCAGACTGAATGGCGTGGGGACTCTATGGTGAAGACTAAGCATCGCAGATTTCAGTTACTCTGTAGAGTCCGTACTCTGCTCAGATTGCACTGACTCAGTTGCCACTCCCTCCAATCCTTATACCATTGGGAGGATGGGAGGGTTATGGGTATTCTGTGACGCAGAGTCCCTGGGACACAGGGTCCTCGTGCCTCTCAGGCCTAGAACTCTCTCTCTCTCTCTCTCTCTCTCTCTCTCTCTCTCTCTCTCTCTCTCTCTCTCTCTCTCTCTCTCTCTCTCTCTCTCTCTCTCATATATATATATATATATATATATATATATATATATATATATATATATATATATATATATATATATAGGCAACCCCCACTTAACGAAGGGGTTACGTTCCTAAAAACACTTCGTTAAGAGAACCAATTATAACAAGTTTAACCCCTGACTTAAACTTCCATTGAGAGTAAGCAAAGCAAGAATGCATCATAGTACAGTGAAAGGTTTAATGAAAGTAAAAATTATGAAATTTAACATTTAGGTCGTTAAATTTAACTTAAGTCATTATAATGTACACTAATGTATGTATGTACATAACTTTATAATGTTGATGATCTTAAATTTATGAAGGGAGGGAGAGTGAAGCGGGAAAGACACTAACCGGCAACCTGTGGAATGTAAACAAAGGGCGCATCATTGTACCGCATACAAAACTTATGTACCACATTTCCACAAGGCTTTCCATTTTATCCATTGTAGAGTCACGAGTTCAGGTGGTTCTTTTAGCTTGCAAGGAAGATACAGTCTCACCAGCCTTCTTAATAGAGTCTGCTGACTTGAAAATAGTAGAGACAGTATATGGAGTCAAGATGGTGGCCAACAATGCTATAGTTTTCTCGCCTCTCTCGTGTGTGTGAATAATATCCAGCTTCACTTCGAGAATAAGAGACTTCCTGGTCTTCTTAGGAACGCTAGGCCACATTGCAGGGCGTTTTGGTGGTAAGTTGAGCGAGTGAAGACGAGCTGCTGCTGATCTTGATCTTCATCTTGATTCTATAGGTGTCCTAGGATTTCTCCTGAGGCAGGCCTTAGTATTTGGGGCTCCTGGTGCATTCAAAAGCTTGTCGGCTTGCGTGATTCGGCGGGGCTTTCAAACTTGGAAAAAATTACTTGGATAAAACTTCGTTAAAGCGAGTTTGGTGTTCGTTAAACGAGCAAATAGTAGTAAAAGGAAACCTTCGTTGTAGCGAAATTTTGTTGTGTGAACCTTCGTTAAACGGGGGTTGGCTGTATATATATATATATATATATATATATATATATATATATATATATATATATATATATATATATATATATATTGCCAGCTGGGTATTTATTATTTTCTTGTATATATTTTCTTTCTCTCTTATGATGGTCTTATTCTCTTTATTGAGTCTGTATGACTTTGCCGAATCTAGTCATTGTCTGCTAGATTGCAATTTCGGGTTGCTTAACCCTTCCTCAGTAGCAAGTAGCGATCTAGCAGACAGTTACTAGCTTCGGCGAAGTCATACAAAGACTCAATAAAGAGAATAAGACCATCATAAGAGAGAAAGAAAATATATACAAGAAAATAATAAATGCCCAGCTGGCAATCACTTTTAACGAAGTATATATAAGAGAAAGACTCCTGCCTATATACACTCTTAATATATATATATATATATATATATATATATATATATATATATATATATATATATATATATATATATATACAGTAATACTCTGCTTAACGAACGTTCGTTTAACGAATTTCCGGTTTAATGTACTATATAAAGTTAGACCAAAAAATTTGCATAACATACAACCACATCCGTTTTAGCAAAATTTCTGGGTTTGAATTTGCCGGATGAGGGACCGAACGTGGTAGTTTTGTTGTGATTGGGTGGCTCCCCGCCTCTGTCTCTAGCACTCCTAGAGCTGGATCCAAGATTCTTTAACAGCGTCAGAGCAACCTCTTGCAGCGAAATGGCATCCACAAATGCGTGGAGGGATGGTGACAAGGTTGCTATCAGGTTGCTCTGAGGTTGCTGGGAACACCACCTCTCCAGGTGGTGCTACTGTCTTATATAATGCATTTATTTTCACAAAATAACATTTCTATTAGCTTTTTACAAACATTGCCCCCAAAAAAGGTTTGTTTTAAAGTGAAATCTTACATGGAATACCAAAAAATAAAGCAGAGATGAGATGAGCCACAGACGAAGCGGGAGACTCACCGCCACTCGGCCGCTTCTTCTTCTTCTTCTGACTCTTTTGCTTGCGTGTTACTTTCATCATGATGTTTATGTTTTCACTCCTCTATTGCCTGCTATAATGGATATCATATCTTAGTATTCATGTACGCTCATGCCACGAGGATAACCTCGACTCCGTGGCACTGAGCGGTAGTGAATTACTAATGAAATACCGCAGTATTTCATTAATAATTCACGATCACTCAGTGCCACGGAGTCGAGGTTATCCTCATGGCATGAGCGTATATGAATACTAAGATATGATATCCATTATAGCAGGCAATACAGGAGTGGAAACAAATATCATGGGCAGAGACAACACGCAGGCTAAAAGGGTCACAAGAAGAAGAAGCGGCCGAGTCGCCGCGAGTCTCCCGTTTCGTCTGTGGCTCATCTCATCTCTGCTTTATTTTTTGGTATTCTATGTAAGATTTCACTTTATGCATTACAAAACAATCCTTTCTTGGGGGCAAGTTTTGTAAAAAGGAAATGGAAATGTTTTGTGAACATAAATGAGAAAATGTGAGAGAATTTGTATGTAGCTCCTCTAACTTCCAGTGACTCATATGACATCATAAAAGTAGTGGTACACCAGTGGCCCAATGTGCTGCCAAACGTATATATAATTTTTTTTAACCCATGTGGTATGTTGGGGACCAGCCCAGAACGCATCCCCCCCTATTTCCATTATTTCCTATGGGAAAATTACGTCCGCTTAACGAATGTTCGCTCTATGAACAACTTTGACATCCCATATCCTGTTCGTTAAGCAGAGTATTTCTGTATATATATATATATATATATATATATATATATATATATATATATATATATATATATATATATATATATTGTGATGGGCACCGTCTTAATCCCCTTAAATTTATTATTTCATTATATGCGTAGCCTATGGCTACCCAGCGCTGGCCCCTCGGGCTGTTCTGCTGAGCAGACAACCCACCTCCCTCTTCTTGCTTCTCGTTGCGAGCGGGACTCAGTACCAGCCAGTCTTCAGTGGAGTTAACACGTACGATCTCAGCACAGGAAGAGACACGTGTGGCTGGACTGTGCTTTAGAAGTACTCATTAGTCATCGGTCTGGGAGTTGTGCCCTCCCTTGAGTAGCTGGCTTGCTACTGGGTAGACCGTGGCTGTATAGGACAACGGGCTGGTTGTTCTAAGGAGTGTGGCCGGTTGGGTCTACATTTCCTGTCTGGCGTTCGTCCACTCGTGGGGTGGCGGCGCGGAGGAGAGACACGCTTTGTCTCGTCCTGTTTGTTTGTTGGTGGCCGTGGTCACCATTGTGGTTTGGTGGGCGGCTGTGTGCCCCCACCATCTTTTGTATAGTTTCAGTAGTATACTGTATTGTAGTGGTAGTAGCCACGCACACTATTGAATGCTGAGAGGCTTCATGTCGGCCAGTGGTGCGTAGTTGTCGTCCGCCAGACTTGTCTGTGACGAGTATCTGGACTCCGTGTATAGCTGTTGTCACCCATAGGTGGTGTCTGGTCTTGTGTGTACATCACCGGATGTGCTGTACACATCATATATTGTAGTAGTTGTAGCCTAGGGGAGTCAGTCTGACAGGTTGTCATAGTAAGATAGTATAGTAATATATACACTGCGCGTTTTGTCTCAGTTTGTGAGTATCACAGTCTGTGGACAAGGCGTGCGGAGAGGCATTAATACTTCATAGAGAAGTGGGTGGAATTGTCCTTGTGGGCGGTTTCTCTAGGGGATATTAAGGCCTTGCCCTGTTACACATAGCATCTACCATTTATAAATTCTACTTGGTTGGGTACAGGAGGAGAAGGAGTTGCTGAGAAGATTCCCTTACAGTGGGGGAAATTATACACTGTTGGCGACCTTGAAAGAACGTGAGGGTTACGGCGGCTGTGAGTTATAGTAGTGGGGACTTTGTGGAGTTTTTATATTCCCCACTGTACTGACCGTAACAAAGTTGGCGATTTTGCCAGAATGACACTCTAGTGAGCTGTAGCAGTTAACCGCAGCCGTGGCGTGTACGTAACATAAAAGTGGCGACCTCGCCAGGATAAACCAAGTGCTTTTATAGTGGTGTAGTGTATTGTGTGGGGTATTATTACTTATATTATTTTATTGTTTGGGAGAACGAGTCCCTGTGAGCACCATGGAGGGAGTTACTGGCCTTTTCACCTCACCAGTGGAGGGTGAGGATGCGAGTGTGAGCCGGCGAGACTCACCACGTGAGTATGATGAGTTGTTGGCCGTGCGTGGGGTCAGTGAGGACGCACGTATGTCTCATGATAACGGACGTGGCGGTCCCAGTAAAGGTGATGTAGGATATATTAGCCCTGGCAGAAGTATCTGAAGCAGGGGAGGCTCCCGACGATCTAGTCCAGTGGGCAGTATTGCTGATAGTGTCCAGTCAGTTGCCAGACTGGAGGAACTGTGATTGAAGCTGGAAATGAGGAAAATGAAGACAGAAGCAGAAGAGAGGCGGGAGTTAAAAAGACTAGCTGCTGAGGAGAGGGCTAGAGAAGCGGAAGAAAGACGAGAAATGCAGAGACTAGCCGCAGATAAGGAGGCTAGAGAAATGAAGATGATGAGATTGGAGATGGAGAGAGAAAGGGCAGATAAAGATAGAGAGTTGGAGTGGGAGAGAACTCGCCAGGCAGTAAGTACACCTGGAGTTGTTGGTAGTGTAGGAGGAGGAGGAGAACAGAGTGTAGAGCGTACTTTAGTTCAAAGTCTCCAGCTAGTCCCTGAATTTGATGAGGCTAAAGTAGCTGAATGGTTTGTTCGCTTCGAGAGGAAAGCCAAGGAGTTTGCTTGGTCTCGAGAGAGATGGGTAGGCTTGGTTGCAAATAAACTCAAGGGAAAAGCCTTGGAAGTTTATGATAAAATGTCAGCTGATGATCTGGATGATTATGAGGAGTTTAAGGCTGACATCTTGCGGGCATATGAGCTGCGACCAGAAGCCTATCGCTTGCAATTTAGAGGAAAGAGGAAGCGAGCAAGTGACTCCTACCTCAAGTGTGCTCGTTCACTGGAGCAAGTGTTTGAGAGATGGATTGCAAGCGAGGGTGTTGACTCTCTCGAGGCTTTAAAGGAGTTAGTAGTTATGGAGCAGTTCATTGATATTGCTGACAAGGAGCTGGTACCTCTGTTGAGGGAGAAGAGGTTTAGGACTTTGAAGGAGGCTGCTACATGGGCTGATGATTATGTGTTGGCCCACCGTCCTGTGCAGCAGGTGGCAGTTCTTCCTCGGGCTCTCCAGGCCATTTTAGGCGATATACTGGATTCGGCAGTAAGATGGGTTTGGGAAAGCCCCAGGCCCCCACCCCTCCTTCTGCGAAGGATGGGACGGCGGGGAAGGCGGCCCCTAAAACTCCCAAGTATGATTACCAGCCTACGTGCTATCACTGCCGAGGAAAAGGGCATTTTAAGTTCAATTGCCCAAAGTTAGTAACAGCTGAAACTCCAAAGTCCTCGCAGAAACCAGTTGCCTTGTTGGTGTGGCCTGACACAGTTCGTGGTGATGAGTTGACTGCTCCTTCAGGCTTTAGAAGTGAGAAGGCACGGCGTGTGCCTGAGTTGTGTTTGGAGGAGGGAGAGCAGGTTGGCCCCCCTGTACCTCCCCCTGTTGCCACGCCCGCACTTAAGGATAGTGAGCTTGACTGGTGCCGTCCTTTCCTGTGTGGAGGCACGGTTGAGATTGATGGCACAAAGTATCCCGTCACCGTACTGCGTGATACGGGAGCACAGCAGTCAGTGTGCCGAAATGTCACTGGGAAGAAGGTGACATCTAGCAAGGCAGTGTTGTGTCGTGGACTTAACACTGTGGAGGAGTTCGTGACGGCTGAGGTGACGCTGTCATGTCCTCTTGTCACTGCTACGGCTCAGGTAGCAGTGGCAGACGAACTGCCAGTCGCAGGAGTGGACTTCCTGCTTGGGAATTATTTGGCTGGTGGTCGTGTATGGATCCCAACCTCTGATGAGGATGAGGTTGCTGAAGAGTCTGGGCCAGTGGTGCAAGACTCTGTGAACGTTATTACCTGTTCTCAGGCCCTCTGGGCTGAGAGAGAGCCTGTTACTACCCAGGAGGCTGCTAGCAGCCTCCAGATGGGAGTAACAGTGCTGATGTGGTGGAGCCAGTGTTGGGCTCACCATTGAGTTCAGGTGTAGAGGCTGACGGTGACGGCGTGGAGTCACTTGTTAATGCACCGGACTCGGCTTTGGGAGTTGTTGCTGAGAGTGAGGACGGAGTGTTGGGTGTAGCTGAGTTGTTTGATGGTTATCCTCACTCTGCAGAGCACTCCGGAGGGAGCACTCGTGCTGAGTTACTTCCTGGTGTGGAGGCTGAGGGCTCTGATGTTCAGCACAGGCCCCAGCATGATAAGTCAGGCAGTTTGTTGGAAGTTGGCGCCCAGGGTGGGGAGACTTCCAGTTCTGCGGGGGATTGGGAAGTTTCTCCCTCTGTGGAGCATCGTGGAGGCAGGGAGCGAGCTGTTCCCTTGCCTGGTGACTGCCTGACTGGTGGTGATGATCCTTCTGAGGACTCACCGGAGCACATGGCAAGAGCGGAGCAGCCTGGGCCAGCTCTCCGTCCTCGATGCCGTGTGGGACGTAGGGTTGCAGCGTTGCCTCGATCCCATGACCCTATAGTCCCCCTTTCTCTTACCCAGCTAGAGCCTGCAGAGCTCATTCGTAGGCAGCAGGAGGACCCGGCGTTGGCCTCCTTCTTTGCTCAGTGGGTGAGGAAGTGAGGAGTTGGAGGGCAGGAGGAGTTTGTCTTGCATCAAGGGGTGTTGTGTCGTAGATGGCAGGAGAGTGACGGTGGTGAACTACTGCAAGTAGTTGTGCCGCATAAGCTGCGTGAGGCACTTGTGCTGTTGGCACATGAGGGGCCCATGGCTGGACACCTGGGCATCCGAAGACCGTCGCTCGCCTGCGTCGCAATTTTGGTGGCCCAGCATGTCTGGAGAAGTAGCCACGATTCTTAAGTGCTGCCACACTTGTCAAGTGGTGGGCAAGCCTAATCAGACACCCCCTGTGGCGCCACTCCACCCCATCCCTGCTGTTGATCCTCCCTTCACGAGGGTTTTGATTGATATAGTAGGTCCTCTGCCTACTACCAGGGCTGGTCACAAGTATTTGTTGACCATAATGGATGTTACCACGCGGTACTCTGAAGCAATTTCCCTGAGAATCACTCACTCTAAGGTGGTGCTGAAGGCTTTGTTAACCTTCTTTACACACTTTGGATTGCCAGCAGAGCTGCAGTCCGATCAGGGGACCAACTTTACTTCAAAGTTGTTTAAGGATACGATGACTGCGTGGGGGATCAAGCATATTGTGTCCAGTGCTTATCATCCACAGTCTCAGGGAGCCCTGGAGACATCATCAAACTCTCAAGACCATGCTCAAGAGTTTCTGCATGGAGAGATAAGGATTGGGACGAGGGTGTCCCTTTGTCTTATTTGCGGTGAGAGAAGCGCCCACTGAGTCCTTGGGTTTCTCACCCAATCAGCTAGTGTTTGGACACCGAGTGCGTGGACCGCTCGACGTTGTTCGGGAGGCTTGGTGTCAGCCGTCGCCTGAGCGCCCTGTCTCACTGCTTAAGAGCATTATGAGCAGTCGAGAGATTAGCCAAGGCATTAGAGGTGGCGCAGGCCCACCTGTGTAAGGCCCAGCAGAGTATGAAGGGGTATTATGACCGAAGGGCCGAGTATCGGAGTTTTGCCCTGGAGATGAAGTGCTTGTGCTGTTACCACTTCAGGGCCAGCCGCTTGCTGCCCGCTATAGTGGCCCCTATGTTATAGAGAAGAAGGTAGGTGACCTCGACTACCTGGTGGTCACTCCTGACCGGCGCAAGAGGGCTCAGCTGTGTCACATTAACATGCTGAAGCTCTATTTTCGTTCTACTAGCCAGAAGGGCTCTTTTAGTTCTGCCGTGCAAGAGGCATCTTCAGTTTTATTTTTCTGCCGGGAGGGAGAGGCTCCAGAAGTTATTGGGCCTGAACCTGTTATTCCTACAGGGCAGTGGGAATGGAATAGCCTCCATCTCTTGAAAGAGAAGGTTGAATATTTAGGGGATCAGCAAGATGAGTTGCTTCGGCGGCTGAGGAAGTACTCTTCAGTGTTTAGCAGTGTCCCAGGCAGAACACAGTTGATAGCACACGATATTGATGTTGGGGACGCAGAGCCTGTCAAACTGCCCCCCTACCGAGTAAATCCTATGAAGCAAGCACTGGTGGAGAAGGAGTTGGAGTACATGCTTGAGCATGGGCTCATTACTCGGACTTACAGTCAATGGAGTTCCCCAGTCACCCTGCAGCCTAAGTCTGATGGCAAGGTCAGGTTTTGTATTGACTTCAGGCGGGTTAATGCTCTAACAAAAGTAGACACTTATCCCTTGCCCCGTGTAGATGACTCTGTGGACCGAATGGGGTCAGCTACTTTTATCACCAAAGTGGACCTTGTCAAGGGGTACTGGAAGGTCCCATTGACAGAGCGGGCTAAGGAGATAGCGAGTTTTGTGGCCAACGGCGCTGTCTATCAGTGCCAAGTGATGCCTTATGGGCTGCAAAATGCCCCAGCCACATTTCAGCGTCTCATGGACCGAGTTACTGATGGTCTGACTCACTGTGTAGTATACATTGATGACGTGGTCATCTATGACACAACATGGGCTGAGCATCTGACTAATGTAGAAGCCCTCTTTGCACGACTCCAGGAAGTGGGATTAGTTGTCAACTTGGAGAAGTGTGAATTTGTACAAGCTCGGGTGCAATACCTGGGTTACCGAGTGGGCCATGGCTACATCACTCCTCCTGAAGCCAAAGTAGAAGCGATCAGGCGGTTCCCCGCACCGACCTGTCGCCGTGCCTTGCAGAGATTCTTAGGAGTGGTAGGTTACTACCGTCGTTTTGTACCGGGGTATTCGACCCTCCTGGCACCTCTTACAGATCTCTTGCAAAAGGGTAAGAAGTGGGTCTGGAGTGAAGACTGAGAGCGCCTTCCACCGAGTTAAGACCCTTTTATGCGAGATGCCAGTGCTCCAGGCCCCTGACTTCAGAAAAGGTTTTGCTCTCGCAGTAGATTCCAGTCAGGTGGGAGTAGGCGTAGTTTTATTGCAGGCTGATGACCAGGGTGTTAACCACCCTGTGTGTTATTTTTCGAAAAAAGTTTACTCCCGCCCAGAACTATTCAGTCATTCAGCAAGAGCTGCTTGCCATTTTGCTAGCCTTGCAGCATTTTGAAATTTACATCCCCGCTTATGGGCCCCAAGTAGTCATCTATTCAAATCATAGCCCCCTTCATTTCTTAGAAAAGTTTAAATTTAAAAATCAGCATTTAACTCGCTGGAGTCTTCTACTCCAGGAGTACAATATCATTTTCAGACATATAAAAGGAACAGACAACATTGTAGCCGATTGTCTGTCCCGTGGCCATTCCCTTTAATCAGTTCCATGCCTTTTAAAAAAAAATTTTGTAAATGTTTTGTTTCCAAAATTTTTTCTTTTAAGGGAAGGCGTGTGATGGGCACCGTCTTAATCCCCTTTAATTTATTATTTCATTATATGCGTAGCCTATGGCCACCCAGCGCGGGCCCCTCGGGCTGTTCTGCTGAGCAGACAACCCACCTCCATCTTCTCGCTTCTCGTTGCGAGCGGGACTCAGTAACGGCCAGTCTTCAGCGGAGTTAACACGTACGATCTCAGCACAGGAAGAGACACGTGTGGCTGGACTGTGCTTTAGAAGTACTCATTAGTCATCGGTCTGGGAGTTGTGCCCTCCCTTGAGTAGCTGGCTTGCTACTGGGTAGACCGTGGCTGTATAGGACAATGGGCTGGTTGTTCTAAGGAGTGTGGCCGGTTGGGTCTACATTTCCTGTCTGGCGTTCGTC
>NC_059298.1:26702839-26707839 GCF_017591435.1 Portunus trituberculatus | reverse complement strand
CTCCAATTATTTTGTTTATATGTCTCTCTGGCGATAGGTCATTGGTAATTGTCACCCCAAGGTCTTTTTCTTCATGACTGGTTTTATGTCTTCATTTCCTATCTTGTACATACTCCTGATTCTTCTTTCACTCTTGCCAAACTCTATTTTCTTGCATTTTGTCGTGTTGAACTCCATTTGCCATGTACAGCTCCATTTCCATATTCTGTCCAAGTCTTCCTGGAGTAGTTCGCAATCTTTGTCACATCTCACTTTTCTTAACAATTTTGCATCGTCTGCAAATAGGCTCACATAACTGGACACCCCATCCACCATGTCATTTATGTAGACCGCGAACATTACTGGTGCCAACACTGATCCCTGTGGAACTCCACTCTCCACCAAGCCCCATTCTGATGGTCTGTCCTTAATTATTGTTCTCATTTCTCTTCCTACCAAAAGTCTTCCATCCATTTTAGTAAACTGCCATGCACTCCTCCTACCATTTCAAGTTTCCAGATCAGTCTCCGGTGTGGTACCTTATCAAAGGCCTTTTTTAAATCCAGATATATTCCATCAGCCCAACCATCTCTTTCCTGTATTACATCTATCACCCTCGAATAGTAACATATCAGGTTTGTCGTGCATGAACGCCCTTTTCTAAAACCAAATTGACACTCACAAAGTATGTCATTTTCTCCAAGAAGTCTGTCCATCTATTCTTCACCACCCTCTCACACATCTTAGCTACCACACTTGTAAGTGACACTGGTCTATAGTTCAATGGGTCTCTCTTGTTACCTGATTTATAGATTGGGACAATGTTAGCTCTTTTCCAGTCTTGGGGCACTACACCTTCCCTTAATGAGGCATCAATTACTTCACAAACTTTTTCTGCCAGTTGCTCCTGCATTCTCTTAAAATCCATCCTGATACCCCATCAGGTCCCACAGCTTTTCTCACTTCTAAACTCCCCATCATATTCTTGATCTCCTCCACAGTTACTTGAAACTCCTTCATAATCCCTTTCTGTTCCATTACCAGTGGTTTGTCAAAAGCAGTCTCCTTTGTGAATACCTTCCGAAAGCATCCATTCATAGCCTCTGCCATTTCCCTGGGATCTTCACTGCATACTCCATTTACTTCTAAACTTTCAATACTTTCTCTATTTTTGATGTTGTTGTTCACATGTCTGTAAAAAAGCCTTGGTTGGTCTTTACATTTATCAATTATATCCTTTTCTTGTTTCTTTCTTTCTTCTCTTCTAATCAATTTGCAGTCATTTTAATAACTACTATATCTTCTCTGTATATAGAAATCCCGATCTTGATGATTCTATTTATGACTGTTTGCTAAATTCTATGGCATCTATTCAAGAATCAGACCCTAAAGCTTCCTTTGTTTTTGTTGGTGATGTTAATGCACATCATCAGGATTGGTTGAACTCCGTTTCTCAAACAAATCAACATGGTCGGGCTGCTCTAGATTTTAGTAACCTCACCGGTTGTGAGCAGATTGTTCATAGCCCAACTCACGTCTCGGGTAATTGCCTTGATCTTCTTTTACAGACGCCCCCTCTGCAGTAACTTTGCAGGTCGTCCCTCCCCTTGGTAGCACAGACCACTCTGGCTTGTCTTTCAATATTCAAACTTCATTTCCTATTCCGGACGAGCCAATATCGCGGAAAGTATTTCTAAAGTCACGAGCCAATTGGACTGGTGTCATTGCCGATTTTAACAACATTGTATGGCGGGAAATTTTACATTCTGATAGTCCAATTGATTCCCTTAACAGTGTTTTACTTAACATTAGTGAAAGAAGAATTCCTTCTAAAATAATTCGAAGTCGTCGCAAGGACAGTGCCTGGTTTAATGATGACTGCAGGCGTGCTCAGCGTGGAAAACAGGTTGCTTATTGTGAATGGTCCCGACTGCGTTCACCTGAATCATGGGAAAATTACGTTCGTCTGCGTTTATTTGCCCAACGTACATATTCTAGCGCACAGGATGAGTACAATGAACACCTTAAAATGTTCTGATTGGCACCTCCCAACCACACTCATGGTGGTCAGCTTTAAAGCAATCACTCTTTGGTGTGGACTCAAGTTTACCTCCTCTGTCATGTACTGACGGTTCAATCTGCCATAATTCTAAGGACAAAGCCAATCTTTTAGCTTCCGTTTTAACTCGAAACAAAGTGATGAAGAGTTTGATCTGCCGTCTTGTCCCCAGGACATTAAATTACACTCCATTGCCTTTAAGTCCTCCGAAATCTTAAGATATCTTAATGAGTTAGACTCATTCGGGGGTTGTGATCCTTTGGGTTTTCTGCCTCTTTTTTACAAAAAGATTGCTTCTCCTCTCGCTCCAAAATTGGCAGTTATTTTTAGAGCTCTTTTTCGTAAGGGTTCTTTTCCGGTATGCTGGCGTACTGCAAATGTTACCCCTATTCCAAAGGGATCTTCATCCTCCATTCACCCCGGTGACTATAGACCCATTTCCATAACCCCGGTGTTATCTAAGATTTTTGAGCGCCTGCTGGCCAAGCGTCTCAATCGTTTTTTAGATATTAATAATTTGTTGCCATCTAGTCAGTTTGGTTTTAGAAAAGGTCTCAGTACTTCTGATGCTCTCGTTTGCATAACGCACGACATGCAAGCTGCCCTTGATGCTGGTCATGAATCTAGAGTAATTTCACTTGATTTTAGTTCTGCATTTGATCGTGTTAATCATAGAGCCCTTTTATCGAAAGTTAGATCTATTGGTATTGGTGGCCGCGTCCATCAAGTTCTGTCAGAGTTCTAACGAGTCGAAGGCAGCGTGTGACTGTTGATGGCTGCCTTAGTTCTTTTAGTCCAGTTGTATCCGGTGTTCCGCAGGGAAGTGTTCTGGGACCTCTTCTTTTTATTATTTATACATCTGACATGTGGTGTGGGATTGAATCTAATATGGTTGCTTATGCTGATGACACCACTATATATGCGACAATTCCTTCCCCACAGGATAGGCAGAGAGTCGCTAATGTACTCACTCAAGATGTTTCAAGGATTCTGTCATGGTGTGATCGGTGGGGTATGAAACTGAACCCGAGTAAATCCCATAGTATGGTTATTAGTAGATCAAGGACACCTTTCCCAGTTCACCCTGATATTGTTGTCAACGAAGTACCTATTCCTAATTGTTCGTCTCTGAAGTTACTCAGTCACCCTTGATCCCAAACTTACTTTTGAGTTGCACTTGCGTTCACTTGCATCATCAGTCTCATGTAAAGTTGGTTTGTTACGCAAATGTAGGCGGATATATTCCTCTGATGATATTGTAAGAAATTGCTTTTACTCTTTCATACTGCCTCATTTTGAATATTGTCACTCTGTGTGGATCTCTGCAGCAGAGTCTCACTTAAAGCTTTTAGATAGAGCATTCAACCAGATTAAATTTCTTCTTCCTAATCTTGAGATTAATCTTCGGCATCGTCGTTTGGTTGGATCATTGTCCTATTTCTTCAAAATCATGTCTAATTCCAACCACCCGTTGCATTGTCATTTGCCTGCCCTTCACTACCAGCACGTGCTACAAGACAATCCTTGATCATGAATGACCGTTCCTTGTCTGTGAATCGATGTAATACTTCACAATTTTCCCGGTGTTTTATCCCAGTATCTGCTAGACTCTGGAATACAATTCCCAACGAGATTGTTAATTCTAGTAACATTGAAGCATTTAAAAACGTGTGAATACCTTTCTTCTCTCTGAACTCACTACCTCTTAGATCTCTACCAATCTTCCTATTCTGTTGTTCATTCCTGTTACTTCCTTTCACTTATCGGTGAGGTGCCGCCCACTGGGCCTTTGGGTTTATGCAGTTATGCTTTCCAGTGGGTCGCCTTCATTGACCTCATAATAATAATAATAATAATAACACATATTCATTTCTTGCTCTTTTGTAACTTTCCCACTGCTTAATCCGTCTTTTCCTTCTCCACCTCTTCCATGCATCCTCTTTTCTTGTTCTAGCCTTTTCACATCTATCGTTAAACCAGTCCTGCTTTCCAACTTCTCTATGTTGTCTTATTGGTACAAATTTTTCTCACCTTCTTTGTATATTTTTATAAATTCCTTCCACTTTTCATTTGCTCCTTAGCACTCTTGAATTTCATCCAATTTGTCTCTTGAAAGAATTTCTTTAGGTTTCCAAAATCTGTCTTGGCATAATTCCATCTTCCCACTTTATATTCTTCATTTCTTCTAGATTTCTCTTCATCTATCACCTTGAACTCCAAAACTGCATGATCACTCTTTGCTAAAGGGCACTCCACCCTCATCTCCTCAATGACCATTGGCTCTGTACTAAAGACCAAGTCCAGTCTTGACGATGCTCCCTCTCCTCCAAACCTAGTATCTTCTTTGACCCACTGAGTTAACACATTTTCCATTGCCAGTGTCAATAGTGTATTTCCCCATGTTGTCTCTGATCCTTCCATTGACCAGTCCTCCCAACACACCTCTTTACAATTAAAATCTCCCATCATTATAGTTCGTTCACAGCCACCCAACATTTCTTCCAGACATGTTCCTGTATCACTTATCATTTCTTCATATTCCTGTACTGACCATGCATTTGTCTTAGGTGGTACGTACACCACTATGTAGTGCCTCTTTTTCCTTCATTAGTTTCTGCTCTGATCTTTAGCACTTCTGCCTTTCCCATACCTTTTTCACTTGATCCACCTTTATATCTTTTTAACCAGCAACATCACTCCTCCTCCCATCTTACCTACTCTATTTCTTTTCCAAACATTATATTTCCTTCTCCAACCATCATCAGGTCTTCTCCCTCTCTCAGTTTTGTTTCAGTAAGACCCACAATATCTGGGTTCTTGTCCCTCAAGTAATCGTTGAGTTCTAAAATCCCGATATCACTCCATTTATGTTGGAATACATTACATTCCGCTCATACGTAAGTTTCTTTAGTCCTTTCTTGCTGTACTTTTCTGGGTTATGAACCACTTCCTCAGTCTCATA
>NC_059298.1:26577839-26697839 GCF_017591435.1 Portunus trituberculatus | reverse complement strand
TAACTAAGCTATTCTCCCATTCTGAGGGCGACACTTGGCAACCCCAGTGACCCGCCATGTCGAAAGCACCCTGATAAGAGCGAAGGGACGTCTCAGTTCATAACTCACTATGGAACAAGACAGATAATTTTTATTTAGCAGTGCTTCTGAGCCTGACTACAGTGACAGTGATTATGAGTGAAGACAGCAGTGGCGAAGACTCGGAAAATGATTCAGAGGATCCACCTGTTTTCTCAGAACAGAGAAGACAGAGATAGTGGTGATGGAGAACAGACTCCAAACATCATATTGAGAACCCAGAGTGGCTCACGGAGACGCAGGCATGCCTCTCGTGTTCTGGGAAGATAATCAAGGGGGCGTGTGTGTGTGTGTGTGAGAGAGAGAGAGAGAGAGAGATGATACCTACATGTTATTTGCTTGAAACTTGATATGAAAAGGAGTGAAAGAATACTCTCTCTCTCTCTCTCTCTCTCTCTCTCTCTCTCTCTCTCTTATTGGAAGTGTACAATTTCTCTTCTGAGAGAGAGAGAGAGAGAGAGAGAGAGAGAGTGTGTGTGTGTGTGTGTGTGTATGTGTTTGCGCGGTGTCATCGCTCACCGAGCTGTTTCTGCTTGACAGATCACACAGCGGGCGGAGGAGGAATCCTTGATAAGGCAATAACTAAACTTTCAGAGGTCACAATGAGCTAGAAAGTACATCATTGTATTGAGAATAACAAAGAGAAAATAATTATTAGTATTCAAACAGTCTTCTGACAATTTCTAGGTTTACCATTTTTACCCGTCATGGGATATTGGAAAATGGTTTAATCACCGGAACATAAGAGTTAATGTAGGAGAGGAAAGCTGGCTAAAGCTTTTTAGTTTTTTTAGTTTTTTCATTTAGTTGTCAATTCCCTTGTACAAGAAAAGAAAGTGATAAATGTTTTGAAATCTCCTCTTAAATGAAGTCAAATCATAAGAAGTTTGTAATACAGAAGCAGGCAGTGAGTTCCAGAGTTTACCAGAGATAGAAATTAATGATTTAGAGAACTGGTTAACTCTTGCTTTAGCAAGTTAGACAGAATAGGGCTGATAGGAAGAAGAAAGCAGTGAGGCTGCAGGAAGAGGGGAGGCATACAGTTAGCAAGAACAGAAGAGCAATTAACATGAAAATAGCGATAAAAGATAGCAAGAGGTGCAGTATTCTGGCGGTGAGAAAGAGGCTCAAGACAGTCAGTAAGAGGAATGGTGTTGATAAGACGAAAAGCTTTTGATTCCACCCTATCTAATAAAACTATGTGAATGGAACCTCCTCATGCATGTGGAGAGTAGCTACTCCACACATAGGCAGATAGGGCCCTTGTACAGAGTTACCAATTAGGGGGTAAGAAAACTGGTGTAGATGCTTCAGAAATTCATAGAAACAAGAGACAAGATGTGAAGTTTCTAGTTTAGATTATGAGTAAAGGACAGACTGAGGATATTGAGTACAGAAAAGAGGGAAGCCATTAAGTGTCATTGAAGAAGAGGGTATAGTTGTCTGGAAAGTTGTGTCGAGATGATAGATGGAGGAATTGAGTTTCTGAGGTATTGAACTCTACTAAGTTTTCTCTGCTTCAATCAGAAATCTTAGAAAAATCAGGCATTCTGTGGCATTACAGCAGGAGCTGTTAACTTCCTGAAGAATTGGTCCTCTCTAAAAGGACGTGGGAAGGTGTAGGGTGGCATTATCAGCATAGGAGTGGATAAAGCAAGAAGTTTCATTAAGAATATTAATGAATGATAGGAAGAGAGTGGGTGACAAGACAGAACCGTGATGAACACCACTGTTAATATATTTGGTAAAAAGAACAGTTGCCATCTACCACAGCAGCAATAGAACGGTCAGAGAGGAGACTTAAGATAAAGTTGCAGAGAGAATAGAAGCCATAGGAGGATAGTTCTGAAATCAAAGCTCTGTGCCAGGCTGTATCAAAAGCTTTTTATATGTCTGAGGGAACAGCAAAAGTTTTACTGAAATCTAAAAGAATACAGCCAAGACTCAGCAAGGATAGCCAGATCACCAATAGAGCGGTCTTAATGGAAGCCATGCTAGTGATTAGATAGAAGATAGTGAAGTGACAAATGTCGAAGAATCTTCCTATTGAGGCTATAGATTCAAACACTTTTGACAAGCAAGAGATTAAAACCATAGGGTGGTAGTTTTAGGGATTAGAATGGTCACCCTTTTTTAGAAACAGACTGAATTTAGGCAAACTGCCAGCAAGAAGGAAGAGTAGAAGTCGATAGACATAGTTGGAAGAGATTGGCCAGGCAAGGTGCAAGCATGGAAACACAGTTTTTGAGAACAATATTAGGGACCCCGTCAGGTCCATAAGCCTTCCGAGGGTGTAGGCTAGTAAGGGCATAGAAAATATCATTTCGAAGAATTTTGATTGAAGACATTAAAATAGTCACAGGGAGGAGGAGAGAGAGGGACAAGTCCAGAATCATTCAAGGTGGAGTGTTTGCTTTGAGAGAAGAGTTGAGTTTTAGAAACAGATGAGATTGCAGTGGTACCATCAGGATGAAATAAAGGAGGGAAAGATGAAAAAGTAAAGTTATTGGAGATGTTTTTGGCCAGATGGCAGAAGTCACAAGGGGAGTTAGGGTTTGAAAGATTTTGACATTTTCTATTCATGAAGGACTGTTCAGCAAGTTGAAAAACAGACTAGGCATGATTCCTGATAGAAATATAGTATGCATGAGATTCAGGCTGAAGGCTGAAGTATCTGTTGTGGGCAACCTCTCTATCATGTATAGCACGAGAACAGGCTGTGTTAAACCAAGGTTAAGAAGGTTTAGATTGAGAAAAAAAATGAGGAATGTACGCCTCTATGCTAGACACTATCACCTCTGTTATGCATTCAGCACACAGAGATAGGTCTCTGACATGGAAACAGTAATCATTCCAGGGAAAATCAGCATAATACTTCCTCAGTTTCCCCCAACTGGTAAATGCAAAACGCCAGAGGCACCTCCGCTTTTAGGAATCTTGAGGAGGGATTGGAGAAATAGGACAAGATAAAGAAAGGAGATTGTGATCAGAGGGGCCCAACAGAAGATAGGGTAACAGTATAAAGGCGGTGTCACACTAGCACTTTTTCCGTCGATTAATGCGATTTCCGTCTATTTTTCAACATTCCCTATGAACTTATCGCATGAATTTGTCAGACGATAGGGATCGTTTCCGTCTGCAAATTTTCCGCCTTTGTTTACATACCAAGACTAAGACCACAAGACTTGCCACATCTCCTCAACCTGCTTCTACGAGCATTGGTTCTACCACTAACCATGAACGCATCCATGCACTTTTTTTGGCTTGTTTAGCTCGTCTAACTTTTGTAATACACAGTATTACGTTCAGAGCAGCGTGTCTTTGCTGCAGCGTGGCCTCCATGTTTGTTTACATTAATTTGTCGATTTTTGTTGGCGGGAAGTGACGATGGAAAGTGACGACGAAACATCATTTGTGTGTGACAGGCCGCAGCCAAAATATTGTCGATTTTCCGAAAAACAACGGAAAAAGTAGACGGAAAAAGTGCTAGTGTGACACCGCCTTAAGCAGAACGATTAGAGGTAATAAAATAAAGAATGTTGGGCTTATCTCAAAGATAGTCAGGAATACGAGTAGGGTGTTGCACCACTTGGTTTAGGTCCTGGAGGATAGCAAAGCAGGAGGCTAGTTCACCAAGATGGTTAGTGAGGGAGAGGAAACCCAAAGCTGGTGGTGAACATTGAAATCTTCAAGAATGGAGTTCTCTGCAAAACGATAGAGACAGAATGTTCTCTTTGGAAGTTAAATAATCAAAGAATTTACCATAGTCAGTTGAATTCAGGAAGAGATAGACACCACAGATAAATTTAGTTAGGGAGTGACTATTGAGTCAAAGCCAGATGGTGGAAAACTTGGAAAATTCGAGAGCATGGGCACAAGAGCAAGTTAAGTCATTTCATACATACACAACATCCAGGTTTGGAATGAAAATGAGGATAGAGAAAGGAAGAGGGAACAGAAAAGGGGCTACTGTTATTTGCCTCACACAGCTGTGTTTCGGTGAGGAAAAGAAGATGAGCTTTAGTTGAGGAGAGGTGGTATTCTACAGATTGAAAAATAGATCTAAGACTGCAAATGTTGCAGAAGTTAATGAAGAAAAGGGTGAAGGAGGTATCAAGACATTTTGGGTCGCCATTGAGAGAGCAGTCCGACCTGTGGACATTTCTGGTCCCTTCCCCAGGAGATTCCGAGGCTGGATTTGGAGTTGCCATTTTTTTACTTTTGAATTTTAAGTGACGGATGTGTGTGTGGTAAGTGCATGTAGTGTTATGTGAAGAAGGAGAGTCATGTTTAGAAGGCAGGCTGTGACTGCCCCCTTGAATTGTAAGTCACAAAGGGAAACATTCATTCGAGATCATAGCTAGATTTAATAGAAAGTTCACAGCACCCCCTGAACTAGTGCTATTAGACCTCGTTGGGAGTAAATGATTTTTTCAGTAGGTATCTACTACCTCCTCCTGCTACATACTTCTACTACATTACAGAACCTCAATCTTCTTGGTCACATCACATTAAAGCCACAGGACTACAATACACAATAGAAGATTAATCCATACAGAGCAAGGCTGTACTATGCTCTGCCCATCTTCTGCAAGTAGCAAGCTGATGCACACTTCTACTACCTCCTCCTGTTACATAATTCTACTACATTACAGAACCTCAATTTTCTTGGTCACATCACATTAAAGCCACAGTACTACAATACACAATAGAAGATTAAACCATATAGAGCAAGGCTGTACTAGGCTCTGCCCATCTTCTTCAAGTAGCTAGTTGATATACACTTCGACCACCCCACGGCAGGGTGCAAGTGAAACAGGCTTTGCCTGGGCTGGCCCCGACACCAGGGAAATGAAACTCCCATCTAGTCTTCCCCAGAGGTGGGCACGCAAACCTTTTTTTGGGTTCCGAATCCAAACCTGAATCTTCGCCGGTTTTGGGTTCCGAACCTCCAAATAGCGAACCCGATTTTCAACATTTCGGTGCGAACGTTTATTCTGAACATTTGTCTGTGAACCTCCGAATCTTTAAAAAATAGCAAAGCGAACCTTAATTCCGATACCTTCCGAATATTTCCAAACCTAAATTTTATTCATTCCGAATCTCCGAATCTAAATTTCCGATTAAAAAAAGTGTTTAAGATATCTACATTATTTATTAAACAAATTATTACTAGAAAAACAAATTATTAATACAAGACAGTAAAAAGTAAAAACAAAAGTTCACAAAAAACAGAAAAAACATTTAAAACAAAAATTCACAACACTTCAGTCTTCAGTCTTCACTCTTCACAAAGTCACTCTAACTTGTTGGCCCTCTCTCTCTCCCTCTTAACCAACTTCAAGTTTCCCTTCATGAAGGTCAGGTTCTCAAAGTTCATATTGGTCAGAGAGGCTCGCTTTGGCCTCAAAATGTCCGAGCCGAAGCTGAAGAGTTGTTCAGCTGAGGCAGACGAGGGCAGGAAAGTGTTAAGGCATTTTCAGTAGCGGCGCGGCTGGGGGCAAACAAAGTCAAACGGAGGCAAGTTTTTGCAAACGCGAACAAACGCCTTTCCAAAGCGTTTGCTTTTGTTTGGCAAACGCTTTTTAGCCAATCAGCGTGGAGCAACCCCATCAACCTCATGGAATGAGATCAAGAAGGAGTTACATTTCGAATAAAACTGAATAATAAGACGCATGTTAGGCCATAGAAGTGGGTACTGTAGATGTAGATTTATGTTTACATATTGTGCGGCATACTGGAGAGAACCGATATAAAAAATACGGCGTGAAATAAATTAAGGAGCTGGTGGTAGCTGGTGACATGTCACATCTATCCGTCCCTGTTGTGGGTGTTGTCCGATTCCATACTTCTAGTCGTGACTTCGATACAATAGTGGAGTTACTTTTCTATTATTAGGTGAAGAAATGATAATATTGTTGCAAATCCTTATATCATAAAGTAACGAATGATGGTAAAATATATTACCTGCCAAGTATTGACGTAATTCAATTATATAGACGTCAGAAAACCGCAGCTATATATCTACAGTGGAACTCCTTCAAAATAAGCCCGCTTAGATCAAACCACTTCCAAGGACTGAAGACCTGTTGTTTTTAATGAGTATTGCGCTGCTCAGCCCTCGGCATATACAAATGATGAAACACTGGTGACCTATAATACTCCCAATCAAGGAATAAATCCCCAAATTCTTCCACCATGCTGCTGTGTTTACGTCTTGACCACAGCGCTGGCTCAGGCGACTGATGTGTACAATAACTTCTCCCAGGGATTGAGATCACAGTGACCCATACTGAAATAGAAGTAGAGAGAAGCGATAAAGTAAAACACAATACTAATGGTCATAGGCGTCTCTAGTTGTTACAGAAACATAGGCGTCACCACATCTGTATGCTGTGGAAAAGTTGAAAACCAATGTTTGGTCGTCTTCGTTTTTTCGAATTTTTCCTGGGATACGGAGGTTCAGATTCGCGAAAAAAAGATGTTCCTAACCCGGAAGTCCGAATCTTTTTTGACGTCGGTCCGAATTCGAACCTCCGAACCCAAATCCGGGATTTTGCTGGTCCGAACAAATCCACGGATAAAGGTTCGCAAACATTTGTTCGGAATGCCCATCTCTGGTCTTCCCAATACTTACAGGTTCTTCCCAGCATAACAATCATTATCATCAGAAAGGAGTAAAGAAGAAATGCTTCACATTATATTTTGCATCAAGTTCTTTTTTTGAGAAGCAGCACAGTGGTACTACATGGTGGTGTCTGCATGTGTGGGTGTGTATGCCCACGTCTGTTGTCATTACGTATTTAATTGGAGCTCCGATCACTAATGCAGCTGTACCACTATTGACATATGTAAAGAGGCGTAAATAAGAAAGTAGTGATAGTTACACACACACACACACACACACACTTGGTTTGGATTCTTTAAAAAAAGATTTCATGACTTTTCAAAGTGTTTTTTTTTTTTTTTCCATATCCAATCCTTCAGGGCTTTAGAATTTTGGTGTACTTCTTGTTTTCAAGTGGTAGCACACTCAGCTTACTATCAAGAAGACCTGAGTTCTGTTCCCAGGTGTGGTGAGACAAATAGGCAAGCTTGTTAATGTGTAATCCCTGTTCACCTAGCAGCAAGTAAATATGAGATGTAATTCAAGGGGTTGTGGTCTCGCTTTCCCGTTGTGTGGTGTATTGTGGCCTCAGTCCTACCCGGAGATCAGTCTATGAGCTCTGAGCTCGCTCTGTAATGGGAAAGATTGGCTGGGTGACCAGACTGCGAATACACACACACACACACACACACACACACACACACACACACACACACACACACACACACACACACACACACACACTCACGCACATCTAGGTTGAATTATTTCAAGAGTGGTTTCTAAGGACTTTTGAATTTTTTTCCGACTGTCTTCAGAATCTGGAATTTTCAGTGTACTTTTTTCGATTGACAACATGCTTGGCCTGCAACTGAAAAGATCAATGTTTGCTAAAATAATAATGCTTATTTTGTAATTATGAACATCTGTATGAGATGATAAAACGTTTCAAATATTCAAGTCCAGGTGCAGTGAGGCAAATGGTCGAGCCTCTTAACATGTAGCTCATGTTAACATAGCATCAAGTTGATGGTGTATGGTGTGTTAGGGTGATTAGGTAGTGAAGGGCCGTCCTGCTACTTAACCGGCCCCACGTTCGAACCTAGACGTGGCATCTCACAAGGTTAACATTATAAGATACTTAGTTTACCACGGCGCCACTGTGCGGGGCTCTCTCCAGAGCCGCCTCACATAGAAGACATCTGTGCACCTGTCTGGTTAATAAACCTACACCAGTGTCAGTCTGCATCTGCCTCACCTCCTACGGCTCTCACCCTAACTTGGCGCAGTGAGTAGGATACTCCACCATCCACATCATCACATCAGCCCGGGCAGACGCTCCCTGCAGTAACTGTGGTGGATACCATCCCACCGGCAAGGCAACTTGCCCGGCACGCAACCTCACTTGCCATGCCTGTGGCAAGTTAGGTCACCTTCAAAGGCTGTGCAGATCAAGGAGGAAACAAGTGAGGCCGGACGCTGTGGCCAGTGCCATGATAGCAGAAGCACATCTCACCACCCAGCCATGTCTGCACGTTACTGTGGCTTTTCCAGGTGATGTGCAGCAGCACTCAACTGTCGCAGACACCGGCGCCCAGGTGTGTATGGCGGGGTGCCAACTCATGCGCGACCTCGGCTTGAGTAAATGTGATCTGCAAGATACCACCATGAGCATCAAACACCTTTCTGGTGGACGCCTGCACGTGCTTGGGGGCAGCACATGCACATTTAGCGTAGGTGGATGCACCATGCGGACCTGCCTGTACTTCACAGAGGGCGTGCAGCAGCTGTACTTATCCCTGGATGTGTGTAAGGCACTGGGCTTAGTACCACTTAACTTCCCCACCATACAGGCGACTGTGGGTGCTTTGGCCCAGGTGGAGGAACCACAACTACCAACCACCCCCCCACCCAGCCTCCTTATGCGCTCACTGAAGACAACATGGCCCTCCTGGAGCAGTGGCTCCTATACCACTTCGGGCGCATGACATTCAATGTGGACCGGACGCCCCTACCAGCTATGTCTGGGCCTCCTCATCACATCCACTTATGCCCAGATGCACAGCCGCTTGCTGTGCACTCACCAGCGTCTGTCCCTCACCACTTCTACGACGACGTGCACAAGCAGCTAGAGGACGACGTAAGGAGGGGCATCATCGAGCCCATGCCTGCTGGCAAACTCACTAAGTGGTGCTCTCGTATGGTGGTTGTTCCTAAAAGGGATGGGCGGCCTCACAGAACGGTTGACTACCAGCGTCTCAATAGGGCATGCTTACGTGAAACTCATCACACCAGCCCGCCTTTCGATGCATTCACCACCGTCCCCAAGCTTACTTTCAAAACCATAGCAGATGCCTTCTCCGGCTACCACCAGATTACTTTGGATGAGGAAATCAAGAAACTCACCACATTAATCACTCCGTGGGGTCGCATCCGGTACTGTCAAACAACAATGGGCCACTGTGCAGCACAAGATGCATTCACAAAACATTTCAATGATGTGATAGTGGTTGTCCCTCGCAAACTCAAGTGCATAGATGACACACTCTTGTATGACTATGGTGTTCCCAGTGCGTTTTGGCACACGTACCAGTTTCTGCATACATGTGCTCAAAACGGCATCACACTCCATCCAGACAAGTACCGGTTCTGTAGACGGACTGTGTCATTCGCAGGATACCTACTCAGATGGGAAAACTACGCTCCGAGCCCGGATCTCCTAAGCAGCATTACCAAATTCCAAATGCCTGCATCGCCCCCCTCATGAAGCCCTTTAGAGAACTTCTCAAGAAACCTTCAGGTAAAATGGTGTACTGGGACAGCCAGCTGCAGGACATCTTCGAGACAACGCAGCAAACCATCGGTCAGCTCGCTGCAGAAGGACTGCAGTATTATGACATCACTCGACCCACCACTGTGTTCACAGACAACAGCAGGCACGGCATCAGTTTTGTTGTTATGCAGCAATACTGTCAATGTGTCACGCCAGAGACTCCACTTTGCTGCAAGGGTGGCTAGAAGTTGGCGCTCTGTGGCAGTCATCACTTAACGAAGGCAGAGCAGAATTACTCCATGCTGGAGGGCGAAGCCTTAGCAATTGTTTGGTGTATGAAGAAGGCACAATTGTGTCTCCTGGGCTGCCCTAACTTAACGTTTGTCACAGATCACCGCGCTCTCACAAAGATATTCATGACAAGGAACTCAAAGACATCACCAATCCTTGTGTGATGAATCTTAAGAAGAAAACCCTGATGTACACCTTCAGCGTTAAATACCTGAAGGGTGAGGCCAACCGCACAGCTGACACGCTGTCCTGTTACCCCATGCTTCACAGCAAGCCTGATAAGACCGACCTGGCAGATGACGAAACAATGTGCTCGGCCGTGGTAGTGGCCACTGCCTGCTCCCTGGAGTGTAATGAAGGCCTCGTCATGGACCTCAGCATGGTAGAAGACAAAGCTCGGCAGGATGAGGACTACAAACTACTCCATGACCATGTTGCTGTTGGTGACTGGGCGCCCCAAAAGAATGAGGAACTGCTTACTGGATGAGACGTCACCTATCTTGTCATGGGGACATCGTTATGTACACCACCGATGATGGTCATCTTCGCGTGGTTATTCCCTCGGGTCTGCGCCGCACTGTCCTCACTAACCTTCACTCTGGCCATCAGGGTAGGGATTCCATGTTGTGCCGAGCCAGACAGTCCGTGTACTGGCCGGAGATCAATGCTGCGGTTGAGCAGAAAAGGCGGCAGTGCCATACATGCGAAGTTAATGCCCCGTCTGCCCCTGCAGAGCCACTCATGGCCACCCCTCTCCCCACACATCCTTTTCAGGAGGTGGTGGTTGACTTGTTCCAGCTATTGGGGGAAGTGTATGCGGCCTATGCAGACAGACTGACCAGCTGACTGGAAGTGGAGCATTTCCCCACAAACTCTACCAGCGCTCATTTAATACCTATCTTCTGCAGGTGGTTCAGGAGATTCGGCATCCCAGAAATCTTGTCCTGTGATAGAGGCACCAACTTCACGAGCGCAGACGTTCGGTCCTTCCTCTCTACTTGGCGGGTGGAGCTGCGCCTCTCTTCTGCACACTTCCCACAATCCAATGGTCGTGCTGAGGTGGCGGTCAAATCCGCCAAACGACTGCTGAGAGGGAACACTGGGCCAGGTGAATCGCTCAACTCTGACGCAGCCGCCACAGCGTATCTCCTACTCAGCTACTCATGGGCCAACAGCTGCGAGACACCATACCTGCCGCCACGGAACACTATTGCATTGGCAAGTGGTGGGTGTGGTTGCTACGTAGGCGCAAGAGGACCGTGGCCTGCACTGGGGAGGTCATGTCCGCAACATTCAACAAGTGACCAGCAGACGACCGACCGACCAAGGTGACTCATCCCTTGGACCCTATACCCGTAGGTCATCGCGTGCATCTACAGAATCAGCAGACGGGAAGGTGGGACTGTCTTGGTACTGTGATCGACACGCCAGCTCCGTGGCAGTACCTTGTCTGTCTACACGGCAGTGGACAGGCATCCCTCAGGAACTGTCGTCATCTCCAACCTACTTCACCAGACAATCCACCAGGAGCCTCACCTGCATGTGACAACCAGGGGGACGACCTCAGCGGCAACAGTGATGACTGGGCACCCACTCCACCTCCTTCCCCCACACGGCCACGATGCACAGTCTGTGCCCCCAACTATCTCTCTGATTACATCTCCTCCCCAGGTCTCCCTTAGCATATTGTTCTGTGTTTGGCTTATCTTGTGTATTTCAGCATATCCCTCCTTTGCTTTCACTTCTTTGTTCATTGTTTTTTGCACATACGGGTTTTGCTGCAATGGAAGGGGAGTGTTAGGGTGATTAGGTAGTGAAGGGCCGCCCCGCTAATTTACCGGCCTGACGTTCGAACCTACATGTGGCATCTCGCAGGGTTCACATTATAAGATACTTAGTTTACCTCGGCGCCGCTGCGCAGGGCACACGGCAGTCTCTCCAGAGCTGCCTCACATAAAAGACATCTGTCCACCTGTCTGGCCAATAAACCTACACCAGTGTCAGTCTGCGTCTGCCTCACCACCTATAGCTCTCACCCTAACTGTGTGTGAGTGATTTCAGTCCTACCAGAGATCAGTCAGAATGAGCTCTGAGCTGTTTCTGTAAGTCAAAGGGGAACCACTGGCTGGATAACCAGCAAACAACCGTAGGTGAATAACACACACACACACACACACACACACACACACACACACACACACACACACACACACACACACACTGTACCAATGTTCAGGGGAGATAACAAAGAAGAGCCTTTGAACTACAGACCAGTGTCCTTAACGAAGGTAGTTGCAAAAATAATAAAAAAAATAGTCAAAGACAGATGGATGCAACAGCTAGAAGAGTCACATACAATAACTGGAAAAAAATTTAGTTTCAGAAGGGGAAGATCTTGTGTCACAAACTTATTGAGCTTCTACAGTAAAGCAATAGATATATTTCAGAAGAGGGACGGATGGACAGACTGTGTCCACCTGAATCTAAAAACGCTTTTCATAAAGGACCACATCAAAAATTGCTATGGAAAATTAAAAATATAGGTGGTTTACAGGAAAAGTACTGAATTGGATAACAGTCTTCTTAAAGGACAGAGAAATGAGAACTGATAAAAGGTGAAGGAGCAAAATGGTGCAGAGTTATAAGTGAAGTTTCACAGGGAATGGTTCTCTCCCCTGTAATGTTCATAGTGTATACCAATGATATGGTTGATGAAGTTTTTTTTTTCATGCAGGAGAGAAGACCAGCCAAGGGCAACAAAATATTAAAGAAAATGGCCCACTTGAGTGCTGGTTCTCTAAAAGACAAGTAAAGAGTTAGCCAAAATTAGAGAGCAAATGTCTTGATACCTCCCTCTTAAAAGAAATCAACTCATAGGAAGGCAGAGATAGAGAAGCAGATAGGGAGTTCCAGAGTTTATCATAGAATGGTATGGATGATTGAGAGTACTGGTTAACTCTTGCAGTAGAGAGTTAGACAGAATAAGGGTGAGAGCAAGAAGAAAGTCTTGTGCAGCAAAACTGCAGAAGGAAGGTAGGCATGCAGTTAGCAACAGTTAGAACAGTTAGTATGAGAAATCGCGATAAAAGATAGAGATGCAACATTTTGGTGGTGAGTGTGAGTGGAATGCCCCAGACATGCAAAGAGTATTCCATACAAGGGTGGATAAGGTCCTTGTACAGAATTTGCAGTTGGAGGGGTGAGAGAAACTGACAGAGATGCCTCAGAATGCCTACCTTCATAGAAGCTGTTTTAGCAGGAGATGAGATGTGAAGTTTCCAGTTGAGATTATGAGTAAAGGACAGACAGAGGATATTCAGTGCGAAAGAGGGAGACAGTTGAGTGCCATTGAAGAAGAGGGGAATAGTTGTATGGAAGGTTGTGTTGAGTTGACAGATGGAGGAATTGAGTTTTCAGGCATTAAAAACTATTAGATTTTCTCTGCACCAATTGGAAATCTTAGAAAGATCAGAAATCAGGTGTTCTGTGGCGTCCCTGCATGATCTCTTGACTTTTTGATGGGTTTGTCATCTCTGAAAGGACGTAGGGTGGTATCATTAGTGTAGGAGTGGATAGGGCCAAAAATTTGGTTAGGAAGATCATTAATGAATAACAGCAAGAGGACAGAGGAACACCACTATTAATAGATTTAGAAGAACAGTGACTGTCTACTACAGCAGCAATAGAACGGTCGGAAAAGAAACTTGAGATAAAGTTGCAGAAAGGATAGAAACTAGGAGGTCAGTTTTGAAATCAAAGCTTTATGCCAGACCTTATGAAAAGCTTTTAACATGTCTAATGCGATAGCAAAAGTTTCACTCAAATCTCTGAAAGAGGATAACCAAAACTCAGTAAGGAAAGCCAGAAGATCACCACTAGAGCGACCTTGACAGAAGCCATACTGGCGATCATATAGAAGATTGTGAAGTGGCAGATGTTTAAGAACCTTCCTCTTTTACGTTAAGGCCTGTTCATCTTCTGCCCATTAGTGGTACAGGCAATTTTATTTATAATGGTACCCATATCACCACCCAAGCTCATCTTGGGTGTAGCCACTTAGAATCTGGGTATCATGGTGACATGTAGGTAACTTTAAACCACTCGACAAAATGGCAGTGTTTAAGGCTGTACATGGTGGGATTAAAACCTATGAGTGGACGTCTGCCCGATCCCATGCTCACCACCTTATCCACTATGCCACTGCCTCTTATTAAGGATAGATTCAAAAACTTAAGACAAGCAAGAGATTAAAGCCATAGGATGGTAGTTTGAGGTAATAGAACGGTCATCCTTTTTAAGGAACAGGCTGAATGCAGGCAGTAAGAAGGAAAGGTAGAAGTCGATAAAAAAAAGATGAAAGAGGTTGGCCAGGCAAGATGCAAGCTTCGAAGCATAGTTTTGAGAACAATTGGAGGGACCATATCAGGTGCATAAGCCTTCCGAGGGCTTAGGCCAGCGAGAGCATGGAAAACATCATAACGAAGAATTGTGATTGAAGACATGAAATAATCAGTGGGAGGAGGAAAGGGAGGGATAAGCCCAGAATCATCCACGGCAGAGTTGTTAGCAGTGGTTTGACAGAAGAGTTCAGCTTTAGAGATGGAAAAGATTGCACAGGTACCATCAGGATGAAATAAAGGAGGGAAAGATGAAGTGAAGTTATTGCAGATGTTTTTGGCTAGATGACAGAAGTCTCAAGGGGAGTTTGAGTTTGAAAGATTTTTTTTCTTCTTTTTTAAGGAGCGTTTGGAAAATTTAAGAACAGATTTGGCATGATTCTGGCCAGAAATATAAAGTGCGTGAGATTCAGGAGATGGAAGACTCAAGTACCTTTTGTGGGCAACCTCTCTATCATGTATAGCACAAGAACATGTA
Source organism: Portunus trituberculatus (assembly GCF_017591435.1). Classification (NCBI taxonomy): domain Eukaryota; kingdom Metazoa; phylum Arthropoda; class Malacostraca; order Decapoda; family Portunidae; genus Portunus; species Portunus trituberculatus. The sequence continues at coordinate 26,683,215 of NC_059298.1, read as the reverse complement.
TAAGGTTTAGGTTGACATAAACAATGAGAAATGTACGCCTCCATGCTAGACACTATCACTTCTGTTATGCGTTCAGCACAAGGAGGGTCTCTGACACAGAAACAGTAATCATTCCAGGGAAAATCAGCATAATATCTCCTCAGATTCCCCAACTGGCAGAGGTAAAATGCCAGAGGCACCTCCACTTTAGGGATCCTGAGGAGGGATTGGAGAAATAGGACAAGATACAGAAATGAGATTGTGATCGGAGGAGCCCAACGGAGATGGTAGGGTAACAAGATAAGCAGAAGGATTAGAGGTAAAGAAGAAATCAAGAATGTTGGGCGTGTCTTCAAGACAATCAGTAATACAAGTATGGTGTTGCACCAGTTGCTTTAGGTCATGCAAGATTGCAAAGTTGAAGGCTAGTTCACCAGGATGGTCTGTGAAGGGAGAGGAAAGCGAAAGCTGGTGATGGATATTAAAATCTCCAAGAATGGAGATCTCCACGAATGGGTTGAAGGACAGAATGTGCTCCACTTTGGAAGTTAAATAGTTATAGAATTTACTATAGTTGGAGGAGTTATCAGAGAGATAGACAGCACAGATAAATTTAGTAAGAGAGTGACTATGGAGTCTAAACCAGATGGTGGAAAACTTGGAAGATTTGAGTGTGGCCACGAGAGCTAGTCAAGTCATTGCCCACATAGACGCAACATCCAGCTTTGGAACGAAAATGAGAATAGAGAAAGTAGGAGGGAACAGAGAAAAGGCTACTGTCAGCAGGGTTGGAGTAATTACAATTCAAAATCTTAATTACAATTACAATTACATTATTAAAACTTTAAATTGCAATTATAATTACAATTACTCATGTGAATTTCAATTACAGTTACAATTACAATTACTACAAGAGACTGTCAATTATAATTACAATTATAATTACCTAGCTTCCAATAGTAAGCTTTGGTTGAAAAGAAAAGCATTAGCATCGTACTGTTGTTATTTATTGAAAAATTACAACACTACTTTGCAGCATAACTAAATTAAGAATTTCCTCCTTTAAATAAACAGTAGTGCAACAAGCTATGTAAATAGGAAAAAAGACTGATTTAGGATTTAATTCTTGTAGTTTTGAATACATGGATGAAAACAAATCTACTGACAGGCTTGTAAAAACTAAATTGCCATTTCATTTTTGAAAAAGTATATATCTGAGCGGTTGCACTAGATGGTAGTTTTTTAAACAATTCACTGTTACACTTGATCATTATCATTGATCTGAAAGAAGAGACCCCAAATTGAGCTCTGTTTGCAGTAAAATAGTTTCCTGCAATGCTAAAAACTCGTTCAGATGGAGCTGATGTAGCAGTAGACCCTAATACATCTCTTGCTAGATTCTTCAATGGACTCATCGCATGTGGTGCTTCTTTCCAGTAAAGTAATGGATCACTGTAAAATGGTTGAGTTCCTTCGTCTACATATTGCTTCAACAAAAGACTCATTGACACTGTGCTTCCCTCTGATCCTTGTTGATTTTCGACTTTGGAGGAACCTGGTAGTGGTAGGAAAGGGAACAATTTAGGTCGTTTTGGTTCAGGATCTTCAGGTAAACCTTGAGAAAGATCATAAGTGTTTCCATCTTCCCTTGCTCTTTTCTTGTCTTTGTGAACAACCTCAGCTTCAAGCATCTCTGACATATGCCAACACTTGGTCCTTCTGCTCTTGTGATGAAATCCAGTTCAGTTTAAATCTAGGATCTAACAAGGCTGCTACTTGAACATCTTTTATTTCCATGTAGGGATCCAATCTTTTCCTTACAGAGTCCAGTAGTACTTTAGCCAGTTTCTCACAGTACTGCAACTGGGCAGTATGAATTAATTGTTCAAGTGAATGAGTAAGTGCCTGAGTGACTGGTCCAACAGCAGTTATAGTCACCTTCTTCTGTCCTTCCACAATTTCCATGGCCTTCTCAAAAGGTTCAAGGACAGTCACAAGCTCCTTTAAGGCAGAAATCTCCACCGGCATGATTTTCTTATTCCTCTGATCTTTCTGGGACAGAAGATCAATTGCATTATTCACCTCTACTGGATTTTTTAGTATAGACTTCACCATTTTCAACTGCGAATTCCATCTTGTTGCATTTTGTGTTTGAAGGACAATCCCTTTTGATCGAAGGTATGGAGCAGCTACTGTTGATTTCTTGATGGAGTTGATCAAGGATGCAATTTTCTGAAGTGTTGTAGAAGTGGACGCGTCTGATTCTCGTATAATAGGTGGGTTGTCCAGTAAGGGTTGCCAACTTGCCATACTCCATCATATACAGTATTCACATATTTGCCACCATAGCAGTAAAACACAAGGATTATCAGAATTTTAGTATGACTGACATTTTTCACAATTACAATTAAATTACAATTACTTTATGATGTAATTAATTATAATTACAATTACTTCATTAAGTTCTACATCCAATTACAATTACAATTACATACTTTAATGTAATTAATTACTTTTCAATTAAATTACAATTACAATTACTCCAACCCTGACTGTCAGTAGCCTCAGAAAGCTGTGTTTTGGTGAGGAAAAGAAGAAGTTTAGTAGAGGAGAGATGGTGTTCCACAGATTGAAAATTAGATATAAGGCTACAAATGTTGCAGAAGGGTAGAAAAAGTTGATGGAGGTGTCAAGACATTAGGGGTCGTCATCAAGAGAGGAGTCCGACCTGGGGACATATTTGGTGGACAGTTATATAAGCTTGTTTGCAGATTGTGCAAATTTACTGAAACAAGTGAAAAATTACGTGGATGGTGAAATGCTTCAGAAGGACTTGAATAAGATACACGAGTTGAGCAAGAAATGGGAAATGGAATTAATGCAAAAAAATGCAGTGATGGAACTAGAGCAAAACAATAGAAGACAGAAAAGATCTTACATTATGGGAAGGGTAGAAAACAAAAGAGAAAGACCTGCAGGGGTATTACAATAAATGTCAATTTATCACCGGAAAAAACGTCAACAACATAGTTAGGGAAACATACAAGTTACTCAGAAAAATTAAATAAGCATTTACCTATATAGATGAAGAAGAAATTAATAGAATACATAATTCAACCTAAACTAGAATATGCTGCATTTATATGGTCACCACATAATAAGAAAGATATAAGGAGGATAGAAAATATTCAAAGAGCTGCAACCAAAATGGTTCAAAGTTTGAGAGATTTAACATGTGAGGACAAATTAAAGACATCAAAACTTCCAACGTTGCAACAGAGGAGAAAAAGGAGACCTAATTGCTATATACAGGGCATGACAGGGGATGGACACAGTCGACAAAGAAGACCTATTTGTGTAGGACTCTAGAAATGTAAGGGAACACAGTATGAAATTGAAAAAGACCGCGTATAGAAGAGACAAAGAAATATAGCTTTCCAAACAGAAGCATAGAAATATGGAACAAGTTGGATGAAACAGTAGTTAAAGCAAGGCTAAACTGGATGACGATAGGTATGGAAACAGGACAACACGAGCATAGCTCTTTTCCTGTAAAACACAAGGTAACTACAACTAGATAAACACACACACACACACACACACACACTGCGTAGTACCACTACGCTACGCAGTGTGTGTGTGTGTGTGTATTTACAAATAGGTAAATACACACACACCGCGCAGTGTAGTGGTTAGCACGCTCGGCTCACAATCGAGAGGGCCGGGTTGAGTCCCGGCGCGGCGAGGCAAATGGGCAAGCCTCTTAAGGGGAGAGTCCGGTTTGGAGACCCCAAAAATATAAAAAAAATGACTTTTTGTGAAAAAAATATATTTGGTAGATATACATTTTGGCAACTATCTCGCAAAGATTTAAAAGGAAACTTGCGATAGTTTCCCTTTAAATCCCGTTTAAAGGTCCCGCGCTCAACCACGTGCAGCAGCTGTGCGTTTGTTTACATCAGCAGAGTAAGTTTTTTCCACCCAATTCTACGAAAAATGCTAAAATCTGAACTTTTTGTGTGTGGATATGATATGGCAAGACTGACGACGAGTCTGTGTGGTATCAGTGTTCGGTGGGTCGGTCACAGGGCTCAGTGCTCTCGTAGCTACAGTCACGCCAGGATGCTGCGCTGTTTCTCGCGACCTCTCTCAGCCCATATCTCAAAACATAAGTTATTCCCCTTCTAACGTTAACCTTGGAGCCAGTTTTAGCTTGATTTCAATGAAACAAAGACTAAAAGGCAGAGGAATACTTTCTCTTCAAATCATCGTCGCTGTTTTTTTTATATATGTCTGGTTTAATTTTATATTAATATTTTTTTGGTCAAAAAAAGGCAAAAAAAAAAAAACACATTTAAAAAAAAATCATAAAACAAATTTAAAAGCTGAAATGAAAAATCTAACGACGAAGAAACATTTCATATTATAACGTCTCTAAGTCACAGAAAAATGAAGGTTGTGGGGCCAATAATAACGACGGAGATTCGCTTTTAAATTTTCGTTGTAGTTGTAGTTGGAGGGGGGGGGAGGGGGACAAGAATGGGGGTCAATGTCTAATGTTGATGTAAATGATGCCAATACTTCACAACATAAAAATCAGAGCGATTCATGCATATTTACCGGAGATATGGCACCCCCGATCTAAACCGGACTCTCCCCTTAATGTGTGGCCCCTGTTCACCTAGCAGTAAATAGGTACAGGATGTAACTCGAGGGGTTGTGGCCTCGCTTTGCCGGTGTGTGGAGTGTGTTTTGGTCTCAGCCCTACCCGAAGATCGGTCTATGAGCTCTGAGGTCGCTCCGTAATGGGGAAGACTGGCTGGATGACCATCAGGCAACCGAGGTGAATTACACACACACACACACACACACACACACAAACTTTTTTTTTTATAAAGTTGACTGCCCAATTACCTTTCATGAGAAGCGCGATTTGTTCTAAATCAGTATTTATAATATTGTGAAATTTTTGCACGAAGCCAACAAATCACGGAAGTCCCGCTCCCCCTCCCAGGGGAAGTTACGCCTCCACAGGCCAAAGACGCTCGGCTGCTTCACTCCCTCTTGGTGGAGCAGTCTTCGTCAGCGCCGAATGTCGGGAAGCGGGAGGAACCGCGTATGCTTACCTTGTAATAGTATTCAATACACTGACATGCTTTGTTGCTCTTTAAGGCGACAGTGTTGAATTTTTTTTTTTTTTTTTCATTCGCTCGATCCTGCCCTTGATCTGTTGCACATTCCCCACTACACCCCCTCCTCTCTCTCTCTCTCTCTCTCTCTCTCTCTCTCTCTCTCTCTCTCTCTCTCTCTCTCTCTCTCTCTCTCTCTCTCTATATATATATATATATATATATATATATATATATATATATATATATATATATATATATATATATATATATATATATATAATTCACATTCCCTTTCAGGCTTTAATGCTACAGCTTATATTACCATTAATACTAATTATATGTTAATGCTGCTATTACTGCTACTACTACTACTACTACTACTACTACTAAATAATAATAATAATAATAATAATAATAATAATAATAATATTATTATTATTATTATTATTATAATGCTTCAGTACAAACATTGTTATTACTGTAGAAGTAGCAAATTAAGACTTTTTTTCTTTTTTGTGACCTGAAGAACGCGGGATGGATGGATGGGAAAAGCAGTAGAGATATATTTCCACGAGGAAAAAATATATAATCATAGTACAGATAAATCATTTTGACTTGCGATCTTGTGTGAAGTGTTCCCTTGCGAATCAAGCGGTTGTCATTAGAGTTTTAGAGATCGTTGCGTGCTGAAAATGACACTTTTTTTTCTAATTTTTGCAGCACTACTTCATCTTGTCGTAAATCTTCTAGGAAAACATTGTGTTGTGTGGTGTTCGTGATGAGAATACAGTGGAATGATGCCTCCTTGCCTCCTTAATCCACTGGTAGAGAGAGGGATTTTTTTAATCTCCAAGATAGCAAAGCACACGCACTATTACATTTGTGTGTGCGTGCGTGCCTGCGTACCTGGCCGGCGGCTGCGCGCCTGTCTCTGCCTGTCTGCCTGCTGGGTTTTTTTTTTTTTCTTTTTCTGTTTATTTACTTTATTTTTATTTAACTTATTTTCCTATTCACTTGTTGTTTTTCTCCTCTTACCTTCCCTTCCCACCGACCCCGATGCGTGAATGTGTCTTTATTACGAATGTGTTCGTGACGTTTTACAAGAGGATAAGAAAATGAAAAATGCTAACACACACACACACGTGCACTTCTTTCATACATTTCTTACTGCAGTTTGCAAAAAGACAATAATTCAGTAGCACATTCTGCAGTGTACTCGCACGCTCACCAGAAGAAATTAATTGCTTTAAAAATTCAACAGCCGCTGTTAGGGGACTGAAGGATGGGAGTCGGGGCAGGACTGGGGGAGTGAAACAGGGATTAGGGAATGGGATCAGGCAGTGGGAATGAGGGGCAGCCAGTGTTGGAGGAAGGGGGATAGGCAGTGGGGAAGGGTCACGTAGCTGAGGGAAGGTGAGGCACCTCAGGAATATTTACATACTTGTCTATACTGTAGGAGTGAATTAAAAGCCCTGGATGAGAATAAATTTACATATAAAAGTAAGGTAAGGGGCAAGAAGCCATTAGGCCTGCACGTATCATTCCGTTTCAAACGTTTCTACCTTTTTCCACCATCACCATTATCCATAAATTTGTCTCATCATTGAAAGATTTCTAATGACTCGGCATTGAGAACTGAATTAATTCCATTCATCTACCATCATTTTATTTGAGTTCTAATTTTGCCTGCCATCCTTGTTAATATCGCCGCAATGATGGTTGTGTAGGCAGTTCACCATTCACATCAGCGTCCCGTGTTGTGGCATCGCGAAAATTGTGAAGATGGTGCGGCTGTGACCTCCCACTCTCATTGAACATTAATAAACCGTTAATTGCTTGCCGGAGCTGCAGTGAGTGATGAGGTACCGTTGTACACCTTACATTATATATATATATATATATATATATATATATATATATATATATATATATATATATATATATATATATACACACACACACACACACACACATATATATATATATATATATATATATATATATATATATATATATATATATATATATATATATATATATATATAAGTTTCTATGCAATATATATATATATATAAAGTTTATCTGTAAAGGCGGCGTCACACTAGCACTTTTTCCGTCGTCTCAGGCGATTTCCGTCTTTTTACTCTTCTGTCAACTCTTTCCGTCGTCTTAATAATCGGTAGACAATTAATTATAGGCCCTCCTTTTCCGCTGCCAGAGCATATTCACATGGAAATGACTACCCTTTCGATGCAACTGACTTTAAAATTCTACAGAAAGTTAACTCCAAAACAGATCAAACTATTAGAAGTATTTTTCATTAAACACACCCAATCAGAGCTAAATGATCAACTAGGCTCGAGTAAGCTTCACATCTTACAATGGGCTTCGGAGCTTCTTTTTTTTTTTTTTTTTTCTCCATTTTCTCTTACTCTACTTCTACCTGCATCGTCAGTCCTCCTCTTCGTAACGCACACACAGGTTGGTTCCCCCGAATACGGCCTTTTTTTTTATTTTACTTGTTTTTTGTGCGTCTTGTTAATGATGTTCTTATATTGTTTCCGTGCATTTTGTTTTGTCCTATTTTGTTTTACGTTTCTAATGTTTATCCTTTTAAGTTTTTTTTTTTTTTTTTTGTCAGTTTGTGTTACTTTTTATATTTGTACTTAATTTCATAAATATTTGTAGATCCTGAAGATGCCTTTTATGCCAAAGCGAAACGTCGATAATAAAATGAAGAAATTGAAGGCCCTAGCTTAGTTTTCCTCCTAATCTAAATATTGAACTAATACATATATATATATATATATATATATATATATATATATATATATATATATATATATATATATATATATATATGGTGTGTGAGGTTACAGTCTTGTCCAAAGATCAGTAATTAAGCTCCCACTCAGAGGGTAACGGCTCGGTGGTGTGTGTCCTATACAGATTTTATAGTGATCAGACCAAGGTGGTGAGTCTCTCTCTCTCTCTCTCTCTCTCTCTCTCTCTCTCTTGTGTGTGTGTGTGTTTATTTATGGTCTGACCATTTTATGAAGATCACTTATTAAGGTGTTATTATAGGTGTTAGCTTTTTCGGGGATATCCCGGCCTGCGGCGTTGTCACATGATTGATTGATTGATAAATTTATTGTTGAATTAATAAATAATTGCAACAAAGGCCTTGCCACCCACCCCCTGGGCAAAGACTTAAGGTTAAAGTATCACAAAAATAACTCTGGACAGTATACACAGCAAGAATACAAGTATTTCAATAAATAAATACAGATATTGCACACCTTATTGCTTAAACATCTTACAGTCTGGGAGCAAACTGAGGATATTCCCTGAGTATATCCCTGAGGGTGGCAGAGTCTAGGAGATGGTCAATGAGGCTGTACAAGTCATGCTGACCTTGTGGCCTAAATTTAGCAATGAGAGGATATTCCATGATGTAGTGACAGCACACACCAGGAGAAGCACTGACTTCCCAAAAGTATTTGTAGCCTAATCTGAGCCTCATTGCCACCCTGTCATGTGATGCAGTGTGTCTCCCGTAGGTGTAAGCACAGCTCTGGGAGACACGTGCATAGTGAAGACTAATGCTACTGCCCCTATGGCAACAAAGCTCCAACTGATCACTAATGCTACTTTGTACAAAGTCCTTAATGCTACTCTTAACATAACCCAGAGTGTAATCAGTGCCAGGGTCCACTGTGTCATCTTGTAGGGCACACTGAGCAAGGTGGTCTGCTTTTTCATTTAACGGGATACCCACATGAGAGGGTATCCAGATGAAATGGACCGTGGCACCAGCACCTTCTAGGGCGTGGATGAGATCAAGACACTTATTAACTAGATCACAGTCCATGGGGAGGTGGATTGAAGTGCGTACAATGCAGCCTGACTGTCAATAAAGAAATATACATTCTTATGGAGAGGCGCCACAATGTGGAGCGCCTCCAGTACAGCATACAGTTTTGCTCTAGTACAAGACATAGGTGCAGGGAGCCTCTTGGAAACCTCAGTGTCAGTGTAGAGACTGGCAGAGATGTAGTCACGGATGAACAGCCCACATCCAGACCCTCTCTCTCTCTCTCTCTCTCTCTCTCTCTCTCTCTCTCTCTCTCTCTCTCTCTCTCTCTTGTGTGTGTGTGTTTATTTATGGTCTGACCATTTTATGAAGATCACTTATTAAGGTGTTATTATAGGTGTTAGCTTTTTCGGGGATATCCCGGCCTGCGGCGTTGTCACATGATTGATTGATTGATACATTTATTGTTGAATTAATAAATAATTACAACAAAGGAGGAGGATGGGCCTTGCCACCCACCCCCTGGGCAAAGACTTAAGGTAATGTTGTCACACATGCACTAATAATATGCAGCTCAAGTCAGGTACTTAATACTTCATAACTGAATGGTGTTGTACATATGCATTGTACAATGATGCTCTAAAAATGCAAGTTAAAGTAATTTGTGTTTATTTTTAAATATATTTTGCATTGTTTTTGCAAACACTTGACAACGTTTCCTCCGAGCGTTGTCACATCCCTCTGGGTGACCAAGTGAGGTCACAGGTGAAAGTGACCGTGTTAGTGATCTTCATAAAATGGTCAGACCATAGTTATATATTACATGGTTCGAGCAGGATGCATAGTGACCTGTCTCCATATCTACATTTGTCCAACTTTTCCTTAAATGTGTGTACACTTATTTTTGCTGTTACAATCTCTTCACTTAATCCATTCCAGGTGACCACCGTCTTATGTGGAAAACTGAACTTCTTAATGTTCCTCCGACACTGTCTATTTCCATCCTCAGTCAGTGTCACCAGGTCTTGTCTATTTTTTTTTTATACGATTTACTGACTTATACATCAATATTAGGTCTCCTCTTTCCCCTCTATCTGTAGGGAAGAACCTTTATTTCTGGGACCATCTTTTTAGCAATCCTTTGGATTCTTTCTAGTTTCTTGATGTCTTTCTGACTTTATCGTGATACAGTGACCATGGCACTACTGCTGCATATTCTATTTTTGATCTTATCATAGTGGTTATGATCTTTTTCATCATACTTTTACCCATATAATTAAATGCCATCCTTTTGTTAGTGTCTTTCATGATGAAGCAAATAGTCCATTTCTGTGTGTCTGGAGTCAGGGTGTCTTGTATAATCACTCCCAGGTTTTTCTCTTCACTCTTTTTCATTATAATTTCTTCTTCCATTTTATATTCCACGTAGGTCTTCCATTACTTTTACCCATTTTCATTATATGGCATTTCCTGGTATTAAATTTTAATTACCCCTTCTGGCTCCATTTCCAGATCTTGTCAATATCTTTCTGCAATTCCATACAGTCACTGATGTCCCTTATTACTTTCAAAAGCTTCACATCATCTGTAAACAAATTTATGTAGGTACTCAAACCCTTTTGTATATCGTTGACATATACTTGGAACATAATTGGAGCCAGCACTGAACCCTGTGGTATGCCACTGATTACTGTGCTCCACCTTGATGGGGCATCTTTTATCATTGCCCTCATTTCCCTATCTGTTTAGTAGTCTGTTCATCAAATTTAAGATTTTTCCCTTTATTCCTTCCATGTGTTCTATTTTCCATAGGAGTCTTCTATGTAGTACTCTGTTGAAAGCCTTAATATCTAGATACACTGTGTCAACCCATCCATCTCTTTGTTATGGTTAATGTCTAGGGCACAGTAAGGTTGGTAGGTGAGCAAGTGTCATTCATTCCCTCTCTCTCTCACATAGCATTAACAGGGATGTTGATACAATACCAGTAGGTTTATCACTATATCAAGAATACAGTTCACTACACTAAGACAGTCTGCACACACACAAAGTCCAGAGTCCCCTGACAGTCGCCAGGAATGTCACGGCCAATTCATGTGACTGCCAGATACAGTCTCACTCCAGCAGGCTTCATCTGATGCACCTTCGTAAGCAAACTCATTGATATGGTGACTGACTGGTACATTTAGGAACATTAATAAATGTATGGATTACAATAGTTAAAGTATTATTTAATTATAAAGATAAGAAATATAATATATGTTATGTACTATTAAAGGTATTTCTATGCTATTATACAGGTTATAATTACATGTATATAATCTAACAACTAAAGATTCCTACACTAAAGCTGTGAGAGCAGATGTTGACCTTTTTTGGTCTCTTGGAACTGCATGCAGAGGAAAAGAAGAATGTGCCCATCTCTCACGGCTGTATTTGTAGAAACCTTGTTGGTGATCTCACCCACTGTTTCATCAAGTTATTTGTTGCTATGTTTAACAATTCCTCTGCCCACTCACCACCATTCACTACTTCGTAGTCTTCCCACACTATTTCCTTACAGTTAAAGTCCCCGACTATCATCACTCTTTACTTTCTGGTGAGTTCCTGTTTTATTCTGTCTAGAGTATTTCTCATGTGTTCATGTGTTGGTGAGTGTGTGGCGTGCGCACCTCAATGTAGTGATACAGTTTCACGTCATGTTACACCTGCAAATCAAAACACAACGCGTGTACAGGTAGCCATTCACAGCGTGACATCAGTTCAAGTGGATGACATCCTGCCAATCACAACACAAATCGTAGGATCCCTTTCAATCTTGCGGTGGGGGGTGTCCACTGCCCACAGTGAATCCTCCAGCCACTTAGATTTTGGATATGGCGAGTGATAGATATGCAGAATGTGATTTGGGTTTATTTGCGTTTCTCTAATATAGTGGGAAAAGCAAAGACTTAATTGATTTGTGCGTTCATCATAGACTGATTTTACAAGAAAGGCTTTGTGAAAATTGTGGACAAACAATGTGGAGTGTGCGGAAAGACGGCTGTGTGTCGTAGATGCAAAAATATCCACTTACCAATTATGTTGACTGTTTGCCCTTGGCGGTATGTATATGTATGAAGAGGTTACAATTCAGTTGCCGGAGCGAGCGAAGCGAGCAGAGGCTGCCCGTTACTGTTATGCCCGTTAGGTTAGGTTAGGTTAGGTTAGCTAGCAGGTTATTATGTTAGGTTAAGATAATTTCAGTTAAAATTATCCATGAATTATTTATTTTTCTACCTTTTTACTTAAAAAACGGCTGTTTTTGCCCTTAGATTTTATGGGGGCAGTCCCCCGGATAACAGGTTATTACGTTAGGTTATGATAATTTCAATGAAAATTATCCATATTTAAAAAAATTTTTGAACATTTTTTTCATTAAAAACGGGTTTTTGTCCTGAGATTTTTTGGGATCGCCATATCTTGCCTCTTTTGGCTCTTCCCCCCACAAAAAAAACCCAATTCTCCACAGTCCCCCAAATTTGCTGGGGCTGGTGGGGAGGGTGGAGAAAAGGGGGGAGATGCTATTCTTCACTTTTACCATCCTCTTTTAAGAGATTTTGGTGAAACTTTTCCTGTTGTATTAAACATATCAAAAGCTTTTGATAGAGTCCGACACAAAAGTCTTGGTCATCCTCTTTTAGAGATTTCAATGAAACTTTTGCCATGTATTAGATATATTAAAAGCTTTTGATACAGTCTTGGTGCAAAGTTTTGATTTCAAAACTGTCCTACGGTTTCTATCCTCCTCTGCAACTTTATCTCAATTTTCCATTCCGACCATTCTATTGCAGCCATGGTAGACAGCCACTGTTCTTCTCCTAATCTATTAACAGTGATGTTCCTCAGTTCTGTCCTGTCACCCGTTTTCTATTATTCATTAAAGATCTTAATCAAACTTCTTGACCTATCCACTCCTACGCTGATGATACCACCCTACACTTTTCCACATCTTTTCAGAGATGAGCACCCTTTCAGAAAGTCAACAGATCCCACAGGTATGCCACAACGCCTGACTTCTGATCTTTCTAAGATTTCTGATTAGGGCAGAGAAAATCTAGTAGTTTTCGATGCCTGAAAAACTCAATTCCTCCATCTATCAACTCAATACAATCTTCCAGCCAACTATCCCCTCTTTTTTAATGACACTCAACTGTCTCCCTCTTCTACACTGAATGTCCTTGGTCTGTCCTTTACACATAATCTTAACTGAAAACTTGACATCTTGTCGATCTTGATCTTCTATGAAGTTAGGTGTCTCTGCCAGTTTTTCACATCCTTCCAACTGCTGACTCTGTACAAGGGCCTTGTATAGAGCACTCTTTGCATGTTTAGGGGACTCCATTTACACAGTTTTGTTAGATAGGGTGGAATCAAAAGTTTTTTGTCTCATCATCTCCCGTTCTATGACAGTGTCATAACCGGCCTTTGATGGCTAGTTACACATGCGAGCTGATTTTACTTTACACTGCTTACCTGTTAACTCAGGTATGGGTGAGTGACCAAGGCTAGTGGATTCTTTTGTGAGATATTTCACAAACACAGTTCAAACCAACTAAATTTATTATTGAAGAAAAATAATACAACAACTAAGCATAAAACCAGCAAGACACTACATAACCACATACTGTTATATAATTCACTTTGTGTCTCAACTTCTATCCATCAAAATACATGTGACTACTCACTTCGCTCGTCCAAGTCGATAAACTCCTACGGTACAACACATCTGTGATCACTACATGCAAAGGATCACCAAAAATATTCTAAGTCCATTCTGCTTCCACAGTACAGGCAACCCCCACTTAACGAAGGGGTTACGTTCCTAAAAAACACTTCGTTAAGCGAAACTTCGTTAAGCGAACCAATTATAACAAGTTTAACCCCTGACTTGACCTTCCATTAAGAGTAAGCAAAATGAGAGTGCATCATCGTACAGTGAAAGGTTTAATGAAAGTAAAAATTATGAAGTTAAACATTTAGGCAGTTTAATTTAAGACATTATAATGTACACTAATGTATATATGTACGTAACTTTATAATGTTGATGATCGTAAAGTTATGAAGGGAGGGAGAGTGAAACGGGAAAGATACTAACCGGCAACCTGTGGAATGTAAACAAAGGGCGCATCATTGTACCGCATACAAAACTTATGTACCACATTTCCACAAGGCTTTAAATTTTATCCATTGTAGAGTCACGAGTTCAGGTGGTTCCTTTAGCTTGCAAGGAAGATACGGTCTCACCAGCCTTCTTAATAGAGTCCGCTGACTTGAAAATAGTAGACAGTAGATGGATTCAAGATGGTGGCAAGCAATGCTATAGTTTTCTCGTCTCTCGTGTCTGTGAATAATATCCAGCTTCACTTCGAGAGTAAGAGACTTCCTGGTCTTCTTAGGAACACTAGGCCACATTGCAGGGCGTTTTGGTGGTTAGCTGCTGGGGACGCTGTTATGTTTTGAACAGGGGAGTGAGTGGTGCGTGTGTTGTCTACGAGAGGCTTGATCTTGATCTTGATTCTACAGGTGTCTCAGGATATCTCCTGAGGCAGGCCTTCGTATCAGCAGCTCCTGGTGTATTCTAAAGCCTGTCAGCTTGCGTGATACGGCGAGGCTTTCAAACTTGGAAAAAATGACCTGGATAAAACTTCGTTAAAGCGAGTTTGGTGTTCGTTAAACGAGCAGATGGTAGTAAAATGAAACCTTCGTTTTAGCGAAATTTTGTTGTGTGAACCTTCGTTAAACGGGTGTTGCCTGTACATATCGCACGAGGCTCTATGACACTTAGGAAAATTACTCTAGGTTACTACTTACTAGTAAGGTGAAGCAGAGGAGGAACCCAGTCTTCATGGTGAAGTTAACACCATAAAAAAATTAGTGAAAGATAAGTTAGGCTGGAAGAATGATGTGTTTTCATCCTGTGCTTCTCCCTATATTCACTTCTATCCTACGATACCATCGGTCACCACTACATATAACTTGATCACTTGTCCTTGGCAATGGGCAGTGGGCAGGCGGAGGGCCTCCCGGCAAAAAACAACAATTACCTCTACATTATCTCTACCCAAATATCGTTAGCCGTGGGTCTCTCACATGTTTTTGCTTATCACATTGTTGTGTCTTGCCCACCAACTCAGTGTCCATCCATGGCGCCATCCACTATTGGGGCCTCTGCAGCTGCAGCTGCGTCATACCCATATATATCTCTGTCCCTCTGCTCTACTTGTCTCCCATGGTCACCCTCTGTGTAGCGTGTTAGTTCCTGTTGTTGGCGCTGGTGTTGTCGCTGGTCGGCCTCCCGACAACTGACTATCTTCAGTCTCTTTCTCCCTGCCAGAATGTTGTATCTCTTGCTATCTTTTATTTCTATTTTCATGCTAACTGTTCTTTTGATCTTACTAACTGCATGCCTCCCCCCATCCTGCAGCATCGCTGCACAAGGCTTTCTTCTTCATTTGTCCAACTCTAATGCAAGATTGAGTTAATCAGTACCCTCAATCATTCATACCTTTCTCTGATAAATTCTGGAACTCCCTGCCTGCTTCTTATTTCTATCTTCCTACAAGAGAGGTTTCGAGACATTTGTCCCTGACTTTTGGGTAACTCTTATTATCTTTAAGGGAACTGGCAATCCAGTGGACCTTTTTTTTTTCTCATTTTTTTGTTGCACTTTGGCCAGCTTTCCCTCTTGCATAAAAAAATAAAAGAAAAATACCACATTTGTTTGCTGTCTTTTGCTCTGTATATGGAAACATGCCTCTCCAACCTCTCATTATACTTGTCTAGGAATATTTCATACTTTTCTTGGACTGTCTTGCCTTATATGGTTTCCTTCCATTCAATACTGCCCAAGTAACTTCTTAGTTCTTTTGGAATTTGTCTTAGCGTAATTGTGGCTTGTTTGTGTTCATTACATTTCAAAATTCTCTGATCGTGTAATTCATTTTTTACAATCATATAATAATATTTTCCCCATCAGACTTTAATATTTGTTGGTTCTTATTCCCATCTATATCCAATGTGTTTAACATTGCCATTTGTCACACTTCCTGCCCCCCAAATGTTTAGCATGACTGTTTGTATCCATTTCTTCTCCATGTCTCCAAATATCCAGTTATTTGCTGTAACCACTTCATCACTCAATGCATTCCACTTTTCCACCATTCAATGTGGAAAACTGTATTTTCAAATATCCATCACAAGGTGCCTCATCCTAATCTTTACATGTCCTCTTGTCCTTCTAGCTGCTTCTGGCACCACCACTAGGTCTTCCTCATCTATCTTTTCAATGCCATTTACTATTTTATACATTGTTATTAGGTCTCCTCGCTCTCTTCAACCTTGTAAGGTTGGCAGTCGCATTTCCTTCAGCCTTTCTTCATATGTTAGGTCCTGCAGTTCAAGCACCTTCTCTGTAGCTATCTTCTGGATCCATTCTAATCTTCTTATATCCTTTTTCAAGCTCAGTGACCACACCACTGCTGCATATTCCAACTTTGGACATATGATGCTTGTAATAATTTTATTCATCATATCTTTGTCCCAGTACTGAAATGCCACTAATATTTGTCAACATTTTATATGCTGATTGTATGTTTTTTTTTCAGGGTTCTGATTTTCTTGTATAACCACTACCAGATCTTTTCCTCTTTAGTCTTCATTATTTGTTCCTCTCATATTAGTTAGTTCCATACCAGCCTTCATTTACTCTTCCCTAATTGTATTACATGACATTTCTTGGCATTGAACTCAAACTTCCACTTCTTATTCAACTCGTAAATTTTGTTTATATCTTCCTGCAGCACCAAACAGTCCTTTCGGGTTTTGATTACTCTTAGTAATTTTGCATCATCAGCAAACAAATTAATATTAATATAAGTGGTTATCCCATTCTGTATGTCATTTACATATACCTTGAACATAATGGGAGCTAACACTGACCCTTGTGGCACTCCACTTGTTACTTTACTCCAAGATGAGTATGTATCTCTGATCACAGTTCTCATCTCTGTCATTCAAGTAATCCCCTATCCAGTCTAACAAAGTTCTACTCAGTCCTCCTATGCTCTCTAACTTCCAAATTGTCTGCCGTGAGGGATTTTATCAAAAGCCTTTTTTTTATTTCTAGTATACCATCTCTGCTCTCCAGTTCTTCTATTACTCTTGAGTAGAAACTTAATGTTCAACACACATGACCTTCCTACCCTGAACCCAAATTGTCTTTTTGATATAATTTGTTTTTCTTCCAGATATTTAACCCATTTTTCCTTGATAACAATTTCATATATCTTCCCCACAACAGTTGTAAGTGACACCAGTCTGTAATTTAATGGCTTAGTTGACTATCCGCCTTTGAATATTGGGATTATGTTGGCTCTCTTGTAATCCAATGGCACTCGCCCTTTTTAATAAACTTGTAACCATTTCCCAAATTGGATCTAACAGCTGCTCTTTACATTCCTTTTGTGCCCAGCCTGATATACCATCCATTCCCATTGCTTTTCTGACATCCAAATTGCCCAGTAGTCTTCCAATATCTCCTTTGTGCATCATGATTTCCTGCAATCTGCGACAATGCAGTGTCCTTCCTATTTGGTTCTGTAAATTCTTTCTCAGTGAACACAGTTTTGGAACTCTCATTCATGATTTCACTCATTTCCTTTGCTGTTTGGTATGTCTTCCCTCCTTTAATTACTTTTTTTTATTGATTCCTTATTCTTCATCTTATCATCTAACATTGTCACCAGAGTGATTACTAATATAAAAGTAGTACAATGAATGTAGTATTGATAAACTTTAAGTGTACACTTACATGGGAGCTGTTAGTTATGAACTAGCCATGCCGCCTCCACCATCTATTCAGATTAACTTCCATATTCTTTTAAGAGAATTATTCCTTCATCATCTTCTATTTCAATATTTCTCTGAACCTTAATTTGGCCTCACATTATATATCTGCACTCATTGTTTCCTGGCTAAGCACACATTTTGAGTTGGTCATATATGTTCATTCCTTTCATGTTGTTTGCTGCTGCCTTCTTTCTCTTGCAGTCACTTTTGAGCCATTTTTCAACAAAGTAGCTCAAGCGATCAAATTACCTATTTCTCTCGGGTCCCGTTTGCTGCATTCCGATCATAGAACACAAAGTAAAGGAAAGTAAAGAAGCCATCAATCATGCATGTTCCAGAAACGTTAATAGCACATCTGTCTATGACACTTCACCTGGTTTACACATACCTAGTGAATGTTACACATTTCTTCTAAATCCCCTGTTACTGTTTGTCTGTTTTACAGATTATCTTGTCACTGCATCCTTATTTCTTACCACTTTTCTTACTTCCATGATCTTTCACTCTAGGGGTTTTCATAGATCACCAGTGTCTTCGTAATCATGCACTGAAATAATGTTCTGTACATGCTGTCAGAAAATCTTGCATCCAATATA
The DNA here is from genome assembly GCF_017591435.1 of Portunus trituberculatus. NCBI lineage: Eukaryota > Metazoa > Arthropoda > Malacostraca > Decapoda > Portunidae > Portunus > Portunus trituberculatus. Next base: position 26,664,805 of record NC_059298.1, on the reverse strand, counting down.
CTTTTTTTAATGGCTTGCTGATTGGCTCTATGTTTCAACCTTTTAGATGTCATTGAATTCCATTCATCCTTTTGTATCAGATGGGATTTACTTGAATCCAAGTATAAACTTGTATGAAGCAATAATATATTTTTAGGATGTACTACTTTCAAGGTAAAAAAAAAAAAAAAAAAAAAAAAACTAAGGAACTTGGAACTAAGTAACATTTTGTCTGAGGGATTTCATGAAAGTGTAGTGGTTTAGGAGTGGAGGTGTAAGAAAACAAATCCTTCTGCTGCTGTCTCGTTACTCCTTCTGCCAGCATTCATACAAGAAGCCCATTTGTCAGCTCAGTTTAACAACGAACGATACATTGAAACAATACGAACGAAACATGTATATTAGTTCAAACACACAAACACAGTTGTTAAATCCCTGTTAAGTACCCCAAAGATTCGACACAACAACAAACACTCACTCATTTAGTACCCCAAAGAGTAGAATCATTGAAACTATGACCACAAACACACAATACAAGGACATTAATCAAAATCACATAATAGAAAAACTACACAAAGTTCTAAAACTCCTACACAAGATCATCATATTGGAAAATTCGCACAGGGCGCCACTCCCTTGAACTACATCTCGGGAGAGGCCTTCCCATACCAACAATTACGTCTTCTTCCTCTTCTTCCTCACTAGTCATGGAATCATCCAAAGGAGCTAATGCATGAATTAACCATTCCCTTTGGTTATCAGCATCATGCCTTTCCTCTGCAGAGGGATCATGAGTGGTGTGTGGTGGTGATGTAGCCAACCTCAGGTCTCGCACATGACAAGGCACACCGTCGACCCCTACGTTCCGGGGGGAGACAACCCAGGTTACTGTACCCGTGGAGCTCTGAGAGTCACATCACCTGCTAGGATGACAAATCCATACGCGATCTCCTACGTGGTATCGCTGCTGCTTGTCTGCCTGCCAATCATTGTGGGAGACCCGTCAATGGTGAGCAGTCAAACCTCGTAGGAGAATAGCTGATTGGCGGGGACGAATGAGGCGTCGTTCCCTCATGGCATTGTATTGTAGCGGTACACTGCCTCTGCCACCAAATATCGCTTGCACGCTATTATAGTCTTCACGGTCCTATAGTTCCTCTCTGATATACCATTAGTGGAAGGAACGTTGGCACACCGATACCTGACTATCATGTCCCAAAGAGTGACAAATTCATTGAACGATGAACTACGAAAGCTGGCCGCACTGTCAGTTAGGAGTTTCCTGGGTGCCCCACATTAAAAAAACACAGCCTCTAACTGTTCGGTAACACTGATCATATCCTGACATCAGATTCTTCTCCAGATTGCATAATGTGACAGACCGCAGTCAATCAGTGTCACATAGTGATGGCTGTGAACATGACAGATATCCATACTGAGCCTGTCCCAGATGACAGAAACTCTAATTCCCCTCTCTGCCACTTGGTTGGTGCCAGATCGATGGACTAGCACTCCCGACATTTCTTAGTAACACCACGCACCTGTTGACGCTGAACAGCTGGGTAGAGCTTTCTACAAAAGAACAGTGTACACCTTATACCTGGATGTCCGCTTGTTACATGGATGTTGGTGATATTCTGATCAGAGACAGAGGTGACAACTGTGCATACTTCATTATCATCCGCCAGAGACAGCCACTTCTTTGGCACTTTGGTCAACTCATCTGCTTTATTCTTGGTGGAAGAAACAAACTTGAAGTTTCAAGGCACAGATTGTACTCATCAACAATTGCCTTGAAATTTTCTAGTCATCGTCGAATCAGCATTTCACTTGCGGCTTTCGTCTTAAACCATGATCTTCCAGATAAAGCTTCCGCGAGCCAATGGTAGACAGTTTAGAAATCTGTAATCACAGCCAGTGTTTTCATATTCCAAGTTATGGCAAGATTCAGGCCTTTGACTACGGCATCTAGCTCTGCAAGATTGATGTGGGAGCACTCGTTCTGACGCAGCCAGAACACATCTTCAACCACGTCGCCATTAACCTCTAACACTGCCCCCAATGCCAGAGAGCTCACATCCACCCACAATGTTGCTTCATTTCCTTCTACGTCCCAACGCCCTCAAGCTGGGTCGGATCTTTTCACACGCTTGAGGATCTGCGTGAGCATTGAATGCAAAGTGAAGTCAGTTATCTCGTCGTCCCACTTGTCTCTTAACATATGACGATGCCACATGCAGCCAACTGCAGACAGGAAGGTGACCAGTTAACTGAGCACAGATGGAAAATACAATCTGCCTTGTCAGTTTTTCTGGTAGGTCAGGAACCTTGTTGCCACGTTTCCAGACGAGACCATGGTGTTCCCCCCGGACTCTGAATCCTGGCACACGAGCTCCTTCAAGCACACGTTCAGGGGCTTACAGACCAGACTGTACCGTTTCAGGTGATCCTCCACTTCCACTGTGGTCGGCACATTCTCATCCACCAAGATGTCATCCAGGATAAGGAGAAGTGGCGCTATTAATCTTCTCATTCCAACTCAACACTCGACTTAGCACTTTCTTCAGGACAAGGGGTGCAATATTTAGGCCAAAGCCTAATCTCGTCAAGCAATAGCGCCTTCCACAAAACAACTGTCTGGTACACCCATAAGGACGGATGAACATGGATTTGAAGATAAGCTTTGCGCAAGTCTATGAGTACAATCCTCTGGCCATGGCACTGCCACTCCTGCATTTTCTCAGTGCAGACATCTGCCTCAGCTGTGTGCAGATTGAGGTAAGTGTTTAGTTCGTGGAAATCAAGTATGTGGCAAACCTTTTGCTTGTTTTGTTGCACAACAGCCATCAACGGAATTGTTCCTTTCACAGGCCCATGTATATTTTCATTATAAGGAACAAGCCATTCATCTGCGATCCACTGCATTAGCTCATTTTCATACTCTTGCTGAGCTTCTTTTCGCACCTTTGTTTTCAGAAAACAGTGTTAAATAGTCGGGGCAGTTCCATGCCATTACACCAATTTCATATCAATGTCCATTGCTTTGAGTTGGTGTCGTAGGTCACTCTAAAATCCTGGTCATCAAAGCTCTAAAACTCATTCCAGAAAATCTTGTTAAAACATTGTACAAACATAAGAAAATGAAGGAAGTTGCAAGAGGCTATCAGGCCTAAATGTGGCAATCAATGTTTGAGCAAAGCTACTAATTCCATTTATAATTGTCATTCATAAATTAATCTCTTTTAAAGCTCCCTATTGACTCAGCTCTAACAACATACTTACTGAATCTGTTCCATACATCAACCATTTTGTTAAAGAACCAGTGCCTTCCCATTTCTTTCCTAAACCTTAATTTCTCAGAATTGTACTGCATAATCTAGATGCAGTTTGACCAGTGCCAAATATAGTTTTATTATTACTTTAGGACTTCTGCTTATAACACTCCTGAAAATCCATTCTAGTACCCTATTTGTCCTATTTCTAGCCTTTATGCATTGCTTTCTTATACCCAAACTGGAGCTAACTATAACTCCTAAACCTTTTTCATATTCTGAACCTGCTAGGACCTTGTTTTTATCATCTACCTATTGTGTGGATTTCCTTTACCTACATTCACTATTTTGCATTTGTTAATGTGAACTGTATTTGTTGTCTGTCTGTCTATCCATTCATTCATTCTATCTGAATCTGTCTGCAAGATGATGACATTCAAATCTGACCTAATTAATCTACCTATGTTTCATCTGCAAATTTACTAATACCACTACTAATTCCACTACCCAAATCATTAATATATATTAGAAATAACAATGGCCCTTACACTGATCCCTGTAGCATCCCACTAATTACCTGACCCAGAATTAGAGCCATTTATTACTATCCTCTGTCGCCTTTCACTTAACCACATCTTTATCTGGCCTAATATTTTTCCTTCTATCTGGTGCACCCTGTCTTATCTGAAGAGCCCCTGATGTGATGCTGTATTAAAATCTAGGTAAAGGATGTTACCCCTATCCACCACCTCGTAAACTTTATAATAGTAAACTCAACAAGTTTGTAAGGCATAACTTTTCCTTTTGTAATGCCATGCTGAGAGTGGCTTTTCAAGTTGTTTGTCCAGCTAGGTGCTCCTTAATGTTTTTTGCTAATATTGATTTACCTACAATTGAAGTTAAGTTGACAGGTTTAGAATTAGACATTAGGGTTTTATCTCCTTTCTTAAATATGGGTACAACATTGGCATGCATCCACATTATTGATGTATCATCTAACTCTAAATGACTAGGATATCCTAAAGACTGATGTTAAAACCTCACCAATGACCTCCTTGTATTACTCAAGCACTCTTGGGTATATTTCATCAGACCCTGGTGACATGAATTTTTTTATTCATTCTATCTCCTGGTCTACCATCTCCTTAGTTAAGTGAATATGTCAGTTTCTCACTTCTTATGCTCTAAAAATTTGTTCGTTAACTGGAATTTCATGCATGTTTTCCTTTGTGAAGACAGTTACTTGTTCATAATTTTACTAATCTCCCCATTAGCTGTCTTTAAAAGGTATTTCTTCTCTAGTTTTCATCCTATATACCTGAAAAAATCCCTTGGGGTATGTTTTTGCCTGGCTAACTACCTTCAGTTCATAATTGCTTTTAGCTTTCCTCGTTAACCTCTTAATTGTTGTAGTTCATTATATTGTTGCCTTAAAACCTCATCTACTGCCTTTAATCTCATATATATCAATATATATACTTTTCTGTTTAGGCTATCCTGCATCCACTTAGGGTGATCTTATTGTACACAAGAATGACCCAAGTTAGATATGATATGTATAAGACGTAGAGTAATAATTTCCTTTTCCAAAACTAACTTTAAGAAATTGAAATTGGGCTATGTTCTGACACAAGGAACAATATTGTATTTGACACATTTGGTTACTGTGGTGTTAAAGTCAGCAGCCCTGCACACTAAAGATAGTTGCTGTATATTATCACCTAGGAACTTGGTCAACATATCAGCAGCACATTGAGTCTTGCATATCAACCTTTCCATTCAGCATCACATCAGGTTATACATAACAACCTTACCAATGCAATGCATGATGAGGTAGTGTTTCATGTTGTCAAGTACATGCTGTCAAGAATTTGCCACACTTTTAAAGATAGCTTTGGGAGTTACTCTACTATACACCACCTGTTAGATGAATGAGGGTGACTCATGAATTAAGGTGCATATGCATTACAAAACACCCCTGGAGGATTGTTAGACTTGATTGAGTATGTGACAAGACTTGTAGAGTTACCAGGTTAACAAAGAAGGAACATATGGATGTATCTTTATTTCATGATTTTGTTCCATGTCGTTCCATAATGACATGTAGAAAAAGGATGCTCACCCCAAGAGAGAAATTGAGGATGCTGAAAATCAGTGCCACCTCCTGGGAACCTGTTGAGGATCAGGAGAAACTTAGTATGTGAAAAATATTCTCTGCTCTCTCCATAAACATTTACATTATATGCTGAATTAAATGCTCATCTTTTCACTTCAAGGCATCATTTTGTGGAAGCACCAGTGACAACTTGACTTCACTAATACATCTAATGCTTTCATCTCTTAATGATGATGGATGGGAAAGAGAATATGATCGTAGGAGAAAGTAAGTTTATTTATTTGAGGGGTTGTAGTGAGCAATGTGGTTCATAAACATACAGAGAGAGAGAGAGAGAGAGAGAGAGAGAGAGAGAGAGAGAGAGAGAGAGAGAGAGAGAGAGAGAGAGAGAGCATTACATTTACAGATGATTCAATAGCAGAGCCAGCTTACCCTTCTTACATCATAGACCAGTTCCTTTGTAATTCAGTAATGGTTTGAATACCTGATTGGACAGAATGTAAATTAATGATGTGAGATTGGATATATTTATGAGACATTTCTTTATAAGCTGCAGCTGAACTGATTTACCTTCAATGAAGTACAGCAAGCCTGTGATCCATGTAAGGCAGAGCAGAGCAAAGACAGAGAGGGAACTACAAAGGCCTGGTCTGGGAGTCCTAGTTGTCTTGATGCCACTGTCCTTACACCAGGATCCACATGCTCCCATCACCAAGGCAACCACGTTAATCTGAGAACAGTAGTTATTTTATCATCATAGGAAGGTGGAATATGTATGAGTTAGTTTAGCTTAGGTTAGGTTACGATATGAAGCTATTGGCTAACATTTTTGCTTTCTCATACATCATCTGTCTGTGATCCAAAATATGTAATGAGCACAATTAAGAGGAAATTAAAGTCAGAGAAATGAATAAACATAGCATACAAATAAATTTCACAATTTTTGGTATTTCTATTATACTAAATAGAACTTTCATCCATCTCTATACCAGGTCAGCATTCCAGAGCTGGGCACTTCCATACCTCAGTCCGTACCTCTGCTCCTCCGTACCTGTGGACCACCAAACGAGGTGCGGAGGTCCGAAGTGGGGAAAAATTTTCAAAAATGCGGAAGTAACAGGCACAGAAAAGCAACATTTTAAGTCCGTACCTCTGCACCTGAGACGTGGCGAAAGACAAAATTTCAAGTCCGTACCTCCGTACCTGAGACAGGTGCAGAAAAGTGAAATTTTGAATCCGTACTTCCACGGGGAAAGACGAAATTTTAAGTCCATACCTCCACACCTGAGACAGGTGCAGAAAAGCGAAATTTTGAATCCATACTTCCGCACCTGAGATTTTCAAGGAAAAAAATAAATAAAGATGACAGTCAGCACTCCGTAGCATTACTTTCGGCTGTTTTTGGCAGTCAGTGCTACCAGGCATATTTTCCCGCCATTTGAGTGACATCACTCATTCAGGTATAAGCATACTCCTCTCTCTCTCTCTCTCTCTCTCTCTCTCTCTCTCTCTTGATGATGATGATGATGATGATAATAACAATAATAATAATAATGATAATAATAAATTACAATGACTTCCAATTACTGCTAACCGTACATACATTACAATGATTGTAAGCATATATAATCCCCATTTCGTTATATATATATATATATATATATATATATATATATATATATATATATATATATATATATATATATATATTGTGAGGGCCAGCGCATTATTTCCCCTATGTTTAATAATATTATATGTATAGCCTCTGGCCCAAGCGCGAGCTGTTGCTGTTTTGCTGTGCGGCCACACCCCCTCTATTTGTTTCCACCATTTTGCGCGTCTGCGAGCTTCACATTAGTACAGAGGTAGCCTTCAGCGGAGGTAGACACGCTCGCTCTTGGTTCTGGCACAGAGTGGAGACACGTGTTGCTGGGTTTCTCTTGTTACTCGCTAGTCACTGGTCTGGGAGTTGTGCCCTCCTGTTGAGTAGCTGGCTTGCTGCTGGGTAGACCGTGGCTGTGTAGCACAATGGGCTTGTTGTCCTGAGGAAAGTGTAGCCGGTTGGGGCTGTATTTCCTGTTGTGCGTTCGTCCACTCGGGTGTGGCGACGCGGAGGGACGCGTTATTGTTTCGTCCCGTTGTTGCTGTTGGTGGCTGTGGTCACCAGTGTGTTTTGTTGGGTGGCTGTGTGCCACCAACATCTTTTGTATAGTTTCAGTAGTAAACTGTATTGAAGTGGTAGTAGCCACACACACTATTGAATGCTGAGAGGCTTCATGTCGGCCAGTAGTGCGTAGGGTTGTCCGTCAGACTTGTCTGCGACGAGTATTTGGACTCGTGTATAGCTGGTGTCACCCGTAGGTGGTGTCTGGGCTTGTGTGTACATCACCGGATGTGCTGTACACATCATATATTGTAGTAGTGGGTAGACCAGAGATGTCAGTCTAACAGGTGTTAGTAAGCACTTGTAGTAGGATAGTGTAAGTATATAATATACCACGCGCGTTGTTCTGGTCTGTGAGTTATCACAGTCTGTGTGGACAGGGCGTGTGGAGAGGCGTTAATACACCATAGAGAAGTGGGTGGAATTGTCCTTGTGGGCGGTTTCTCTATGGGGTATTAAGGCCTCGCCCTGTTACACATAACATCTACCATTTATAAATTCTACTTGGTTGGGTACAGGAGAAGGAGTTGCTGAGGAGATTCCCTTACAGTGGGGGAAATTATACACTGTTGGCGACCTTGAAAGAACCTGAGGGTTACGTCGACTGCGAGTTGTAGTAATGGGGACTCTGTGGAGTGATTTATAATCCCCACTGTACTGACCGTAACAAAGTTGGCGATTTTGCCAGCATAACCGTCTAGTGAGCTGTAGCAGCTAACCGCATCAGCCGGGGGTGAACTCGTAACAATATATATATATATATATATATATATATATATATATATATATATATATATATATATATATATATAGTAATACTTTGAGATACAAACGCTCCAACATTTTACGACAAAAAATTTCATATAATTTACGCCTTAAAATACAGAGATATTTTTAAGGTACGAATAGCCATCGGTAGGTGGCACAGCGATCACTCGGCTACTTGCATCCACCCGAACATTCAGTTCGCATTGTGTATCGTTGTTTATCCTTTGTGCATGTATGTGTCTGTGCTCCTTGGCAGTGTGTATTTTTTCTTAAGTTTTGTGAACTCAAGACCTCATGATCATGGGTTCCAAAAGTAAAAATAAGAAGGCTGAAAAGAAGAAACTTAGAAGTCTCGCAATGGATATGAAAACACAAGATAATTGCAAAATATGAACGTGGTCTGCGTATCTGTGACTTAGCCCTGTGCGCTAACGCTAGTAGTAACTGTAAAGTCAAACCATTGTTGGTGTATCATTCTGAGAACCTCTCAACCTTTAAAGCACATAAGGTGTTAAAAGAGAAACTCCAGGTGATGTGGTGTGCCAATAGTAAGGCATGGGTAACTCGCTAATTCCTCCTCCGTACTACATATTATACAAAGTTCTATCACTCGGTAAGTATGAATGCAAGTTGGGAGTTTTCACTCGCGCTAACTTGACAGGTTGGCAAGAAACACACAAAATAGCCTGTATTCACATACTGATTACACTTGGAAATTTGATAAAGGAGTGAGTACAAATGGTGTTCTGCCCACAAGCAACTCTTCCTCTTTGCAATGCAAAAAATCAGAAGTCTCTAGATGCTATGGTTACCAAAATATCACAGGTTGAATGAGGTGGTATCATCAGTGTTCGTGGCCTTGCATCCAATTGGGTTTAGTGGCCTCGGCTAGAGCAATAGAAAACAGGCCCCTTGTATCTCTCTCTCTCTCTCTCTCTCTCTCTCTCTCTCTCTCTCTCTCTCTCTCTCTCTCTCTCTCTCTCTCTCTCTCTCCCCTGTCACCTGTTCTGATACCACTCTCATTCAAATGTTGTCTCCCCGCTACATGGTGAGAGACCTGAGGTGTAGAAGTAAGGCATGCGGGAGAGGTGGCGGAATCGGACACCGTGAAATCACTGTTGCTCCCACCATCCATCGTGGGAGTTGGTGACACAGTGACATATAGCATATGTTTACTCCTGATGAATGAATGTAATCACTACTATTACCTGATATCCTACACACTAAAAAGTAATGGCTGTCTCCTATGAAGTCTACTGAACACTGTGTTATTGTTATTTTTTTTTTTTTTTTATTCTTTTTTTGTGCCTGTAAGCATACTTGATGTGGGAACCGCTGTTAAGCTTCCATGCATTAATTAGTGGCACAGGCAGTTTTATTTATAGGGGTACCCATATTAAGGGCCATTCACCACCCAAGTGCATCTTTGGTGTAACCACCTAGAACCTGGGTATCATGGTGACATGTAGATTACTTTAAACCACTAGACAAACAGCATAGCTTCAAAACATTATGTGGTGGGATTCGAATTTACATGTGGACGTCTGCCTGATCCCATGCTCACCCCCTTATCCACTACACCACCACCTCCCTATGATGCATTTTTTTTTTTTTTTTTTTACATTACAAGGGCACTGGCCAAGGGAAAACAGTGTTGGAAAAAAAATCCGCTGGTTGCCAGGCCCTGTTGAGAGGAAAGTAGGAGAAAGAAAAACAAAAAATCTAAAAGGAGGGTCCAGTTAACGTAAGAGGTGTCTTGACACTCCTCTTTTGAAAGAGTTTAAGTCATAGGCAGGTGGAAATACAGACACAGGTAGAGAGTTCCAGAGTTTACCAGTGTAGGGAATGAAGGAGTGAAGATACTGGTTAACTCTTGCATTAGGAAGATGGACAGAATAGGGATGAGAAGAAGTAGAGAGTCTTGTGCAGCGAGGCCGCAGGAGGGGGGAAGGCAAGCAGTTAGCAAGTTCAGAAGAGCAGACAGCATGAAAACAGTTCATGGCTCTCTACACTTGTTATACCTTGATATAAGATCAAATTAATATGCATACTTTTGGAATAACTGTTAAACCATTATTCAATAAACAAAATTTCACTTGTGAATAATATACTACTACACTTTATTTTACCAACTTTTACATGATTAAGTATGGTTGTCATGGTTAGAACTTTAGTGTATGATAAAAAGTATATTACATACCTACTAAAGCTGGCTTTGTTCCTTTGTGTAGCAAGAAACAGAAAGCAGTGAACTACTATGTACTGTTTGTACTTGGAAATATACCTTTCTTTGAAGACAAGAGATGAAATCACTCATAGCAAACAAACTTACCAAAACAATGACACCAAGTGGAGAGACAACAGTCCATCCAAAATTGCGTGGAGCCAATTGACAACTGTAAAAGGGAAAGCATACAATTAGCCTGAAAATAGCAACAAAAGATATCAAGACATGCAACATTCTAGCAGTGAGAAGAGGTTAAGACAGTCAGTCAGAAGAGAGTTATTAATGAGATGAAACACTTGATTCCACCCTATCTAATAAAACCCTAGAGTGGAACCCACCCAAACATGTGAAGAGTACTCCATACAAGGATGGCTAATGGTCCGTCCACACTAGCGGGCAAAGCACGGCGGGCTTTGCCCGTCACAGGCAAAGCCTGCCGTGCTCACAGAAACCGAAGTCCGCACAGCAACGCTTGCCTGTTTCAGTCAGAGGCGAGCACACGTACAACCAGGCAGCGGATCCGTGTATCTGATTAAGACTGCGGTACGACAGCATGAGAACCAAGGACCGCAAAAAGCTGTTATTGTGCTCAGTTATACTTTTGCTGACCCAGAAAAAGAAAAAGGAGAAAGTGGAGAAAAAGACGGAGAGGTAGACATGATGTTCTGGTGTAGAGACTGGCAAACTGGCAGTCATGGACATAAAACCAACATTGTAACCTCGTATGTCTGGCAGTGGCGCACTGCAGGGCCTGGTGAGCTGTGCCCGGTGAAATCGCTTGTCTACAAACGAGCAGTTTGCTCATCTGCAGCCGGGCAAAGGCGGAGAAAATGTTGCCGGGCAAAAGCTTCGCTTCTGCCCGCGTGCACTGCCCACTAGTATGGACGGACCTTAAGGCCCTTGTATAGAGTTAGCAGTGTTGGAGGGACGAGAAAAATTGGCGGAGACACCTCAGAATGTCCAACTTCAAAAAAGCCATTTTAGCAAGAGATGAGATGTGATGTTTCTAATTTAGATTATGAATAAAGAACAGACCAAGGATATTCAGTCTAGAAGATGGGGATAGATGAGTGTCATTAAAGATGAGGGGATAGTTGTCTGGAAGGCTGTATCTACTTGATAGATGGAGGCTTTGAACACTACTAAGTTTTCTCTGCCCCAATCAGAAATCTTAGAAAGATCAAAAGTCAGGCATTCCATGGTGTATCTGCATTATCTGTTGACTTCCTGAAGGGTTGGTGGTCTCTGAAAAGACGTGGAAAAGTGTAGGATGGTATCATTAGCGTAGGAATGGATAGAGCAAGAAGTTTGGTCAAGATCATTAATGAATATTAGAAAGAGAGTGGGTGATATGATAGTATCCTGAGGACCACTGTTCATAGATTTTGAAGAACAGTGGCCATCTACCACGGCTGAAATAGAATGGTCGTGCGTGCATGCATGTAATTCACCTCGGTCGTCTGCTGGTCACCCAGCCAGTCTTCCCATTATGGAGTGAGCTCAGAGCTCATAGACCAATCTTTGGTTAGGACTGAGACCACAACATATATATGTGTGTGTGTAATGTATTTACCTAGTTGTAGTTTTACAGTGCCTGGACTTATGCTCGTGTGGTTCTGTCTCCATATCTACACTTATCCAATTTTTCTTTAAAATTATGCAAACTCATTGCTGACACCACTTCTTCACTCAAACAGTTCCACGTCTCAACACATCTTTGTGGGAAACTATATTTTTTAACATCTCTCGGACATCTTCCCTTTCTCAGCTTTTAACTATGCGATTTTGTGCTTTGAATGTCATATTCTTCTCTCAGAATCATTTTCTCATTATTCACTTGGTCCATTCCGTTGATCAATTTATAAACTTGTATCAGATCCCCTCTCTCCCTTCTCTGTTCCAGGGTTGGCAGATCCATAGCCTTTAATCTCTCCTCATATGTCATCCCTTCAAATTCTGGAACCATTCTTGTAGCCATTTTTTGTAGTCTCTCCAACATCTTTGTGTGTGTGTGTGTGTGTGTGTGTGTGTGTGTGTGTGTGTGTGTGTGTGTGTGTGTGTGTGTGTGTGTGTGTGTGTGTGTGTATTTACCTAGTTGTAGTTTTACAGGGCCTGGGCTTTTACGCTCGTGTGGCCCCATCTCCATATCTACACTTATCCAATTTTTCTTTAAAACTATGCACACTCATTGCTATCATCACTTTTTCACTCAGACACATCTTTGTGGGAAACTGTATTTTTTTATATCTCTTAGACATCTTCCTTTCCTCAGCTTTTTACTATGCGATCTTGTGCTTCGAATGTCATATTCTTCTCTCAGGATCAGTTTCTCATTATCACTTGGTCCGTTCCACTGATCAATTTATAAACTTGTATCAGATCCCTTCTCTGTTCCAGAGTTGGTAGATCCATAGCCTTTAGTCTCTCCCCATATGTCATCCCTTCAAATTCTGGAACCATTCTTGTAGCCATTTTTTGTAGTCTCTCTAGCTTCTTTGTGTTTCTTTTTATGGAGTGTCCACACTACCCCTCCATATTCCAATCTAGGTCTTATTATAATACTTATCAATTTCTTCATCATTTCTTTGTCCATGTAGTGAAATGCTAATTCAATATTCCTTAGCAAATTATATGTCTCTGATGATTTTATCTATATGGCTTACCAGTTGATTTTCTTCCATTGTCACCCCCAAATCCTTTTCCTTTTTAACTTTCTCCAGTTCTACTCCATCCCCATCTTGTAGATTCCCACTGGTCGTTTTTCACTTTACTATTTCCACGATATGGCTTTTGTCCACATTGAATTCCATCTCCCACTTTTTACTCCATTCCCAGATCTTATTTAGGTCTTCCTGCAGTATTTCACAATCCTATTTTTGCTTTATAACTCTGCTCAGTTTTGCATCATCCGCAAACAGATTTATGTAGCTGTTCACTCCTGGCATGACATTTATATATATGAGGAAAAGTATTGGCACCAGTACTGACCCCCTGCGGCACTCTGCTTTCTACCGCTCTCCACTCGGATTTCATATCTGTGTGTGTGTGTGTGTGTGTGTGTGTGTGTGTGTGTGTGTGTGTGTGTGTGTGTGTGTGTGTGTATTTACCTAGTTGTAGTTTTACAGGGCCTGGGCTTTATGCTCGTGTGGCCCCGTCTCCATATCTACACTTATCCAATTTCTCTTTAAAACTATGCACACTCGTTGCTGACACCACATCCTCACTCAAATTGTTCCAAGTCTCAACACATCTTTGCGGGAAACTATATTTTTTAACATCTCTCAGACATCTTCCCTTCCTCAGTTTCTTACTATGTGATCTTGTGCTTCTAATGTCATATTCTTCTCTCAGGATTAGTTTCTCATTATCCACTTGATCCATTTCATTAATCAATTTATAAACTTGTATCAGATCCCCTCTCTCTCTCTTCTCTGTTCCAGGGTTGGTAGATCCATAGCTTTTAGTCTCTCCTCACATGTCATCCCTTTAAATTCTGGAACCAGTCTTGTAGCCAATTTCCTTATGTGTTTCTTTTTATGGGGGTCCACACAACTCCTGCATATTCTAATCTAGGTCTTATTTTAGTACTTATCAATTTCTTCATCATTTCTTTGTTCATATAGTGAAATGTTAATCCAATATTCCTTAGCAAATTATACTCGTATGTCTCTCTGAAAATTCTATCAATATGGCTTACCGGTTCATTGTTTTCTTCCATCGTCACTCCCAAGTCCTTTTCCTTTTTTACTTTTTCTAGTTCTACTCCATCTCCCATCTTATAGATTCCCACTGGTCATCTTTCATTTTTACCCATTTCCATGACATGGCTTTTGTCCACATTGAATTCCATTTCCCATTTTTTTACTCCATTTCCAGATCTTATTTAAGTCTTCCTGCAGTATTTCACAATCCTCTTTTTGTTATATGACTCTGCACAATTTCGCATCGTCCGCAAACAGATTTATGTAGCTGTTCACTCCCTCTGGCATGTCATTTATATATATGAGAAAAGTATTGGTGCCAATACTGACCCCTGTGGCACTCTGCTGTCTACTGCTCTCCACTTGGACTTCATATCTTTAACTACTGTCCTTATTTCTCTCCCCCTCAAGTAATTTTCCATCCATCTTAATGTGCTTCCTTTTAAGCCACCCTTCTCCTCTAACTTCCATAGTTATCTTTCATGTGGCACTGTATCAAACACCTTTTTTAAATCTAAATAAATACAGTCAATCCATCCCCCTCTCTCTTGTACTTTACCAATTATTCTAGAGTAGAAACTCAATAAATTTGTTACACACGACCGACCTTTTCTAAAACTAAATTGGCTATTTGATAATAATTTGTTGTCTTCAAGAAACTCAATCCATTGTTTCTTTATTACTCTTTCACACATCTTGCATATTACACTAGTTAGTGATACCAGTCTGTAAATTAAAGCTTTTTCCTTCCTTCCACTCTTATATATGGAAACCACCTCAGCTCTTTTCCATTCTACTGGTACTGTTCCATTTTCTATTGAGCATTTTATGATGTACGAGTATATAGGACTTGCTGGTTCTTCTCTACATTCTTTTAATATTCTGCCTGAGACTTCATCCGGTCCCATTGCCTTCTCCTCATCTAATTCCATCATCAACTCTTTTATTTGAAGCTTGGTTACTTTAACCCGTAAAGTCCGATACGCTTCCTGGGTGGAATTGGTACACGAGTCCGATACGCCACCCAGGTGACAGGATATTTAGCAATGCACCACAAATGCGCTTTAATTGGTAACGCTGTCAAAATGATTACACCGGTACTCCTACCCTCCCACTACACCCCTGGTGAGAGAAATTGAAACTAGGCCTACCATGCTCAATTTGTCAGGGTTGCTCGTGGAGTACATTCGTGCTTCTCAGTTGCGCGCCATATTTGCGGTTTTGTGTTAGTTTTGTTACTAAAAATGGTTCCTCCAGCGAAAAGAAAGCTAGTATATTCTATTGAGAGTGAGGATAAAAGATAATCTCATCCTGTAAGGCCTCATAGGGCAACGAGAGGGCGAGGAAGTGAGTTGAGCCTCGTTATAGAGACCACCACCATCCAACCTACATACACCATTATCCACTTCTGAATTGACATCTACGGCCTCTACTGGTGCCCCTGCAGCTTCAAGGGATGCCAAGACCTCCCATAGATTCTCTGCAGGTCGAGTAGGCAGGTCGACTGTGCGAGGTCGATCACACGGGAGATAAGAGGACAGCGTGTGCCTTATCTACTCACTCACAGCCTACCACACAACCTATCACCACCACTGTCTCTCTCCATACTACTTCTTCTACTAGCACTACTACTACTATTCAGCCTTCTACTAGTGGTACTACTACTACTACGTCTCCAGGGGCATTTTATTGGGCCAGGGCGGAGGTTGCCAACTCGCGCCATTCCCCAGCTTCAAGGCTTTGTTGCGGCAAAACTAAAGTCAGTATTGCCGAAATATTTTACCAGTATATGCACATAATAAGTCTATTGATGATAAAAGTGTTTCCATCCAATTCTGTAACACTCGATAATTTTGTGATTTAGCCGGATCACGGAGGGATAGCTATATACCTTTGATCGGATTCTACGGGTTAATCTCTTTCATATGGATAGTCTCTCTATTACCCTGTGGTCTTTCAAATTTGGATTCCTTAGTAAAGACCTCCTGAAATTTACTATTTAAACAGTTCTGCCATACTTTTTTGGGTCTTCCACCATCCCGTTCTCTCCTTTTAACCTTTCTATTGTTGCTTTTTGCCTTATTTTTCCATTTATGAATCTGTAGAACAATTTCGGTTGTTCTTTACATTTTTCGACAATGTCCTTTTCATAGTTCCTTTCCTCTTCCTTTCTCACTTTAGCATATTCATTTCTTGCTGTTTTGAAGTTTTCCTTATTTTCTGGATTTCTGTTTCTTCTCTGCCTTTTCCATGCTCCATCTCTTTTCTCCTTTGCCCTAGCACACCTTGCATTAAACCAATCTTTCTTTCCTTCTTCTTTAGGTCTATATTTTGAGACATATTCCCTGACTCCTGTTTTGTATATTTCCAAAAATAAGTTATACTTTTCTTGCAGTCTCTTGAGTTTTCCATCTCCTTCCAGTTTACATTTTTAAAATAGCTCTTGAGGTTCCCAATATCAGCCTTTCTGTAATTTAATCAGTTTCCTTTGTATGATTCGTCTCTATCTTCCTTTCCCTCTTCTATATCCATTTCTAATATTATATGGTCACTCTTTCCCAATGGGCACTTATATCTTATATCATCGTTCATTTGTATATCCCTTGTAAAAATTGGGTCCAATCTTGCCGGCTCATCGTTTCCTCTGAATCTTGTGTTTTCCTTTACTCTTTGGACCATCATATTATCGATCATAAGGTTCAGGAATCTATCTCCCCAGGCTTCTTCCCCCATACCTCTTTCATAATTTTCCCAGTCCACCTTCTTACAGTTGAAATCTCCTACTAATATCACTTCTCCTTTCTTTAATGATTCTTGTAAGACTCCTTACTGTGTCATTTATCATGTCTTTATTCTTCATTGGTCAATAAATTTGTTTTTGGTGGCACATATGTTCCAATGATTGTTAACTCCTTTTTATTAATATGTATCTTAATATGCAGTATTTCTGATTTTCCTTCCCCAAACTCCACTTGATTTACCACCATCTTTTTTCTTAACATCATCATGACTCCTCCTCCTCTTTTACCCACTTGTCTCTCCTCCATACATTATACCTTTTATCTATGTCTATTTTTATTGCCTCATTTAACTTTGTTTCCACCAGGTATACAATATCTAGTTCTTCTTTCTTTATGTAATCTCCTAATTCTAATTTACTTGATAAAACCCCATCTATGTTTGTATACATTATTTTTAATCTCTTGTTCTTATCATTTTTAGTTAAACTTGCTCCATTTTTTTCTCTTTGTGTTCACCTTGGTCGCCTGCTGGTCACCCAGCCAGTCTTCCACATTACAGAGCAGGCTCAGAGCTCATAGACCGATCTTTGGTTAGGACTGAGACCACAACACACTCCACACACCGGGAAAGCGAGGCCACAACCCCTCGAGTTACATCATGTACCTATTTACTGCTAGGTGAACAGGGGCTACACATGAAAAGGCTTGCCCATTTGCCTCGCCACGCTGGGATTCGAACCCGGCCCTCTCGATTGTGAGTCGAGCGTGCTAACCACTACACTATGTGTGTGTGTGTGTGTGTGTGTGTATTTACTTATTTGTATTTACCTATTTGTGTATTACAGGGCCCGAGCTAAGCTCTCTGTGTCCTGCCTCCTTAGCCACTCATGTCATATCTCTCTTTTATCTGATTGACACACACTGCGTCAACGACATCACTGCTCAGTTTATTGCACTTATCAATACTACAATGCGGGAAACTGTACTTTCTCACGTCATTTAGACAGATGTCTTTTATTGTTTTTTTTCCATGTCCTCGGAGATGATTACTTGTGGTCACTTTATCAACTCTGGTCCAATATGTCAATCTTGTTCACCAATTTATACATAGTTATCATGTCTCCCCTTGTTCTTCTCTCTTCTAATGTGGTCAGCCCCAGTTTCCTCAGTCTTTCCTCATAGTCTAACTCCCTGAGCCCTGGTACCATCCTTGTTGCCAGCCTCTGTACCCTTTCTACCTTCTTCACATTTTTCTTCATATGCGGTGACCAGATGCAAGCTGCATATTCTAACTGGGGTCTTATTAAAGTGCATAATATCTTCTTCATCATTCCTTCATCTAGGTAGTGGAATGCAAGACCAATATTTTGAAGCATGTTATATGTTTTCAAAAATATCTTGTTAATGTGTTTCTCCGGTGACAAAGTGTTTTGCACGGTTACTCCTAGGTCTTTCGCCTCATTGGTCTCTTCAATTTTCTCATCACCCAGCCTGTAATCCCTGTTTGGTCTGTATCTACTTCCCATTTTCATAACATGGCTCTTGTTTATATTAAATTCTATCTGCCACTCTTTACTCCACTCATATATTTTATCAAGATATTCCTGTAACTTGTTACAATCTTCCACATTCTTTACTCTCCTATAATTTTAGTATCGTCCGCAAACATGTTCATATAACTGTCAATTCCTACTGGCATATCATTAACATAAATAAAAAACATGATGGGACCAGAACACTGACCCTTGTGGAACTCCACTGGTTACCTTCTTCCACTCGGACTTCCCTCCTTTCACCACTGTTCGCATTTCTCTTCCCACTAAGTAAATTTCCATCCATTTTGCTAGTTTATCACTTACTCCTACAATCTTCTTTAGTTTTCACTGTGGCACTTTATCAAAGGCCTTTCTCAAGTCAAGGTAAATAGCATCCACCCATCCCTCTATGTTGTAGTATGTCAGTCACTTTTGAATAAAAACATAATAAATTGGATACGCACGATCTTCCTTCCTGAAACCAAACTGCCTTTCACTCAGAATGTTTTCACTTTCTAGATACTCACTCCACTTAGCTTTAATTACTTCTTCACATACCTTGCACAATATACTAGTCATCGATACTGGTCTGTAATTTAACGGTTCCATTCTACTACCATTCTTATATATAGGCACAATGTCAGCTCTTTTCCACTCTTTCCGGACTATTCCTGTTCGTATGGAGGTTTCCACAATATCAAATATGGGGTTCAACAATTGATCCTTACATTCTTTTAGCAACCTCCCAGATATGCCATCAGGCCCCATTGATTTATTAATGTCCAAATTACTTATAATTTTCCTTATATCTTCTTTAGTAACCATGATGTCCTGCATTTGCTTTATTTCCGTAGGCCTTTCTCCTGTAAAATGCTCCTTCTTTGTAAACACTTTGCAAAAGTTGTCGTTCATTATTTCAGCTATATCTCTAGCATCCTCATATACTTCTTCCCCATTTTTTACTTTTTCTATTGCCTCCCTTTTTCTTAGTTTTCCATTTATGAATCTGTAAAACATTTTAGGGTCACTATCACAGTTTTCCACCACCCTCTGTTCATATTCCTTTTGTGCTGTTCTCCTTACTTCAACATATCTATTCCTTGCTGTTTTGTAGGCTTCTTTTGATAATACATCACTGTTTTTCTTAAGTTTCTTCCATGCCTTTTCTTTGTTCTTTTTTGCTTCTTCACAATTTCTATTAAACCACTGCTTATTATTTTTAAAGTCCTCTTTCTGTGATATGGCACAAACTTCTTCACAGCAGAGTTATATAAATCCATAAATTTATCGTATTTCAATTGCATATCCCCTTCCTGGTATACCACAGATCAGTCAATTTCATTAAAGAACTCTCTAGTATGGTTATAATTTGCCCTAACATAATTTAATTTTTCCTCCCTGTGCTCCACACTCTTTTCCGTGCTTAATTCCGTTTCCAGCTCAAAACTTAGGACATCATGGTCGCTTTTCCCCAAGGGACATTCATGTTCAATTTCCTCTTTTAGGGAGATGCCCCTGGTAAATACCAAATCCAACCTTGCTGCAACATCCTGTCCCCTGTACCTTGTTGGTGATCTCACCCACTGGGTCATCAAGTTATTTGTTGCTACGTTTAACAATTCCTCTGCCCACTCACCACAATTCACCACTTCGTAGTCTTCCCACACTATCTCCTTACAATTAAAGTCCCTGACTATCATCACTATCCTTTCTGATGAGTTCCTGCTTCATTCTGTCTAGAGTATTTCTCATCATCATTTGATACTGTTCATATTTCCAAGCACTGGTTCTGGGTGGTATGTATACTGTTATAATATTAATGTCCCTCTTACCATCTGTTATAAGCATACTTATCACTTCCTCATTTCCCTTACTAAGAACCATTATACCACCACCTCCTTTATTTTTTCTATAATTTCTCCATACTTTGTAGTGTTTCACATCAAACCAATCTAGCTTTATTTCGGGCCTTAACTTTGTTTCCACCGCACACATTATGTCCGGTTCATTGTTTCTTAGGTAATCCATACATTCATGCCTCTTAGACAGACATCCATCTATATTCGTGTAAGTCACTTGAATTACATTCCTAATCTCTTTCTTCCATGTTTCAGTGAGTGTAATGTCTATTCCGTCTGTTTTATCCACCACTTCTTCAGCCTCCCATTTCTCATCCTCCAAAAAAACTTGGTCTTTTCCTCCTCGGTTCTTTCCTCATTCTTCTCTCTCACTTCAGTTACAAGCCCTTTCATTTTCATTCTTTCATCCTGTGTCATATTTCTTCTTATGTAAATTGTTTTGGTTTCCTCGTAGTCTTTAAGTTTCCAGGCCCTCCTCAGCAAGGCCTCGGCTGCCACCTGAGACTTTAATTTCAATTTTAATGGTCTACTCTTGCCTTCCTCAAAAGCTCCTAGTCTCACACTTTCCTCTACCTCTGCATATAGACATTCTTCCTCCTCGGAGACCTTATTCAGTAAAAACTTAATCAAGTCATTTTCCTTATCCTTCTTATCTTGCCAGTTCCTGTTAGTTTCCTCCCTCAAACCTGTTATGATCACACATTTTTTCTTTTCAGCAATATCTCTCACCATATACTCATTTTCCTTCAATGCTTTTACCATTTCACTCTGTGTAATCACTTTATTTTCTTCTTGCTTTTTCATTATCTCCTTAAAGGACTTTTGTACTTCTTGGTGTTCATGTTTCACTTCCTTCATTTTGGCATCAACTAGGTTAAGGCATTCCCTGCAAACACCATAGGTAATTTCTCCCTTTGCCCGGTCCTCAGCCGGAGACGAGCCGTCTTCAGGACTTCCTCTCTCGGCGGTGATGCGTGTGTGTGTGTATTTACCTAATTGTATTTACCTAATTTTAACATACGGGAAAAGAGCTATGCTCGTGTTGTCCCGTCTCCATATCTATTAATGTCCAGCTTTTTCTTAAAATCATGAATATTCCTTGCGTTGACCACTTCCACGTCTAAACTATTCCATGCTTCCACCCTTCTATGAGGGAAGCTATATTTTTTCACATCTCTCCTATAAGTGGCCATTTTAGTTTTTCCCATGCCCTCTCGACATTCTTCCATTCCACATACACAGATCTTCCCTATCCATTTTTCCATGCCAATCATCACTCTGTATATTGCTATCAGGTCTCCCCTTTCTCTTCTGTTTTCCAGGGTTGGAAGTTGCATTCTTTTCAGTCTGTCTTCATAAGTCAAATCTCTTAAGTCAGGCACCATTTTCGTTGCAGCCCTCTGTACTTTCTCTAGTTTCCTTATGTGTTTCTTTCTTCAAGTTCGGAGCCCACTGTATTGTTGCATATTCAAGCCTCGGTCTTATCATTGCAGTAATTATTTTCTTCATCATTTCTTCATCTAGATATACGAACGCCACTCTTATGTTCCTCAATAAGTTCAATACTTCTCCAATTATTTTGTTTATATGTCTCTCTGGCGATAGGTCATTGGTAATTGTCACCCCAAGGTCTTTTTCTTCATGACTGGTTTTATGTCTTCATTTCCTATCTTGTACATACTCCTGATTCTTCTTTCACTCTTGCCAAACTCTATTTTCTTGCATTTTGTCGTGTTGAACTCCATTTGCCATGTACAGCTCCATTTCCATATTCTGTCCAAGTCTTCCTGGAGTAGTTCGCAATCTTTGTCACATCTCACTTTTCGTAACAATTTTGCATCGTCTGCAAATAGGCTCACATAACTGGACACCCCATCCACCATGTCATTTATGTAGACTGCGAACATTACTGGTGCCAACACTGATCCCTGTGGAACTCCACTCTCCACCAATCCCCATTCTGATGGTCTGTCCTTAATTATTGTTCTCATTTCTCTTCCTACCAAAAGTCTTCCATCCATTTTAGTAAACTGCCATGCACTCCTCCTACCATTTCAAGTTTCCAGATCAGTCTCTGGTGTGGTACCTTATCAAAGGCCTTTTTTAAATCCAGATATATTCCATCAGCCCAACCATCTCTTTCCTGTATTACATCTATCACCCTCGAATAGTAACATATCAGGTTTGTCGTGCATGAACGCCCTTTCCTAAAACCAAATTGACACTCACAAAGTATGTCATTTTTCTCCAAGAAGTCTGTCCATCTAGTCTTCACCACCCTCTCACACATCTTAGCTACCACACTTGTAAGTGACACTGGTCTATAGTTCAATGGGTCTCTCTTGTTACCTGATTTATAGATTGGGACAATGTTAGCTCTTTTCCAGTCTTGGGGCACTACACCTTCCCTTAATGAGGCATCAATTACTTCACAAACTTTTTCTGCCAATTGCTCCCTGCATTCTCTTAAAATCCATCCTGATACCCCATCAGGTCCCACAGCTTTTCTCACTTCTAAACTCCCCATCATGTTCTTGATCTCCTCCACAGTTACTTGAAACTCCTTCATAATCCCTTTCTGTTCCATTACCAGTGGTTTGTCAAAAGCAGTCTCCTTTGTGAATACCTTCCGAAAGCATCCATTCATAGCCTCTGCCATTTCCTGGGATCTTCACTGCATACTCCATTTACTTCTAAACTTTCAATACTTTCTCTATTTTTGATGTTGTTGTTCACATGTCTGTAAAAAGCCTTGGTTGGTCTTTACATTTATCAATTATATCCTTTTCTTGTTTCTTTCTTTCTTCTCTTCTAATCAACACATATTCATTTCTTGCTCTTTTGTAACTTTCCCACTGCTTAATCCGTCTTTTCCTTCTCCACCTCTTCCATGCATCCTCTTTTCTTGTTCTAGCCTTTTCACATCTATCGTTAAACCAGTCCTGCTTTCCAACTTCTCTATGTTGTCTTATTGGTACAAATTTTTCTCACCTTCTTTGTATATTTTTATAAATTCCTTCCACTTTTCATTTGCTCCTTAGCACTCTTGAATTTCATCCAATTTGTCTCTTGAAAGAATTTCTTTAGGTTTCCAAAATCTGTCTTGGCATAATTCCATCTTCCCACTTTATATTCTTCATTTCTTCTAGATTTCTCTTCGTCTATCACCTTGAACTCCAAAACTGCATGATCACTCTTTGCTAAAGGGCACTCCACCCTCATCTCCTCAATGACCATTGGCTCTGTACTAAAGACCAAGTCCAGTCTTGACGATGCTCCTCTCCTCCAAACCTAGTATCTTCTTTGACCCACTGAGTTAACACATTTTCCATTGCCAGTGTCAATAGTGTATTTCCCCATGTTGTCTCTGATCCTTCCATTGACCAGTCCTCCCAACACACCTCTTTACAATTAAAATCTCCCATCATTATAGTTCGTTCACAGCCACCCAACATTTCTTCCAGACATGTTCCTGTATCACTTATCATTTCTTCATATTCCTGTACTGACCATGCATTTGTCTTAGGTGGTACGTACACCACTATGTAGTGCCTCTTTTTTCCTTCATTAGTTTCTGCTCTGATCTTTAGCACTTCTGCCTTTCCCATACCTTTTTTCACTTGATCCACCTTTATATCTTTTTTAACCAGCAACATCACTCCTCCTCCCATCTTACCTACTCTATTTCTTTTCCAAACGTTATATTTCCCTTCTCCAACCATCATCAAGTCTTCTCCCTCTCTCAGTTTTGTTTCAGTAAGACCCACAATATCTGGGTTCTGTGTGTGTGTGTGTGTGTGTGTGTGTGTGTGTGTGTGTGTGTGTGTGTGTGTGTGTGTGTGTGTGTGTGTGTGTGTGTGTGTAAATGTCATGTCTTGTAAAAGATGCCTGAAATTACAGGAGAGTCATCTGATACCATATACACAGGCAAACCATTTATGATACTATAAAACATGCTAAGGGTTTAAATAACTTTCTTCTTGCAAAGCCTTTTTTCACCTCCCATGTTAACAAGCTTTCACCCAACTAAACCATGAAAGTTACTCATTTAGCCAATTCATTACATGGTCAACACAGCTAATTAACATATAAATAAAAGACAAGTTATTAAACTTTTACTTGTTTCATCAGCATCCTATAGAGAAGTCTGAGCACCTATTATGAAGAGACAATAGCATCTGGTTAGAA
The DNA here is from genome assembly GCF_017591435.1 of Portunus trituberculatus. Taxonomy (NCBI): domain Eukaryota; kingdom Metazoa; phylum Arthropoda; class Malacostraca; order Decapoda; family Portunidae; genus Portunus; species Portunus trituberculatus. The sequence continues at coordinate 26,640,255 of NC_059298.1, read as the reverse complement.
ACTAACAGACAAATAGCTAGGAGAATTACACTTACACTGGAAATGTGTGGTGAGCTAGAGACAAGGACAAGGCCTGGATTGTGACAACATACACCATAGGCACAAAGTAGCCCACACTGAGACAGCACCACATTGCCCATGGACCCACCTCCTCCACATTCTGGCACAAATAAACATACAGTATATATATTAGCAATACTGGTAAACCTTACAGTGAAAGCTTAAGTTTTATGGAGTTAAATTTATACTAATGCTTAAATTTATACTTTCTGTTCAAATTCTATAAACAATTTTTTTTTTATTTATGAAGAAGAGAACCAGCCAAGGGTAAAAAAAAAAAAAAAATGAATAAAAGAAAAGCCAACTTGAGTGCTGGCTCTCTACAAAAGAGAAAAGTGTCAGCCAAAATTAGGGAGCAAATGCCTCGATACCTCCTCCTTAAAAGAAGTCGTAGGAAGTCAGAAATAGATGCAGGGAGGGAGTTCCAAAGTTTACCAGTGAAAGGTATGCATGATTAAGAGTACTGGTTAACTCTTGTGTTAGAGAGTTGGACAGAATAGGGATGAGAGGAAGAAGAAAGCCTTGTGCAGCAAGGCCGCAGGAGGAGAGGAGGCATGCAGTTAGCAAGATCAGTAAAACAATTAGCATGAAAAGAGCGATAAAAGATAGAAAGAGATGCAACATTTTGGCGGTGAGAAAGATGCTGAAGACAGTTAGTCAGAGAAGGGCAGTTGATGAGACGAAAAGCGTTTGATTCTACCCTTTAGTCAGAGGAGAGGAGTTGATGAGACGAAAAGCTTTTGATTCCACCCTATCTAGTAAAACTGTATGACTGGAACCATCCCCCCCAAACATGCAAAGAGTACTCCATACAGAGGCAGATAAGGCCCCTATATAGAGTAAGCAGTTGAAGGGGTGAGATGTGAAGTTTCCAGTTAAGATTTTGAGTAAAGGACAGACCGAGGGTATTCAGTATGGAAGAGGGAGACAGTTGAGTCATTGAAGAAAGGGGATAGTTGTCTGGAAGGTTGTGTCGAGTTGATAGATGGAGGAATTGAGTTTTTGAGGCATTGAAAACTAGATTTTTCTGCCCCAATCAGAAATCTTAGAAAGATAGGAAGTCAGGCATTCTGTGGCATCCCTGTGTGATCTGTTGACTTCCTGAAGGGTTGGTCATCTCTGAAAGTGGCATTGCTGATACATTTATAGACAGCACAAGGCATCAGCTAGACCACTTTAACTCGTCAAGTGCACAACAGAGTTCCGGCAGTCACCAGCTAAAGGCAACAAAAATCATTACACACACACACACACACTTTCTCATTTATATAAATGACATGCCAGAAGGAGTGAACAGCTACATAAACCTGTTTGTGGATGATGCAAACTGTGCAGAGCCATAAAACAAAAAGAGGACTGTGAAATACTGGAAGAAGACCTAAATAAGATCTGGGAATGGAGTAAAAAGTGAGATGGAATTCAATTTGGACAAAAGCCATGTCATGAAAATGGGAAAGAGTGAAAGACCACCAGAGGGAATCTATAAGATGGGAAATGGAGTAGAACTGGAGAAAGTAAAAAAGGAAAAGGATTTGGGAGTGACTATGGAAGAAAATAATCAACCGGCAAGCCATATTGATAGAATTTTCAGTGAGACGTATAATTTGCTAAGGAATATTGGAATAGCATTTCACTACATGGACAAAGAAATGATGAAGAAACTGATAAGTACTATAATAAGACCAAGATTGGAATATGTAGTACATGACTGTAGTGTGGACCTCTCACAAAAAGAAACATATAAGGAAGCTGGAAAGAATACAAAAAATGACTACAAGAATGGTCCCAGAACTTGAAGGGATGACATATGAAGAGAGACTAAAGGCTATGGATCTTCCAACTTTGGAACGGAGAAGGGAGAGAGGGGATCTTATACAAGTTTATAAAATTATCAACGGAATGGACCAAGTGGACAATGAGTATCTGATCCTGAGAGAAGAATATGCCAGTCGAAGCACAAGATCGCATAGTAAGAAACTGAGGAAGGGAAGATGTCTAAGAGATATTAAAAAGTATGGTTTCCCGCAAAGATGTGTCGAGAAGTGGAACAGTTTGAATGAAGAAGTAGTGTCTGCAATGAGTGTACACAGTTTTAAGGAAAGATTGGATAAGTGTAGATATGGAGACAGGACCACACGAGCATAAAGCCCAGGCCCTGTAAAACTACAATTAGGTAAATACACACACACACACACACACACAGACACACCCAGAGGACCAGGGTTCGATTCCCCGGCCGGGTGGATATATTTGGGTGTGTTTCCTTCCACGTGTAGCCACATGTGGCCAGCACTGGCGAAATCACAAAGTCTCAGATCTGCTGATGCTGTACGGGTTAAAAAAGGCTTTTGATAAGGTACCACACCGGAGACTGATCTGGAAACTTGAAATGGTAGGAGGAGTGCATGGCAGTTTTCTAAAATGGATGGAAGACTTTTTGGTGGGAAGAGAAATGAGAACAATAATTAAGGACAGACCATCAGAGTGGGGCTTGGTGGAGAGTGGAGTCCCACAGGGATCGGTGTTGGCACCAGTAATGTTTGCAGTCTATATAAATGACATGGTGGATGGGGTGTCCAGTTATGTGAGCCTATTTGCAGATGATGCAAAATTGTTAAGGAAAGTGAGATGTGCCAAAGATTGCGAATTACTTCAGGAAGACTTGGACAGAATATGGAAATGGAGCTGTACACGGCAGATGGAGTTCAACACGACAAAATGCAAGAAATTAGAGTTTGGCAAGAGTGAAAGAAGAATCAGGGGTATGTACAAGATAGGAAATGAAGACATAAAAACCAGTAATGAAGAAGATCTCGGGTGACAATTACCAATGACCTATCGCCAGAGAGACATATAAACAAAATAATTGGAGAAGTATTGAACTTATTGAGGAACATAAGAGTGGCGTTCATATATTTAGATGAGGAAATGATGAAGAAAATAATTACTGCAATGATAAGACCGAGGCTTGAATATGCAATAATACAGTGGGCTCCGAACTTGAAGAAACACATAAGAAAATTAGAGGAAGTACAGAGGGCTGCGACAAAAATGGTGCCTGACTTGAGAGATTTGACTTATGAGGACAGACTGAACAGGATGCAACTTCCGACCCTGGAAAACAGAAGAGAGAGGAGACCTGATAGCGATATACAGAGTGATGAATGGCATGGAAAAAATGGACAGGGTAGATCTGTGTATGTGGAATGAAAGAGTGTCGAGAGGGCATGGAAAAAAACTAAAGATGGCCACTTAGGAGAGATGTGAAAAAATATAGCTTCCCTCATAGAAGTGTGGAAGCATGGAATAGTTTGGATGTGGAAGTGGTCAATGCAAGGAATGTTCATGATTTTAAGAAAAAGTTGGACATTAGTAGATATGGAGACGGGACAGTACGAGCGTAGCTCCTTTCCCGTATGTTACAATTAGGTAAATACACACACACACAATGAACTGGTGGCAGAAGCAAGAGAAAAAAATAATGAAAGGTCAGAGGAGGAGAAGAAGGCATTTTTTTGGAGAATTATAGGAGACAGGATAAGGAAATGGTATATAAAAGAGAAAGAAGAGAAAAGAATGGAGCAAGTTTAACTAAAAATGATAAGAACAAGAGATTAAAAATGATGTATACAAACATAGATGGGATTTTATCTAGTAAATTAGAATTAAGAGATTACATAAAGAAAGAAGAACCAGATATTGTATGCCTGGTGGAAACAAAGTTAAATGAGGCAATAAAAATAGACATAGATAAAAGGTATAATATATGGAGGAGAGAGAGAATGGGTAAAGGAGGAGGAGGAGTCATGATGATGTTAAGGAAGGAGATAGTGGTAAATCAAGTGGGGTTTGGGAAAGGAAAATCAGAAATACTGTATGTTAAGATGCATATTAACAAAAAGGAGTTAACAATCATTGGAACATATGTGCCACCAAAAAAAAACTCATGGACTAACCAAGAATATAGAGACATGATAGATGACACAATAAGGAGTCTTACAAGAATCATTAAGGAAAGGAGAAAAGTGATATTGATAGGAGATTTCAACTGTAAGGAGGTAGACTGGGAAAATTATGAAAGTGGTATGGGGAAGATGCCTGGGAGATAGATTCCTGAACCTAATGATAGATAATTTGATGGTCCAAAGAGTAAAGGAAAACACAAGATTCAGAGGAAACGATGAGCCGGCAAGATTAGACCTAGTTTTTACAAGGGATATACCAATTAACGATGATATAAGATACAAGTGCCCATTGGGAAAGAGTGACCATGTAATATTAGAGATGGATATAGAAGAAGGAAAGGAAGATAGAGATGAATCATACAAAGGAGACCGATTAAATTACAGAAAGGCTGATATTGAGAATCTCAAGAACTATTTTAAAACGTAAACTGGGAGGAGATGGAAAACTCATTAACGGTTCAAGAGAAATATAACTTATTTTGGAAATATACAAAACTGGGGTCAGGGAATATGTTCCGAAATATAGACCTAAAGAAGAAGGAAAGAAAGATTGGTTTAATGCAAGATGTGCTAGGGCAAAGGAGAAACGAGATGGAGCATGGAAAAGGTGGAGAAGAAACAGAAATCCAGAAAATAAGGAAAACTTCAAAACAGCAAGAAATGAATATGCTAAGGTGAGAAAGGAAGAAGAAAAGAACTATGAAAAGGACATTGTCGAAAAATGTAAGGAACAACCAAAATTGTTCTACAGATTCATAAATGGAAAAATAAGACAAAAAGAAACAATAGAAAGGTTAAAAGGAGAGAACGGAATGGTGGAAGACCCAAAAGTATGGCAGAACTGTTAAATAGTAAATTTCATGAGGTCTTTACTAAGGAATCCAAATTTGAAAGACCACAGGGTAATAGAGAGACTGTCTATATGAAAGAGATTAAAGTAACCAAGCTTGAAATAAAAAGTTGATGATGGAATTGGATGAGGAAAAGGCAATGGGACTGGATGAAGTCTCAGGCAGAATACTGAAAGAATGTAGGAAGAACTAGCAAGTCCAATATACAACATCATAAAATGCTCAATAGAAAATGGAACAGTGCCAGTGGAGTGGAAAAGAGCTGAGGTGGTTCCCATATATAAGAGCGGAAGGAAGGAAGAACCTTTAAATTACAGGCCGGTATCACTAACTAGTGTAATATGCAAGATGTGTGAAAAGTAATAAAGAAGCAATGGATCGAGTTTCTTGAAGACAACAAAATATTATCAAATAGCCAATTTGGTTTTAGAAAAGGTCGGTCGTGTGTGACAAATTTATTGAGTTTCTACTCTAGAATAGTTGATAAAGTACAAGAGAGAGAGGATGGATTGACTGTATTTATTTAGATCTAAAAAAGGCTTTTGATAAAGTGCCACATGAAAGATTACTATGGAAGTTAGAGGAGAAGGGTGGCTTAAAAGGAAGCACATTGAGATGGATGAAGAATTACTTAAGGGGGAGAGAAATAAGGACGATAGTTAAAGATATGAAGTCCAAGTGGAGAACAGTAGACAGCGGAGTGCCACAGGGGTCAGTATTGGCACCAATACTTTTCTCCCATAAAAAGAAACACATAAGAAAATTAGAGAGACTACAAAAATGGCTACAAGAATGGTTCCAGAATTTAAAGGGATGGCATATGAGGAGAGACTAAAGGCAATGGATCTACCAACCTTGGAGCAGAGAAGAGAGAGGGATCTGATACAAGTTTATAAATTGATTAACGGAATGGATGAAGTGGATAATGAGAAACTGATCCTGAGAGAAGAATATGACTTTAGAAGCACAAGATCGCATAGTAAGAAACTAAGGAAGGACGATGTCTGAGAGATGTTAAAAATTTAGTTTCCCGCAAAGATGTGTTGAGACTTGGAACAGTTTGAGTGAGGAAGTGGTATCAGCAAAGAGTGTACATAGTTTTAAAGAAAAATTGGATAAGTGTAGATATGGAGACGGGACCACACGAGCATAAAGCCCAGGCCCTGTAAAACTACAACTAGGTAAATACACACACACACACACACACACACAGAGGACCGGGGTTCGATTCCCCGGCCGGGTGGAGATATTTGGGTGTGTCTCCTTTCACGTGTAGCCCCTATTCACCTTGCAGTGAGTAGGTACAGCATGTAAATCGAGGAGTTGTGACCTTGTTGTCCCGGTGTGTGGTGTGTGCCTGGTCTCAGGCCTATCTGAAGATCGGAAATAATGAGCTCTGAGCTTGTTCCGTAGGGTAACGTTCTGGCTGTCTCGTCAGAGACTGCAGCAGATCAAACAGTGAAACACATACATATGCTTCCTCCCATTTATCATATCCCTCACCACCAGATCATCATGGTCCAACTTCTCACTGCCAGACACAATCCTTATCACTATGTATAGGATTTTGTCTGGCAATGAGAAGTTGGACTGTGATGATCTGGTGGTGAGGGATATGAGAAGTGGGAGGAAGCATGGGAGAAAAGTGAAGATGAGTGTGTGTACAAAGGACATAGAGAAATACAGTTTTCCACAAAGAATTATGGGAATCTGGAATGGGCTGGAGAAAGAAGTGGTTGAAGCAAAACCAATTCATGGATTTAAGGAAAAGTTAGATAAGAGTAGATATAGAGACGGGACAGCACGAGTTTGAACTACTCCTCCTGTAAACAACAACTAGGTAAACACACACACACACACACACACACACACACACACACACACACACACACACACACACACACACACACACACACACACACGAGCATAAACCTCAGGCCCTGTAAAACTACAACTAGGTAAATAAAAAAAAAAAAAAATTATAAAAATAATAAAAAAAATTCATGGCTCATTTCTGATGTACACCAAGATTTGTGTGCAATTGTACATGTGTATGTGCGTGCCAGAGGTTTACATGGCGCCCAGACAATCCTCCAGCAACGCACACAAAGGAAGGGAGGATCTAGGGAGGGCAGAGGAGGCGGGAAAAGGGAGGGAAAGGGTCGACCAGACCCTCTGTGAATCACGTGAGGATGGGGGGCTGGGTGGGCTGCTGTAAGCAGCACAGGCCAGCGTTACAATAGTTGGTCTTGACTTAAAGAAAACACTTTTTCCAATGGTGCTAATGCCAGCTTGCTATCTTTTACTGCCAGTTTTTTAAAGCCCTTACTATATGTAGGCTGACTGGCATTACAGTTTCAAATATCACCCGCCAATATGTAGGCTGGTTATACGCTAGGGGTTAAGTGATGCCTGCCGGGCAGGAAAATGTCAATGGGCATCCTAATACACATAATTTCACTTCATGAAAGTTTAACTGCATCCAAGGTAGCCAATGAGATCCCTGGAGCTCACAGCTTATGTCAGTTTACAGCTAGCAGTTGCTCAGTTCACACTTCCCGTCCCATTTTCTGCTGTGGTAAGGTTCTCTTTCCCTTTTTTTCCTTATCCATATTGTGAGTGTTTGGATTGTTGCTAGGATTTCTTCCTTTTTCCTGCAATAGTCTGTTCTTACTAATTTGTTTGTTCTCAACAGACCCAAGACCTTTGATGGTGTTTACTATTTGTTGTCTCGTGAGTACTGTTGTTCTGGCCTTTTCATTTGGTAAGTTCTCTTTTTTTTTTTATTAACTTTGACTGTTTATTAAGTGTTAACTTCGGTCCAAGGACTGTGTCTGTTGTTAGTCTTTTTTTTTACAGTGATGGCCAAGGTCTTTAATGGTTGTTTGTTGCAGATTAAGGTACAGTCCAAGGACTGTAGCCTGTTTGCTTGTTTGTTAGCCATTGCCCACTTCACTTCTGTCAATAATGCATGGTCACAAGCTTTTCCATGGAGTTCCCTGGTGCTGTTTATCTACTCTGGTGTCTTCTTCCAGGCTTTTCCCAGGAGTTGCTTAGTCCCTATCATCAACTATAAAAAGCTTCTCCAAGGAGTCACTTGGTACCTGTTATCAACTATAAATAACTTCTCCAAAGAGTTGCTTGGTACCTGTTAACTGTAGCTTCTCCAATGAGTAGCTCGATACCTGTTATCAAATATAATTAACTGCCTTCTCCAAGGAGTAGTTCAATACCCATTACCAACTACAAATAAATTACTTCTCCAAAGAGTAGCTCAGTATGTAAGTACTGAGTTTACTTCCTCCAAGCAGTACATGTTTATCTTTTCTTAATTAATTACTTCTCCATGGAGTGGCTTGGTACATATTATTAAATTTAAGTTTGCTTACCGGTTTCTCTAAGGAGTGCCTTCCTAAGTTTTTTAGTTTGTTTTGCTTCAAATTTATATATATGAGTGACCTAATGATGATTACACAGTCTTAGCCATGACTGACTCTTGTAAGCCCACTGGCCTGTCATGCTGTTTTTTTCCTCATCCCTGGATAGGAAAAGGCCACCTTAGTGGAGAGTCCAAGAAAAGGAAGGTTAACAAGGAAAGTGGTAGTAATCAACAAGTTTCGCCACCTACTCCTGTAGCTGGACTAAATCACTGCACTGACATAAACAATACCTCGGCTGTTCCTGCACCAAATGACCAGCTGCTTTATTGTCCTGTGGATGGACAACTGTTATGGCTAGTACCCCTCACAGGAACATCTCTAGTTTTAGTGTTGTCACTGACCTTTCCTTCTCGTAGGAAGAAGATAGGGAAGTTATGGGTATGCCAAACCCCTTAGATGTTTTGGAACAGCTAGCGCTACACCTCCTGTCTGTTGGGAGGACACGGTAGAAGAAAATGCAGACTTCTTTAAAGCTCTTGAGAAACACTGGCCATTTTCATGGCAAGGAAAACAAGGGTGCACCATGGTCAGACAGCCTGGCCACCTTTCTTGATGTGAGCTTGTGACACTGGCCATTATCCAAAGGCCATTATCCAAACTTACTGTAGCAAAATCAAGCATCGCATCATGCACCAAATCTTTCCATTCTTGGTACTACTTTGCCATTACTAAAGCTTTGAGTTTGACGGTAGGTATTTTAACATTCGCACCTTCCATGCAGTTAGTTTACCAAGTCACTAGTTCCCATAGTTCAGAGTCAGTGACAGGTCAAAGAAAGGGGCAGTCCATCAACTCTTACTTAAAAGGACTGAACAATAGTATTCGACTTTTACCCCCTGGTGTGAATTATATTAACCATCTTAGGAAGAAGGTTGCTCACCTCCAAGTTCATATCCACAGTTCAGCCCTGACCAAACTATGTAAATGGGATTGTGAAGTTGGTGAGTTTTCTTGTTCCCATTTGATGCTCAACAGCCATCCAAGAAGGCAATCCCAAGGACATCAAGACCCCTCTTAGAGGCAAGTGCCACTCCAGGCAAAGGGGATGAATGAACAATGGACTTGCCAATAAGATCAACCCCTGTGAGTGTGGTAAGATATATGCTAGTAAGCTGCAATGGAGAATCTATGATAATTAAATTCTTTCTGTTGTGTGGGGCTCCATCTTGGCTTTTGATTGGTTACCTCTGCAGAGGACACTCCCTGGACCCAATAAGTTTTCAAAAACTGATCAGCTTGCTTTAAGCAGCTCCATACTTAAACTTCTCAAGCATGAAATCTGTTCCCACAGATGGCCAAGGTTTATTATGAAACCTTTTTTTCCAGTTATTAAAATTGTTAGTACGATTAATGATTTGCAACTTAAAAAGATCTAAATAAGCATTTTTCTCTGTTCATCTAAAACCTGATGACAGGAAGTGGTTCTGGTCCAAGCGGAAGGATCGGACAAGCTTAATTTTTTTCCTGCCTCCCTAAAAGTCAGATGTCTGCCTCTCCCATCTTAATAAAACTGATCAAACCCACCCTCTCTCATCTGAACAAGTTTGGTATAGTAGCATCTTGCTATATAGAGGACTGTATATCTATTTATAGCCCCATCAGCAGAAGAATTTCAGGCATTTGTTACTTATTCCATGCAGTTGTTTGACTCATTAGGGATCACAATTAATGTAGGCATTTGTTACTTATTCCATGCAGTTGTTTGACTCATTAGGGATCACAATTAATGTAAGACAGGCAGTTTTTAGAGCTTATTCGAACGGAGGAATTCCTTGTTGTGTTTAAATTCCAGTGTTATGCCTGCCAACACACTCTTTTTTTCAAAGAATGGAGCATATAAAGTAACAGGGCAAGTTCCTGTTCCAGCAGGAAATCACTTTGCAAGAGCTAACCTTTTTCATTAGTCTGGCTGTGGCTTCTGCTCCAGCAGTACAGTTGGCCTTTCTTGGATTTAAATATCTTGAGATACAAGAAAAGAGAATTTGCTCTCAGCCAGGGAATTTTTGATGCCTCTTCCTGGATGTTCATGCCAAGACCTTAACAATTTGGCAAGTCGCAACATTAATCTTCAATTAATTTATTTGCACTCTAGTTCCCTGCAGTTTGATTTACAAACCAATGCCTCCCAAACTGGTTAGGGAATAGCCTTTGTAAAGTAAAGTGCAGCAGGTCACTGTGCTCAGATAGAACTTTATCACGTAAATAATTTGAATTTAAAGCCATTTTAATGGGGCTGCATTCTCCTTGTAGTGACTGCTGGCATACTCACATTCACCTTCATTCTGACAATAACAATGGGTTTGCTTGCCTTGATAGATGCAAAAGTATGATACTTAATCACAATGAGCTGACTGAAAGAATTTTTTTTACTGTGCCCAGTCCTGAGGAATTGTTTTATCTACCAAGCATGTTAGAGGTACTCATCATCATGTAGAGGCTGATAAAGAATCTAAGTAAAAGATTTAAATACAGAGTGGTTGCTTAATTACCCCTCATGTTTTCTGGATGTTATGCCATAATAACTAGATGTGGATCTCTTTGCCTTGCAAACTTATGCTCTGGTAACTACCTACACATCCTGGAAACCAACCCTCAATGGCTTACATAGTATATGCCTTTCTGACTCTGTGTCATTAGCAGTGTTGAAAAAGTCCAAGCAGAAGGGCAACACTTTTGGCAATCCTCCCACTCTAGCTGACCCAGGTGTAGTTTCCATAAACCCTTAAGTTATTGACAGACAAGTTTTTGTGTGCATGCAGTTAATGGGACAGGACTCCAGATAATAGGGGTTCAACTACCAGGTTCTTTGTAACAAATGAAAATCCTGTACCAGGTTCTTTGTAACAAATGGAAAATCCTGTTAAATTAATGTGACATTGCTTGACTAGAGATATGAGAGATACTCACCAAATTTTCACCTTCTACCAAGTCTGCATCAGCCAGTGAGGCTTCCCTGACTCTTCCTGTTACTACAATCATGGCCTCTGGGTTTGTCCTATGAATCATTATTTTCAAAATACTACAAGGAAACCTTTTTGCAATCAGAATTCCTTTGGTAATGCAGTACTGGCATATCCTGTATTCACCTATTTGCTATGTCTATATGTTTAGTGATATTCAGTGGGATTATTATGGGTACTGTTTTTACAGATTTTTCATTTGTGTAAACATAAATAAATCTTGTTATTTGTGAAATTGGAATTTTCATGTCCCACAACTTTTCCGGACCTACAAAGGACTTATTATGTTTGAGGCATAGCTCTAAAGTTCTTATTGGCTGACATGAGCAATGAGCTGCAAGCATCTCATTTACTACTTCAATGACACAACAAACATTCATGAAATTATGATCAATCTTTGTATCAGTAAATACTTGGATAATCTTACAATTAAAGCATATTTATCAGTACAAGCATGCAAATTTTCAAGAGAAATTTTTGAATCTCCTACAACCTGAGCAGCGGCTCACACTAGCACGCTCTCCAGCCTGAGCTGTAGCTTGCAATTTACAGGTTGAAAAAAATGCATCCAAGTGCAGAATCTGGTGAACTTAAGCTCTTAAAATTAGGAAAGGCAATGAACACTGAACCTGTATTAATCAACACAGTGCCAGCCTTTTTAACTGTGGTTTTACCCATGGTCCAGTTTTTTTTGTTTTGTTTTTTTATCTATTTATTTATTCTTTTTTTTTTTCTTTTGCAAATAAATCGTAAATGTAAATGTAGTGGAAAAATGTGTAAAAAAGTGTACAGTGAAGTTAAATATTTTGAAACCCACATTATAAGTTGCCTGTTGGGCAAGTATATTATGACAAAATTCAAGAATGATGCAAGTGGTGTTCATCATGCCATTGACTTGTGACCACCAATATTTATGAGTGTTGTCACCTTGGTAATGGTAAATCACAATGTCCATGTACATGTGATTGGTAGGCTATGTGTAATAAATGAAGGAATTAAGACGGCATTACATCATTCACCTCAGTAAACAATTAGTAAGCTATTTCAATTCACGTATGTGTGTGGTGGCACTTTTTATCAGAGATATGATTCATAAGCATTACAGAATCACTTGAAAAATAAGTGTGGTATTCTCTAAAATAGTACTCCATGCACTCAAATTACTCTGGAATCATAACTAAGTGCACTTTCAAATGTATCTTGTCATGTGGTTACTTACTTATATATCCATAAGCTAGAGTAGGGTTCAGAGTACATGGTTCATTTAACAAATAAACAGTCCAGACTTTTAACCCATAAAGCGTCAGCAGATCTGAGACTTTGTGATTTCGCCAGTGCTGGCCACATCATGGATTTTTTTTTTTTTTTTTTTTGCTAAACCAGTCTTAAATTATGTGAAACAAATGAAAATGACAGTCATTCCTCCCAGAACTGACTGGAAGTGGTATTAATTGGTGCGAGATGTTTTGCGCTAAAGTTAGCGACTTAGCAAAGCCTTATGTGACTAGTTTATTGCTTCCTCGTTTCTCACCAGTCGATCCCCAAGTTGGACACATGCATAATATCGTTCCTGAGTTGAAAGAAAAACATGTCATGTTTTGCTGTTTGGGAGTGTTTGTGGCTAAAAATAGACACGAGATATCGCGAGGGAGTGTTGCCTTTCGCAGTGCAAATATTTTCCGAGTAATATGTACTTGTTTTTCCTTATAACAAAGCAATGGAAAATTCTTATTTATGTCATACAAAGTTTTCACTACCACAATATAACAGTTACCAAAAACATCTGAAATGGTAAGAATAAGTAATGGAAATTACGCTGCGTTCATATTAGCGGAGTTGAGGCGTCAGTTTCCCGCTACACTGAGCTGAAGGCAGCAGAAACTGCTAAAGTTCAGATATGTAATAAATAAATACAGGAAGCATGTTAGCAGGGACGAGGAGGCAGCATGAGCAATGTCTACAGTGCATGATGGCAGTATAATGGTAGGTTTTGAGGACGCAATACCTCCGAAAACACAAGGAAGCTCGCCGACGTATCTCATACGTCTCTGACGCCCAGTTTGCTCAGAGTAGCCGACGTATCTCGTACGTCTCTGACGCTGTACGGGTTAAATTTGTCTTTTGTAAAATTCTGGCATTACCACCAAGGACAGATATGGAGATGCTCTAAATTTATAGTGGTATTGGTCAAATTGAATAATACAATACTCATACAAATTAATTACTGTGATAAAATAAAGAATATCTAACAACTTTTTTTTCTGAAAAGCTGGTAACACCAAATGAATCTGAATTTTTTTTAATTAGGAAGTAATTAATGTCAAAACTAATAAATTATCAAAGATTAGTATAAATTTTGTTGCTAGCCACTACTTAAAGACCAACTTGTTTAAGAGTTAATCCTTACCTTGATGGTAGTAACATAAGTGTATACAGCCTCCATAGCACTCCAGATGAAGGTGGTGAGTGTGACATAATGAAAGACAACAGCAGCAGCAGCACATGGCCCAGGCTTCCCTGAGGCACCAAGACTTCCCAGCATCACCAGTTCTGTGGCCACAAGGCAGAAGCACAGGTTGGCCTTTATCAGTTTGCAGAGCTTCCCTCTCATGTCCTTCAGGGCCAGAAGACAAAACACACACAGTGCTAAGATGGCCACTGACACCACACAGCTGACCACCATCACACACTTCATCACATAGAACATTACCTGCAATAATATCAAACTGGTCATATTCCTAAACTTTCCAACACAATTATTTGCGCCATGTGTGTGCATTTACCTAGCTGTAGTGTACAGGGTTCAAGTGGGGCTCATAGTGTCCTGTCTCCATGCCTCCAATAATCCAATTTTTCTTTAAAGTTATACACATTATATGCTGTAACACGTGCACGTGCATGTGTACGTGTGTATTTACCTAATTGTATTTTACAGGAGGAGAGCCCATGCTTGTGTTGTCCCGTCTCTGTATCTCTTAAAGTCATATATAGACTTTGCACACACCACCTCTCTGTCCAGTCCGTTCCATATATCTATCATTCTACATGTAATTCACCACGGTCGTCTACTGGTCACCCAGCCAGTCTTCCCCATTACTGAGCGAGCTCAGAGCTCATAGACCGATCTTCGGGTAGGACTGTAACCACACACCGGGAAAGCGAGGCCACAACCCCTCGAGTTACATCCCGTACCTATTTACTGCTAGGTGAACAGGGGCTACAGATTAAGAGGCTTGCCCATTTGCTTTGCTGCCTCTGGGACTCGAACCCGGACCCTCTCGATTGTGTGTGTGTATTTACCTAATTGTATTTACCTAATTGTAACATACGGGAAAAGAGCTATGCTCGTGTTGTCCCGTCTCCATATCTATTAATGTCCAGCTTTTTCTTAAAATCATGAATATTCCTTGCGTTGACCACTTCCACGTCTAAACTATTCCATGCTTCCACCCTTCTATGAGGAAGCTATATTTTTCACATCTCTCCTATAAGTGGCCATTTTAGTTTTTCCCATGCCCTCTCGACATTCTTTCATTCCACATACACAGATCTTCCCTATCCATTTTTCCATGCCAATCATCACTCTGTATATTGCTATCAGGTCTCCCCTTTCTCTTCTGTTTTCCAGGGTCGGAAGTTGCATTCTTTTCAGTCTGTCTTCATAAGTCAAATCTCTTAAGTCAGGCACCATTTTGTTGCAGCCCTCTGTACTTTCTCTAGTTTCCTTATGTGTTTCTTTAAGTTCGGAGCCCACTGTATTGTTGCATATTCAAGCCTCGGTCTTATCATTGCAGTAATTATTTTCTTCATCATTTCTTCATCTAAATATACGAACGCCACTCTTATGTTCCTCAATAAGTTCAATACTTCTCCAATTATTTTGTTTATATGTCTCTCTGGCGATAGGTCATTGGTAATTGTCACCCCAAGGTCTTTTTCTTCATGACTGGTTTTATGTCTTCATTTCCTATCTTGTACATACTCCTGATTCTTCTTTCACTCTTGCCAAACTCTATTTTCTTGCATTTTGTCGTGTTGAACTCCATTTGCCATGTACAGCTCCATTTCCATATTCTGTCCAAGTCTTCCTGGAGTAGTTCGCAATCTTTGTCACATCTCACTTTTCTTAACAATTTTGCATCGTCTGCAAATAGGCTCACATAACTGGACACCCCATCCACCATGTCATTTATGTAGACTGCGAACATTACTGGTGCCAACACTGATCCCTGTGGAACTCCACTCTCCACCAATCCCCATTCTGATGGTCTGTCCTTAATTATTGTTCTCATTTCTCTTCCTACCAAAAGTCTTCCATCCATTTTAGTAAACTGCCATGCACTCCTCCTACCATTTCAAGTTTCCAGATCAGTCTCCGGTGTGGTACCTTATCAAAGGCCTTTTTTAAATCCAGATATATTCCATCAGCCCAACCATCTCTTTCCTGTATTACATCTATCACCCTCGAATAGTAACATATCAGGTTTGTCGTGCATGAACGCCCTTTTCTAAAACCAAATTGACACTCACAAAGTATGTCATTTTTCTCCAAGAAGTCTGTCCATCTATTCTTCACCACCCTCTCACACATCTTAGCTACCACACTTGTAAGTGACACTGGTCTATAGTTCAATGGGTCTCTCTTGTTACCTGATTTATAGATTGGGACAATGTTAGCTCTTTTCCAGTCTTGGGGCACTACACCTTCCCTTAATGAGGCATCAATTACTTCACAAACTTTTTCTGCCAATTGCTCCCTGCATTCTCTTAAAATCCATCCTGATACCCCATCAGGTCCCACAGCTTTTCTCACTTCTAAACTCCCCATCATGTTCTTGATCTCCTCCACAGTTACTTGAAACTCCTTCATAATCCCTTTCTGTTCCATTACCAGTGGTTTGTCAAAAGCAGTCTCCTTTGTGAATACCTTCCGAAAGCATCCATTCATAGCCTCTGCCATTTCCTGGGATCTTCACTGCATACTCCATTTACTTCTAAACTTTCAATACTTTCTCTATTTTTGATGTTGTTGTTCACATGTCTGTAAAAAGCCTTGGTTGGTCTTTACATTTATCAATTATATCCTTTTCTTGTTTCTTTCTTTCTTCTCTTCTAATCAACACATATTCATTTCTTGCTCTTTTGTAACTTTCCCACTGCTTAATCCGTCTTTTCCTTCTCCACCTCTTCCATGCATCCTCTTTTCTTGTTCTAGCCTTTTCACATCTATCGTTAAACCAGTCCTGCTTTCCAACTTCTCTATGTTGTCTTATTGGTACAAATTTTTCTCACCTTCTTTGTATATTTTATAAATTCCTTCCACTTTTCATTTGCTCCTTAGCACTCTTGAATTTCATCCAATTTGTCTCTTGAAAGAATTTCTTTAGGTTTCCAAAATCTGTCTTGGCATAATTCCATCTTCCCACTTTATATTCTTCATTTCTTCTAGATTTCTCTTCGTCTATCACCTTGAACTCCAAAACTGCATGATCACTCTTTGCTAAAGGGCACTCCACCCTCATCTCCTCAATGACCATTGGCTCTGTACTAAAGACCAAGTCCAGTCTTGACGATGCTCCCTCTCCTCCAAACCTAGTATCTTCTTTGACCCACTGAGTTAACACATTTTCCATTGCCAGTGTCAATAGTGTATTTCCCCATGTTGTCTCTGATCCTTCCATTGACCAGTCCTCCCAACACACCTCTTTACAATTAAAATCTCCCATCATTATAGTTCGTTCACAGCCACCCAACATTTCTTCCAGACATGTTCCTGTATCACTTATCATTTCTTCATATTCCTGTACTGACCATGCATTTGTCTTAGGTGGTACGTACACCACTATGTAGTGCCTCTTTTTCCTTCATTAGTTTCTGCTCTGATCTTTAGCACTTCTGCCTTTCCCATACCTTCTTTCACTTGATCCACCTTTATATCTTTTTAACCAGCAACATCACTCCTCCTCCCATCTTACCTACTCTATTTCTTTTCCAAACATTATATTTCCTTCTCCAACCATCATCAGGTCTTCTCCTCTCTCAGTTTTGTTTCAGTAAGACCCACAATATCTGGGTTCTTGTCCCTCAAGTAATCGTTGAGTTCTAAAATCCCGATATCACTCCATTTATGTTGGAATACATTACATTCCGCTCATACGTAAGTTTCTTTAGTCCTTTCTTGCTGTACTTTTCTGGGTTATGAACCACTTCCTCAGTCTCATATCCAAGATTCTCCAGAAAAACTCTTTCTTCTCCTCTTCTGTCCTCTCTTCATTTTTTTCAAAGCCTCCTTTCTCAACTCATTTAACATTTCTCTTTCCTTTTCACCGAGATCTCTTCTCAACCAAATCTTCCTTGTTGTTTCCTGCTGGGCTAGCCTCCATGACTTCTCCACCAATTCATCTACATCCTTTTGTGACTTAAGTTTGATTCTTATTGGCCTCATACCTTCTCTTGTGAACTTTCCAATTCTATGGAAGTCCTCTATTTCTTGTACTAGGTCTTTTCCCTCCTCCTGCACCACATTAATGATATTATTTATCACCTTTTTTATGTTTTTCTCTCTCTCCATTTTACTCGGTGTCTTATCCTCCTCCACACCAAATATCACCACACATCTCTTTTTGTCTACAGTTTCCCTCACCAATGTCTCATTTGACTTAATAACCTTCACCACTTTCTCAGCAATCTTCTCTTCTATGATCTGTTGATCTATAATTTCAGCAAGGCCCAAAGTGTGTGTGTGTGTGTGTGTGTGTGTGTAACCAATCAATTATGACAAAATAATAGAAATATGCTCAATTTGTCCTGTGTCTTTATCTATTAATATTAAGCTTGGTTTAGTTCTCCAACACTATGCTCTTAGTGTGAAATATTTTTCCATCCAAATTATTACTTCTGTGAGAAAAGCTACTGCTTTTTTTTAATATCAAAGTTATAATTATTACTGCTTCATGTACTGGCTTTCCCTATTTATAGAGTTCAATCGTAAGCTGAGACATACAGGTAGATGACTCGGCAAGGAGAGAAATAGAACGATAGGCAATCAGACATAATATAATGATGTAGCCTCAAAGTTTATGTATGATAACTCAATAAAACAAAACATAAACAAATAAGAGTATTTTCCTCACCCCAAGATTCTCTCGATGGCCTTCAATATCCATTATGACAGCCATGTTTGCCAGATGGTTGCAGTGACAGAGGGTGTGGGTAGGGGAAGTGAATGCCAGGTGACAGCCATCAGTGGCCCAAGAGGTGCTGTGTTCATCCCACCATACACAGTGTGGTTTCCCAAGCAGGAAGGAGTGTCCACTGTATACATGCTGCAGTTCCACTGCCACCACCTCCCCAAGAGCTGGTCAACCAGAGTTTGGGTTGAGGTTCTATGTTCCTTTTTATGGAATGCTAATCTAACAAGCTAAAGTGAATAACACCACAACTCAATCTGCATTGATAATAATCTTTCTAATCGTCACTGAATAATGTGGTAAGAAAGGTGATCGATCATCTTTTTTCTTGTCAATATATGATAAATCAAGAATTGGTGATTACAATAGCTGAAAGGAAATTCTTTAACTTTGATTGATATGGAGCATTATGCAAATCACACAATCATAGCATGCATACTTTCAAAAAGATAACACACATTTCCCAAAAACAGAACACTTACGGGCATGCCAGGTGATGGAGCCTCCCACACGAGCACCAAGTATGGCACTGTTGATTTGTCTGGGAGCAGGTAAGTCAGTCGCCACCTCAACTTCCTTTGGGTCACTCAAAAGCCAAACAAAGAATACACTCACTCTAAGCCAAAACTTTCCCTCTTAACACTAAACAAAACAAGGACCTTGACTTGCTGAAAAATTCATTAGCTACTATAACTATTAGAAAAGAGAAATATTACTTAAAGAAAAAAGAGTGTTGTGATTCCATTCAGACATTAAGTGTGGATGCCAAGTCTAGGTAGAATCATTCCCATCCAACCATGCATCTTAAATTTTGATGTTTATATTAATCATAAATACATGCCAATTTATAACATAAAGATATGATAACTAACTGTACGAGACATAATTAAGAAATTGAAAAGTAACTGGATTCAGAATAGTGGTGCAAAATTTGGAAATGTCTTTGTTCAGTGGCAAACAGCACAATTGTTGGACCAAAACAAATCACCATCAGGTGGGCACAGTTTTCTGTCATGACTATACGTAATGACAGAAGAATTCTTACTGACACTAAATTAGAATTTATGAGCAAGAGAGTGATAGGACAAGCTTACCATGGCAGGGAGTTGAAGAAACAATGAAGATTACTATATGATACAAAGATGACCTTGACTGTGCTGAGGTGTTTGACATAGTCTTTATAAAACTGCAGTGGTAGAGTGAGGGATGTATGGTTGTGCTGGTGGTGGGAGAAGGTTCTGTGGCTTAGTGGACTGAAGTATGCTGGAGGCTGCTGCACCATTTTTGCATCTAAGGGAAAAAATATCTTTGATTAAACCATCTCTTCAGTTAAAGCATTTCCTTTGGATTTCAGCTTAAATCAGACTAACTTGGCCCCTCATTACTCTAACATATGTACTGAACTTATACCAGTACGTATATGTTTACATGGAGATAATTTTTGCTTATCAACTTGTTTATTTTCATACAAAAAAGCTGGAAAAACTCACAAAGTCTTTCTTGAGAAATGTGTTGTGATGGTGTTTTTTGGCAAGTCGCTAGAGTGAGGGCAGCCATGGCCACTGTGGTTTGTATGTGAGAGGCAGTGGTAGCTATGTAGTGATGAGGCAGCCCCCACCATGCCACACTCCTCAATAGCATCTTGTCTACCACATCCAATAAATTGTGCAAGTAATCCTAAAAACACAAAGAAGCAATCATTAATCATTCACCTACATCATTAAACAAATTTCTACTCTTTTCTCTGTGGCACTTCACTCCCCCTGGAAGCATCAACTATAAGAGTGTCTGCTGGTAATATGGCTCCATCTCTCCCTATCATTATTACAGCTCCTTTGCTTATCTGAGTGATGCTTCATAAGTATCTATTAGAAATATCTACACCCTTACCTTATCTTCCTACCAGCTTACAAACTGTCTTTCTCTCCTATTAGAATCTAGTATCTAATCATTTTCTATTGCAAACATCTCGGTCATCCTCACACTGCAGCCAAGGCTTTTTTTTTTTTTTTTTTTTAAATTCTAATAGTCCACATCTCAAGTTCAGACAGCATCATAACCCTTGTACATCTATTTCACTGACAAGATCAATGACCAGACTCACATACATATAAAAACTTTCACCTTCCATGGATACTTGGGAAATTTGATATACACTACAATTCAGAATTAACACAGTTAATAAGTTAAATAAAGGTGGATAACAGTTGACAATGTCAAACCAGTGTTTTGTGGCTGGCTCATTTCCCATTCCTTTTTTTTTTTTTATCTTTTTTATGTACGAGAGAAGTGCAGCCAAGGGCAACACAATATTGAAAAAAAAAGGCCCACTTGAGTGCTGGTTCTCAAAAGATTAGAAGGGCTAGCCAAAATTAGGGAGCAAACGTCTTGATATTTCCCTCTTAAAAGAAGCTAAATCATAGGAAGACGGAAATACAGAAGCAGATAGGGAGTTCCAGGGTTTACCAGTAAAAGGTACGAATGATTGAGAGTACTGCTTAACTCTTGCATTAAAGAGTTGGACAGAATCAGGATGATAGGAAGAAGAAAGCCTTGTGCAGCGAGGCCGCAGGAGAATGGGAGGCATGCAGTTAGCAAGATCAGTAGAACAGTTATCATGAAAATAGTGATAAAAGATAGCAAGGGATGCAACATTTTGTCAGTGAGAAAGAGGCTGAAGACACTCAGTTACAGGAGGGGAGTTCATGAGACGAAAAGCTTATGATTCACCCCTATCTTATAAAACTGTGTGAGTGGAACATCCCTAAACATGCGAAGAGTAATCCATACAGGGGCGGATAAACCCCTTGTACAGAGTAAGCAGTTGGAGGGGCAAGAAAACTGGTGGAGATGCTGCAGAATTCCTAACTTTATAGAAGCTGTTTTAGCAAGAGATGAGATGTGAAGTTTCCAATCAGATTACAAGTAAAGGACAGACCAAAGATATTCAGTGTAGAAGAAGGAGACACTTGAGTGTCATTGAAGAGGGGCCAGTTGTCTGGAAGATTGTGTTGAGATGATAGATGGAGGAACTGAGTTTTTGAGGCAATGAAAACTACTAGATTTTCTCTGCCCCAATCAGAAATTTTAAGAAGATCAGAAGTCAGGCATTCTGTGGCATGATCTGTTTACTTCCTGAAGGATTGGTCATCTCTGAAAGGATGTAAAAAGATGTAGGGTGGTATCATCAGCACAGGAGAGGATAGGGCAAGAATGAGAGTGGGTGACAGGGCAGAATCCTGAGGAACACCACTATTAATAGGTTTATGAGAAGAACAGTGGCCATCTACCACAGCAGCAATAGAATGGTCAGAAAGGAAACTTGAGATAAAGTTGCAGAGAGAAGGATAGAAACTGTAGGAGGGCAGTTTGGAAATCAAAGCTTTATGCCAGACTCTATCAAAAGCTTTTGATACGTCTAATGCGACAGCAAAAGTTTCACCGAAATCTCTAAAGGAGGATGACCAAGATTCAGTTAGGAAAGCCAGAAGATCACTAGTAGAGTGACCTTGACAGAAGCCATACTGGCAATCAGATAGAAGATTGTGAAGTGACAGATGTTTAAGAATCTTCCTACTGAGGATAGATTAAAAAACTTTAGACAAGCTATAGGACGGTAATTTGAGGGATTAGAGCAGTCACCCTTTTTTAGAAACAGGCTGAATGTAAGCAAACTTCCAGCAAGAAGGAAAGGTAGAAGTTGAAAGACAAAGTTGAAAGAGTTTGGCCAGGCAAGGTGCAAGCACAGAAGCAGTTTTTGAGAACAATATGAGGGACCCCATCAGGCCCATAAGTTCCGAGGGTTTAGGCCAGTGAGGGCATGGAAAACATCATTACAAAGAATTTTCATTGAAGACATGAAATACTCAGAGGGAGGAGGAGAGGGAGGGACAAGCCATGGTTTGAGAAAAGAGTTCAGCTTTAAAGACAGTAGAGATGAAAGTGGTGTCATCAGGATGAAATAAAGGAGGGAAAGATGAAGTAAAGTTATTGGAGATGTTTTTGGCAAGATGCCAGAAGTCACAAGGGGAGTTTGAGAGATTTTGACATTTTCTATTTATGAAGGAGTGTTTGGCAAGTTGAAGAACAGACTTGGCATGATTCAGGCAAGAAATATGAAGTGAATGAGATTCAGAAGATAGAAAGCTCAAGTACCTTTTGTGGGCAACCTCTCTATAATGTAAAGCACAAGAACAGGCTGTGTTAAACCAAGGTTTAGAAGGTTTAGGTTGAGAGAAAGAATGAGGAATGTACACCTCCATGCCAGACACTATCACCTCTGTTATGCATACAGCACAAAGAGATGGGTCTCTGACATGGAAACATTAATCATTCCAAGGAAAATTAGCATAATACCTCCTCAGGTCACCCCAACTGCCAGAGGCAAAACAGCAGAGGCACCTCTGCTTAGTGGAATCCTGGGAAGGGATTGGAGAAACAGGACAATATACAAAAATGAGATTGTGATCGGAGGACCTGAACAGTCAGGAATACGAGTAGGGTGTTGCACCAGTTGCTCTAGGCCATACAGGATAGGAATGTTGACGGCTAGTTCACAAGGATGATCAGTGAAGGGAGAGGAAAGCCAAAGCTGATGGTGAACATTGAAATCTCCAAGAAAGGAGATCTCCATGATAGGGTAGAGGGATAGAACATGCTCCATTTTGGAAGTTAAATAGTCAAAGAATTTACTATAGTCAGAGTAGTAGAGGAGAGATAAACAGCACAGATAAATTTTGTCAGAGAGTGACTGTTGAGTCTAAGCCAGATGGTGGAAAACTCGGAAGATTCAAGAGCATGGGTACAAGAGCAAGTTAAGTCATTGCGTACATAGACACAACATCCAGCTTTGGAATGAAAATGAGAATAGAGAAAGTAGGAGGGAACAGAGAAGAGACTACTGTCAGTTGCATTAGACAGCTGTGTTTCAGTGAGGAATAGAAGATGAGGTTTAGTAGAGGAGAGGTGGTGTTCCACAGATTGAAAATTAGATCCAAGACTGTGAATGTTGCAGAAGTTAATGTAGAAAAGTTAAGGGATGTGTCAAGACATTTGGGGTCATCATCAAGAGAGCAGTCCGACCTGGGGACACTTCTGGTCCCCTCCCCAAAAGGGGACTCCGAGGCTGGGTTTGGAGTCACCATTTCTTTTATTTTGAATTATAAGTGAAAGGTGTATGTGTGGTAAGTGCATGTAATTTTGAGTGAAGAAGGAGAGTTGTCTTTAGAGGCTGTGACTGCCCCCTTGAGTTGTGAGGCACAAAGGGAAACGTTCAGCGAGATCACAACTAGCTTCAATGGAGAGTTCAAAGCATCCCTGAACTAGTGCTATTAGACCTTGTTGGGAGTAAATTATCATTTCAGTAGGTGTCTACTATCTCCTCCAACCTATGCTCCTGTCAGTGCTCTGAAGTGGAAAAATCTTCATGCATTTTTCTTCTTTCTGATGTGTACAAACATGGTCCATTTCCAGCTGTATTCATAATTTTCTATACTACTACATGAGGATTACTTAAATTATGCCACAAAATGTTAGTCTAATACTGTGAGATGCATTAACACACAAAAAAACTACAAATGAAATTTCAGTATAGCAAAGCTACATACATTTCTTATCATACCGCACACAGCACTTTATATACACTAAGTAATTAGGTACCTGAGCCTCCCTGATGCCATTCAGTTGAATTTGAGAACAATGTGCATCTTTTGAATGTTTTTCTGAGAGGATATTCAGTACAAAGGATAAGGTGAGAAGATCTCCTGGAGCAAGAAGGAATGACTGCACACTGCTAACCAAGTCCTTCATGACCTCACCAGCTGACACATTTCCAGTCCCAACAACCCTCTGCCACCCGTTGAATGGCACCGCTCGGCACCAGCTGTAATATACATTAAATTCAGGAATTTGGGGGCTAATATATATCCTTACAATAAGGATAGCTTTTAGTTTCTGTGATTCAGCTCACACCAAAATGATATCTTAATACTATTACCTAAGGTCTGCTGTTTTCTCCCAATTGCCATCACGGCCACACAACCATGAAGCTGAACCATTGGTGCCTGGTGGGCAAAGCACATCAACACTCCCTCCTGCTGCTGTCATTGGCAGCCACCACTGCCAAGGTGAAGGGTTACCAGGGTACCTCTTCTCACCTGCCAGGCAATTCTTACCTGAAAGAGATACACCTGTTGTACCTTCAAAACTATAATACAAGAAAGTAAATAACTCAATTTGATCGGACACTGGCTCTAAAATTGTCAACTGGATCAACATTGGTCCTACTTATTTGACTGAATAATAGAAAATGGAAATGAAGCTGGAAGTCCTTTTTTTCTATAAAAGGAGAGAGAGAGAGAGAGAGAGAGAGAGAGAGAGAGAGAGAGAGAGAGAGAGAGAGAGAGAGAGAGAGAGAGAGAGAGAGAGAGAGAGAGAGAGAGAGAGAGAGAGAGAGAGATTTTGGAAATATCAGTAATTAAGGCATACTAATGTAATTCATTGTCTTCCTGGATATAAACAAGTGATCTCCTCACCTTCTACCTTCGTGGTGCTTCTCATAGTTGGTGGCTGCCAGATGACTGGATGGCGGCATGGACGTTGTAAATGTTCTGAGGGCCAATTAAGTTGAATGTAATAAGCATACTGTAGTACTGGACTATGATTTTCTGTTAAATACCAGAAGCAAAATGTGCTAATGTTACCTAACTGGCAGCTAATGTTAAAGCCCACATGGTGTAAAGAAAAAAAAAGTTAGGTTTGGCAACTACGGTGGTTGCTTCAAGATGAGTTTTGGTTTCACACCTCCATAACTACTTATCCCACCCAGGTATTACATCCAGGCATTAAAAAGTTGGATAATGAGATAAAAGATAGAATATTTCTAATATTATAGCAATCACACAAAATTTATTTGGTTATGAAGACAGATGTGTTGTCATAGTTTCAGAGCCTATTTGGGAAGTGACATTATCAATATATTATGTATATTTGTTTCCATATGAAACCACTCTTCTTAAAAGCACAGCAACTGTATGTGCCAGAATCAACATACATGAAGACTACTGGTATCATCTAATCAACACGGAGGTGAAATCTGATCAGTATGAATATCTCCACATTTTGTGACTTTAATTTTCAGCAAATAGTGAAAACAGAATAAATGAACAATGACATGTCTCTACAAGGCATATTGCCTAAACATGGCAAATTTGTTTGTTGTTGGTTAAAACAAAAACAAGACTTACCAAAAAGCATATCATGAATCTTCGTCATGTTCTTCTCTTTTATATATCGCAAGACATTCTGATCTGTAAATTTAAAATGAAAATAAAATAACATCAGTAGTCATAGTAGTTGTAGTTGTTGTTGTTGTTGTTATAATAATAATAATAATAATAATAATAATAATAATAATAATAATAATAAGAGGATAACAATGTTTTGAAGTTTTCATACAAATACATTAATGTATTCAAATAAAAATTTCCCTATTCTTTCAGGAAATTGTCAGCTTGAGAGCATAGGATTCCAAAATCTGATCATGAACAAGTTGACATGACACTTCAGTGGAAGGTAAAACAATGTCACACAAGCAAAAAACATGTCACAGATAGGATTTAAAAATCATGCTGTTCAGTCCATTTTGTCATTCCTCACAACTTCCTCATTCAGTGTCCCTTTTCATCTAAGTCAGTCTCCTCATGCAATACTTTTCACATAATCTCTTATTCTTTCTTTTCTTTGTCTCCAGGAAGGGCTTGAGAGCAACTGTAAAGATGACCTGTTGAAATAGCAATGACAAGAGATTGAGGACTTCCCCTTATCTCATCATTCACACCCCCACCCAGCAGGATACAAGAGTAAGCATCAGGGTCAAATACATCACTGAAGAGATAGGTATCACAGCCATATGATATGGCATGATAAAATCATAGAAACATGTACCAAAGAAAAATTCATTACTATATCTTCATGCCAATTTAGCTACAGTAAAGGTGAAAACCAGCACCATGCTAGACAATAATTTCTTGCTGCAGCAGCCATCTAAACCTTCATGTAGTGACTGAAAGTCCAATAGAGTCCTTTAATTCACCACCCATGTCTCGAGGTCTCCGCTACATGATCATCACCTCATCTTGGCAGCATGCCAACAAGTCCCACTGTCTACAGTCTGAGAATATATTAGTCCAAGTAGTACTCACATAAACCTGAATATTCCTAGAGTTACAAATGTCACACCAAAGACTGTTATCCTTCCCCCCTAATAAGCATCAACTACATAAAAGATACAAGCCAATTGCACAACACAACAGATAGAGACATAATAAAGGCACCCTACCTTGCTTGTCCAGTATTCTTAAGTCAGGACAGAAAATAAGGAGTTCCTTAGCAACCTCAGCAACATTCTGGATGGCAGCCAGCATTACCGGTGTACTGCCTGCATCAGGGGACATATGTAACTAGCTGATGACAATATTTATTAAAATTTATTAAATTAAAATTAAAACTACTAATGACCACAATTTGTTCAAAACAGACAAATTTAACATGAAACAATTACTCTTGCACATGCACACTTTAAATCCAGAATACAAGTATAGGCAACCCCACTTAACGAAGGGGTTCTGTTCCTAAAAAACACTTCGTTAAGCGAAACTTCGTTAAGCGAACCGATTATAACAAGTTTAACCCCTGACCTGAACTTCCATTGAGAGTAAGTAAAGCGAGAGTGCTTCATAGTACCGTAAAAGGTTTAATTAAAGTAAATATTATGAAGTTAAACATTTAGGTAGTTTATTTTAAGTCATTATAATGTACACTAATGTTTGTAAGTACAGGCAACCCCCGTTTAACGAAGGGGTTATGTTCCTAAAAAACACTTCGTTAAGCGAAACTTCGTTAAGCGAACCTATTATAACAATTTTAACCCCTGATTTAAACTTCCATTGAGAGTAAGCAAAGCGAGAGTGCATCATAGTACAGTAAAAGATTTAACCCGTACAGCATCAGAGACATACGAGATACGTCGGCTACTCTGAGCGAACCGGGCGTCAGACGTATGAGATAAGTCGGCGAGCTTCCTTGTGTTTTCAGAGGTATTGCGTCCTCAAAACCTACCATTATACTGCCATCATGCACTGTAGACATTGCTCATGCTGCCTCCTCATCCCTGCTAACATGAATGCTTCCTGTATTTATTTATTACATATCTGAACGTTAGCAATTTCTGCTGCCTTCAGCTCGATGTAGCGGTAAACTGACGCCTCAACTCCGCTAATATGAACGTAGCGTAATTTCCATTACTTACTCTCACCATTTCAAATATTTTTGGTAACTGTTATATTGTGGTAGTGAAAACTTTGTATGACATAAATAAGAATTTTCCATTGCTTTGTTATAAGGAAAAACAAGTACATATTACTCGGAAAATATTTGCACCGCGAAAGGCAACACTCTCTTGCGATATCTCGTGTCTATTTTTAGCCACAAACACTCCCAAACAGCAAAACATGACATGTTGTTTTTCTTTCAACTCAGGAACGATATTATGCATGTGTCCAACTCCGGGATCGACTGGTGAGAAACGAGGAAGCAAATAAACTAGTCACATAAGGCTTTGCTAAGTCACTAACCTTAGCACAAAACATCTCGCACCAATTAATACTACTTCCAGTCAGTTCTGGGAGGAATGACTGTCATTTTCATTTGTTTCACATCATTTAAGACTGGTTTAGCAAAAATAAAAAAATAAAAATCCATGATGTGGCCAGCACTGGCGAAATCACAAAGTCTCAGATCTGCTGACACTGTACGGGTTAATGAAAGTAAAAATTATGAAGCTAAACATTTAGGTAGTTTAATTTAAGTCATTATAATATACACTAATGTATGTATGTACGTAACTTTATATGTTGATGATCTTAACTTTATGAAGGGAGGGAGAGTGAAACAGGAAAGACACTAACCAGCAACCTGTGGAATGTAAACAAAGTGCGCAATATGGTACCGCATACAAAGCTTATGTACCACATTTCAACAAGGCTTTCCATTCTATCCATTGTAGAGTCACGAGTTCAGGCGGTTCTTTTAGCTTTCAAGGAAGATACAGTCTCACCAGCCTTCTTAATAGAGTCTGCTGACTTGAAAATAGTAGACAGTAGATGGAGTCAAGATGGTGGCCAGCAATGTTATCAGTTTTCTGGCCTCTCTCATGTCTGCGAATAATACTCAGCTTCACTTCGAGATTAAGGCACTTCCTGGTCTTCTTAGGAACGTTAGGCCACATTGCAGGACGTTTTAGTGGTAAGTTGAACTAGGGATGATGAGCTGCTGGTGACGCTGTTATGTTTTGACTGAGGAAAGAGTGGTGCGCGTGATCTTGATCTTGATCTTGATGCTACAGGTGACGCAGAATTTCTTCTGAGTCAGGCCTTTGTATCGGCAGCGCCTGTGTTGTCCACGAGAGGTTTCATCTTGATCTTTATTCTACAGGTGTCTCAGGATTTCTCCTGAGGCAGGCCTTAGTACCAGCAGCTCCTGATGTATTCAAAAGCCTGTCAGCTTGCATGATACGGTGGGGCTTTCAAATCTGGAAAAAATTACCTGGATAAAACTTCGTTAAAGCGAGTTTGGTGTTCATTAAACGAGCAGATGACAGTAAAATTAAACCTTCGTTGTAGCGAAATTTCGTTGTGTTAACCTTCGTTAAACAGGGGTTGCCTGTACGTAACTTTATAATGTTGATGATCTTAAATTTATGAAGGGAGGAAGAGTGAAATGGGAAAGACACTAACCAGCAACCTGTGGAATGTAAACAAAATGCGCATCATTGTACTGCATACAAAAACTTATGTACCACATTTCCACAAGGCTTTCCATTTTATCCATTATAGAGTCACGAGTTCAGGTGGTTCTTTTAGCTTGCAAGGAAGATAGTCTCACCAGCCTTCTTAATAGAGTTTGCTGACTTGAAAAAGTAGAGACAGTAGATGGAGTCAAGATGGTGCCGAGCAATGCTATAGTTTTCTCGCCTCTCTCGTGTCTGTGAATAGTATCCAGCTTCACTTCAAGTAAGAGTTTCCTGGTCTTCTTAGGAACGCTAGGCCACATTGAAGGGCGTTTTAGTGGTAAGTTGAGCTAGGGAAGACGAGTTGCTGCTGACGCTGTTATGTTTTGAACAGGGGAGTGAATGGTGCGCGTATTGTCCACGAGAGGCTTGATCTTAATCTTGATCTTGCTTCTACAGGTGTCCCAGGATTTCTCCTGAGGCAGGCCTTAGTACCGGCAACTCCTGGTGTATTCAAAAGCCTGTCAGCTTGCGTGATACGGCGAGGCTTTCAAATTTGGAAAAAATTACCTGGATAAAACTTTGTTAAAGTGAGTTTGGTGTTCTTTAAATGAGCAGATGGTAGTAAAATGAAACCTTCGTTGTAGCGAAATTTTGTTGTGAATCTTCGTTAAACTGGGGTTTCCTATATCATAAAATCAACTACACCAAGCAGCAAGAGATAATGACAGGCTTTGTGTACACTTCACAGGAGGCTGGTTACACTATGCACAATGATGTAACAGTTCTAATCACATTCTTCTTCAATAGCCTAGTTTAAGGAAGTTATAAATGTAATGTATATTTATGCCATCAGGGAGGCGGTGGCGTAGTGGATAAGGTGGTGAGCATGGGATCGGGCAGACGTCCATGCATACTGTTGACCCTCACTAACTAATAAGGGGAAAGGTTAATCCAACAAATGCGAAAGTCAGACTTATATGAATTCCCCTCCCTTTGCACACACACACAAAAAAAAAAAAAAAAAAAAAAAAAAAGAACTTGGTGCAGGATTTATTTACTTAATTTTTGGGGGATTTAAAATTTTGGGATCACATTTGTCTCTCAGAAACCTTCAGACCCTAAATTACCCAATGGCGTAGTCTATTTTTGGATAATTAAATACACTTCCCACTAGGAAGCCATTTTTAAATACAGTCATACCTCGCCCAACACGACAGTTACATTCCTGAGCTCATCGAGTACGGCGAGATTCGTGTTCAGCGAATAATGGGCCCTATGGGAATATGGGGGTTACGTTCCCAGATCCTTACCAAAAACGCTGAAAAAAAAAAATAAATAAATAAATAAATGAAGTACCAAGCACACATTTTATTTAATTATAGTACTAGTACCTTTAGTTTATTTGCTGGTTGGAGAGGGCTTGAAATATGAAGTGATGGGCCTCTGACTGGCAGATGCTTCCATATGGCATAAGGTCTCCTTGTAGGGCAAAAGAAGCTTCTCAACACCCCTCTTGAACTTAATGCTCCTCTCCAGGATGGGATCTGTTTCAGTGAAGAGGGATGTTGCATTTTCCATGACTTTCAGCAAATTACAAAGAGTCCAAGACGCTTGGGATGGGAGGTCAAGTGCATCCACCAGGACCAGTGGGAGATTCAAATGGAGACTAAATTGTGCAATCGCGAGTCAAAGTTGTGCTCGGCGAAATATGGGATATTTTACCGATTCGTGTATATGCAAGTTTCGTGTTCGGCGAATTCCTGTTCGGTGAGGTATGACTGTATCTCATGCAGTTGCATCATAGCCTGACTCACGCCCTACACAGTACATGGCCAGGCGTCAGAAATAACATCCTTACAGGCATAAACTGATGAAGATTAGCATCAGAAACTTCAAGAAGAGAAGACAACAAGAAACAAACAAATAAACATATTATTAATTGGTACACAGCAGCTGGATTTTGAATCCTTGCCTCCCTTCTCCCCTCTATTATGCATGTTATCTCCCCCTCCAAGGCCCTCACCTCACCATATGCCTCATTACAACGCTTCCAAACCATCTCTCTATATAATAAGACTGCTATTATCCTTTCAAACACTGTTTTTTCTCACTATTTACCTCATCATAACTATACACCACACAACTCTCACAAAAACACTATTACAAAAGATTATGTTGAGACAGAAGTATAAAGCTGCATGGATCAGACAAGTGATAAATACTTCATTGTACAGTAAAACCTCGCTTGACGAACATCTCTAGGGACGAACAATTCGGGAGACGATAAAAAAAATTTGTCAATATATCGACCCAGGGGACGAACGATATTTCGAGGGACGAACATGGTTAAACGGCTCGCCAGCAGCCAACCCGTTTGTGTGATAGCCAACCCGGCTATCACACAACAACAAAACAAAACATAAGCACAAAAGAAAATTAAAACAGGAACATACGAAAAATATTACATAACATAATCTCCATGCCACCATGATTTTCTCCTGTTTTTCCTGGGCATGGTGATGTTACCGGCGCGCTTTACTGTAGCTTCCTCGGCGTTATCCTCGCTGCTCTGGTAGCTCTCAGCATTGCTGTCATCATCATCCTGGCCATGTCCAGGTACTGCAGATTATGGTACATCCATCGCAGCTGTTTCCTCGCTCGCCTGGCAAGGAACACCGCCCTACTGCCCACTCCTCTCACACTGAGCATCACCTCCGAGGATCAAAGGAACTTTCTGGCCACGTACCTTTAACTTCCCTTCTTGGAAGTCCAAACTTGCTCCCACACGCGTGAGGAAGTCAATCCCCAGCAGGCAAGGGTCTTCCAAAGCCAGAGACGAAGACCGGCAATCTTTCCATGCTTCCTACGCCAATGTTCACTATAACGAGGCCCCACAAAGCGGCACTGACTTGTGACACTACACAGCTGTTGTGTAGCTCTGGCACGCTGTGCACATCCAAAGTCCTCTCTCATGACTGTCTTCTCGGATCTTGTGTGTCTTCCTCCCCATCCTCCTCCCATCCATTCCATCAATGTCCAGTCTCTCAAGTAAATAACCTTTTCTTTTTTATTCATTTTATTATCAAAAATTTTGATAGCATTTAGGTAAGTCAAACAATTTAGGCTTTCTATAATTATTTTGTTCATGTCATGCATACATTAAAGGTCTATTTTGAATGGGTTTTATGGACAAAAGTATGATTTTTTTTTATCTGGAACGGATTAATGGTATTTCAATACATTCTTATGGGAAAAATTGATTCAGGGGACGTACAAATCGGATGACAAACAGGATTTAGGAATGAATTATGGTCATGAGCTGAGGTTTTACTGCACCATTACCTCACTTCATCACACTATTAACAATTAACAATTCAGAGAGTATTCAGTTCAGTAGCAAAACAACAGATTGCCATGACACTGTTGATGGCGCTTTCCCAACCCTCACATACGAGTGAATAATATTATCTAGTGAAGTGGGGATCTGATGGATTATCATCTTATCATGCTCTAGGAAGTCACTAATGTATGCACAATCATTTATGAGAATTTCATGTCAATCAGATGAATACAAATAGCAAAACAAGGACAAAATTATGAAAAATCTTTAGTAGCAAATACAGGCAACCCCCACTTAACGAAGGGGTTACATTCCTAAATAAACGTTCATTAAGCAAATTTTCATTAAGCAAACCAATTATGACAAATTCAACCCCTGATTTGAACTTCCATTGAGAGTAAACAAAGCGAGAGTGCATCATAGTACAGTGAAAGGTTTAATGAAAGTAAAAATTATGAAGTTCAACATTTAGATAGTTTAATCTGAGTCATTATAATGTACACTAGTGTATGTATGTAACTTTATAATGTTAATGATCTTGAATTTATGAAGGAAGGGAGAGTGAAGCAGGAAAGACACTTGCTGGCAACCTGTGGAATGTAAACAAAGGGCACATCATTGTACCGCAAACAAAACTTATGTACCACATTTCAACAAGACTTTCCATTTTATCCATTGCAGTCACGAGTTCAGGTGGTTCATTTAGCTTGCAAGGAAGATACAGTCTCACCAGCCTTCTTAATAGAGTATGTTGACTTGAAAATAGTAGAGACAGTAGATGGAGTCAAGATGGTGTCGAGTAATGCTATTAGGTTTCTCGCCTCACTCGTGTCTGTGAATAATATCCAGCTTCACTTCGAGAGTAAGAGACTTCCTGGTCTTCTTAGCAACGCTAGGTGACATTGCAGGTGTTTTGGTGGCATGCTGAGCGAGGGAAGATGAGCTGCTGCTGGCGCTGTTATTGTTTTGAACTAAGGGGGAGAGAGTGATGCACGTTTTGTCCATGAGAGGCGCTGATGTATTCAAAAGCCTGTCGGCTTGCATGATACGGTGGGGCTTTCAAACTTGGAAAAACTTGCCTGGATAAAATTTTGTTAAAGCAAGTTTGGTGTTTGTTAAATGAGCAGATGGTAGTAAAAGGAAACATTCATTGTAGCAAAATTTTTTTGTGTGAACCTTTGTTAAGCGGGGGTTGCCTGTATCTTGAAAAGTGGTTTTATGCTCTTCAAAAATTTTCACAAAAACGGTATAAACTCTGATCAACTTTTGTTTGGTATCATTTAAACTACAACTAAAATGCAATTTTTTGTTAGAAATAGATTTTTTATAATGTCAATAGAAAATTAAATATAGGAAAGTGGAAAAAAAAAAAATGGACATGCACTTCAACCCAGACTTTAGTCCCTGTGTCGGTCAGAATTTGACTTATCGCGAAATTATCAGTGTTCGAGTTGTCTGGGTCCGAGTTATCAAGATTCAATGGGAGGTTCAAATCCCACGGCGTGTCATCTTGAAGCTTTATGATTTGTCTAGTGGTTTAAAGTTACCTACATGTCACCTTGATACACAGGCTCTA
This sequence comes from Portunus trituberculatus, assembly GCF_017591435.1. Taxonomy (NCBI): domain Eukaryota; kingdom Metazoa; phylum Arthropoda; class Malacostraca; order Decapoda; family Portunidae; genus Portunus; species Portunus trituberculatus. The sequence goes on along the minus strand of NC_059298.1, from coordinate 26,606,084 downwards.
GGTGGAGGTGTTATTGCCTTACACAAAAGATGCACTTGGGTAGTGATATGGGCCCTAATATGGGTACCACTATAAATAAAATTGCCTACGCTGCTTATGGGTGGAAACTGGACAGCACTTCCCATATTCTTCATGTACAGTGCTTACTCCAATTTTGCGAGAAATGGGGCGGCATTGTGAGTTGCAAATTTGGAAATCGCAAAATTGGAAGTATTATTCCTATGGGAAAAATTGAGTATGGTGTACCCCTCGTCCATGGTTGCCTAATTTTTCAATATTTTCCTAATATTTTGCCCATATTTATTATATCACATATATATTGAGCCAGGTATCTTTCCATATGAATGATCAGTGTTTGTACAATGGCTATACAAGAATAAAAAATCTGTCCACCATAGGTTTTTACAGCCTTTCAATTTTCTCACTGTTTTTAAACACCATTCTCACAATTGATTCTCCCACACCAAACTCTCTGGAAATATCACAGTTCCTTTTTCCATCTCTTTTCATCTTTATTATCTTCATCTTCTGCTCCAAAGTTAGCCTAATGTTTTTATTGGTTGGTGGCGCCATGTCGCACAAAGTCGAGCACAAGGATTCCTCCAAATTTGCAGAGAGAACTCTGTGGAGGTGTACGTAAACGAATGGATGGCGGGAGGGAGCGGGGTAGTGTTGCCAGATGAGCTTCATTGAATTACTGCCAGATTTTTATAAAAACTAGCCAAAAACCACCAAACTATGATAAATATAATACAAATATGATGATAATATAATATAATATGATAAATATGAATAAACTAATAAAATATTGCCTATATAATACAGTAATATATAATTTGCGGGAACACTCTCTCCCGCCACCACTCGCAATACCGGGAGAAAGGAGCAAGATGGGGAAATTTTAAAAATGGCAATTTTTGGGCTTTGGAGTAAGCACTGTACATCTACAGGCGCTATAAGCTATAACATGAGAAAAATAAATAAATAAAAATAAGAAAAATTGATTTACTTGGAATTATTAATTCCATCACACTTACCATGCACCACTTTGTCTCATATGCTTACTGTGGGTGTGCCAGGCATAACGAAATTGATTAGCAGTGGGTTATTAAAAAATAATGTTCTATTCCTTTATTAACAGTTATCAGCCTGCAACAAACTGACACAGTTCTAGCAACAATTTCTGCAAAAACTTATCTACCTTCCAAATATCTGCTTGTGAATCATGGTTCCTACCTCACCAATAAAGTCTTAAGCATTATTAGTTTAGTTCTCAAATTGCAGCATGAAGAAGGTGATCCACCATGAAACTGATCCATATTGTGAGATGTCTGGCAAACCCTCAGCTCATCAAACAATACTGATTTCTGAATTATCCTACTCATCCTTCTACACCTTGCTAATCAACAACTTTTTTTTTTTTTTTTTGCTAAAAAATATCAAGAAATACTATACATAAATTCAGTTATTGTATAAAATAATACAACACAGGTTACATAAATAAATAAAATACAATACAGCAATAAAATTAAGATAAATGTAAATATATTTTTGTACTTGATTTCCAATGCAGTGTTGTGCATCTTCATACAAAGCCACCTCAAACCTACAAAAATCATGAAATATTACATGCAAATATCATAAAAAAATGTTTGTTTTCGGCTTGAATCATTCGTAAATGGAGTCATATATTTATGAGTCATGAAACATTTCTTGTAACAGACGTAATTGGAAGCAGAAGGCAATACAAATCTCACCTCTGTCATCCTGAACATCTACCCCGGCACCTCGCTGCAGCAGAACTGCCACCACTTGCACCCTGCCTCTCCATACTGCCAGATGCAGTGGTGTCTGGCCTTTCAAAGCAAGAGATACTTCATTCAAATCATGTTAGAGCAACAATGCAAATGGAGATATTTCTGGTTACCAAAGATGTACTTTGTAATGGGTTGATATAACATGCGTGGTTAGAGACTTATTACTAATAAGATTGTATCATTTATTAAAGTATTGGAAACACATGCGATTCATGTGGGCTGTAAACTGTATTTTTCCTCTGTCAATTATAATTTGGGAAGCATACTTTGAAAAGTACATCATGCTTTTAAAACATTTTAAAATGTTACATTCCAAATGAATAAGAAGGGAAAAAGTTTTTGCCCTTGATATACCGCTTGTGTTTTCATTCCTATCTTTTCATTTTGTAAACAAGAAAAATAGCAGCAAGAAAACTTGAGATTATTTAGGTACTGCCATGGCAAGACGTACACAAACACAAGCCAAAGCAAGACTGGCCATAACCTATTCATTTCAGTTAGTCAAGGCTTGTCCTTGCCTCTCTGATGTTGGTTCAAATAGATATATTCCTGAATATTGTTATATAAAAAGAAGAAAGCATTTCTTATAAAACACCTTACCATGCACATCTCTGAGGTCAATACTGGCACCTGCATCTAGCAGCAGTAGCACTATTGCCTGATAGCCGCTGTAGGCTGCCAAGTGTAGAGGCGATCGTTCTGTTTACCAGGGACAGGGTGTCAAATTTCAATCCATCTTCTTTGTAGTGTTAAAATATGTGAAATTTATACCATCTCGCTAACTTTTCTCAATTATATCAATGTTAGTGAAAGTTCACAAGTGCACAGAGCTAGTCGCAACGAATGTTTTTCATGAAAGACAATGAGTGGCATTACCCTGAAGAGGCTCACGACTGTCAGGGTCTGCCTGGTGATTCAACAGTAGTTGCACTAACTCATACTGGCCTGCATTGGCTGCATTGTGCAGGGGAGTCCAACCTGTAAAGCAATCATAATATTAACATCTCACCAAGCAATCTCAATCCTGGAGCTCTGATTATTAATCCATGCACATAATTGGGCCATGTTAGCATGTAGAACTTGTGGTTTTGGAATCTACCCAAATCTCCCATAGTAAACTTGATTGTGTAACCAACTTTTCACCTTTATATAATTTACTGCTGAAGTCTAACAAATTCTTTGCTAGTTTGTAATAATTGCTAAGTCAATAACAAGAACCTTATCAGCAGTATCTCATAACTGATGGTGATAAATATATCACCCAATAATCATAAAACGGTAACTAATGAATCAATAAATCCAAGATGCTGATACTATTTATAACAATATTGATATTTCAAAATTTTAAATTGATAAATTCAAATCTTTATTTTCATATTTATCTTTTAAAGTATTAGAAAAATTTCAATTCCATGTTTATCCTGTCTTTTTGCTAATGAAATTTATTTTTTAGTAAAATAAATACATCTGATTTTGAAAGTTCAAAACTTCAACATGCTCACCATAAAAAAAATTGAATGATCAATAATTTTTTTTTTTTTATACCATGTGGGCTTTTCATGGGAAATTTATGGGCTAAAGGGGATACTTTTTAGGGTACCTCTATCTTAAAGCCCACCCGCTAGGAAACCGTTGCCCCGAGTGAGGAAGCCCAACCTACACGCAGACCGTGGACAGGATTCGAACCCGTGCGCTTGGAGACCTCTAGGATCCTAAAGCACGCATGGTTCCACTGTACCAGTAGTTTGGAATAACCACAGGTATCAGTGATACTGTTAAACTGATAATGTGGGAAAAATAACTATAGAACAAGACAAGATTGTTAGATAAATAATCACAATAATTTATAGCAATAATGGCCTTCCATGATTATCTTCTTTTAATACTAAGCTAATTTCTTAATCTTTTTTTAATGTGGGATGCTATATCAATTATAAAGCAAAGCAAATATATAATTTAAAAACAAATAAAAAACAGTTGTATAGAGATAGAAACAACTTGCATGCACTCACCCAAACTGTCCCTAATGTCAGTGTTGGCACCTGCATGAAGTAACCTCTGTACATTCTCCACTTGTCCAAGCTTCACTACATTGTTTAAATCTGAAGAACAAAACAATCCTTGGTAATTGATGGTGTTCAAAATATTACTGGAAAACTCAATATTATGAAGGTGCAGCCCGGAAAGGCAGTGAAAATTATGCAGACATCTAAAGCTATACAAGCAGGTGATAATGAGAAGTCATACAATATAAAATTAATTTACAATGAGTGTGACATAAATTGCATTGATGTACATGATTGCTTTGGATTGAAATAATCAAATGTTTGCCATTTCAGTATTATTCCACTATTTTACAGGAAGCAAAAGGTTACCTGAGGTACTTGAGCCTTCCATCACATGAACCTCATGCACTTTACATTTCTGCCTGGAATCATGCCAAGTCAACTGTTCTTCAACCTGCCAAACACTCCCTCATGAATAGAAAATGTCAAAATCTCTCAAACCCCAACTCCCCTTAAGACTTCTGGCATCTGGCCAAAAACATATCCAGTAACTTTCCTACTTCATCTTTCCTTCCTTTATTTCATCCTGATGGCACCACTGCCATCACTTCTATCTATAAAGCTGAATTCTGCTCTCAAATCTTTGCTAATAACTCTACCATGGATGATCCTGGGCTTGTTCCTCCCTCTCCTCCTCCCTCTGAGTGTTTTATGCCATCAATTAAAATTCTTCTTAGTGATGTTTTCCATGCCCTCGCTGGCCTAAATCCTCAAAAGCCTTATGGATCTGATGGGGTCCCTCCTATCATTCTCAAAAACTGTGTTTCCATGCTTGCACCTTGCCTGGCCAAACTTTTCAAACTCTGTCTATCGACTTCTATCTTTCCATCTTGCTGGAAGTTTGCCTACATTCAACCTGTTCCTAAAAAGGGTGACCATTCTAATCCCTAAAACTACTGACCTATTGCTTTAATCTCTTACTTGTCTTAATTTTTTTTTATCTATCCTCAATAGGAACATTCTTAAAAATATGTCACTTCCCAATCTTCTATCTGATTATCAGTATGGCTTCTGTAAGGTCGCTGGTGATCTTGTGGTTAAGTCTGGACATCCTCTTTTAGAGATTTCGGTGAAACTTTTGCTGTTGTGTGAGACATGTCAAAAACTTAATAGTCTGGCACAAAGCTTTGTTTTTAAAACTATCCTCCTATGGTTTCTATCCTTCTCTCTGCAACTTCATCTCAAGTTTCCTCTCTGACCATTCTATTGCTGCTGTGGCAGACAGCCACTATTCTTCTCCTAAATCTATTAATAGTGGTGTTCCTCAGGATTCTGTCCTGTTACCTACTCTCTTGCTATTATTCATTAATCTTCTTAACCAAACTTCTTGCCCTATCCACTCCTACACTGATGATACCACCCTACACTTTTCTGCATGTTTTCAGGGGCTACCAATCCTTCAGGAAGTCAACAGGTCATGCAGGGATACCACAGAATGCTTTCTGATCTCTCTAATATTTCTGATTGGGGCAGAGAAATCTTAGTAGTGTTCAATGCATCAAAAATTCAATTCCTCCATCTATCAACTCGACACAACCTTCCAGACAACTATCCCATTTTCTTCAATGACACTCAACTGTACCCATCTTCTACACTGAATATCGTCAGCCTGCCTATCCTTTCCTCATAATCTAAACTAGAAACTTCATCTCACTTCTTGTTATAAAAGCTTCTTATGAAATTAGGCATTCTGAGGGATCTCCACCAGTTTTTCTTGCCTCCCCAACTGCTAACTCTGCACAAGGGCCTTATCCGTCCACGTACGGAATACTCTTCGCATGTTTGGGAATGTTCCACTCATACAGTTTTATTACATAGGGTGGAATAAAAAGTTTTTCATCTCATCAATTCCCCTCCTCTAACTGAATGTCTTCAGCCTCTTTCTCACTGCTAGCATATTGCATCTCTTGCTATCTTTTTATTGCTATTTTCATGCTAACTGCTCTCTTGATCTTGCTAACTGCATGCCTCCCCTCCTGCAGCCTCACTGCACAAGGCTTTTTTTTTCCTCTCACCCCTATTCTGTCCAACTCTCTAACACAAGAATTAACCATTACTCTGTCTTTCATACCTTTCTCTGGTAAACTCTGGAACTCCCTGCCTGCTTCTGTATTTCCAACTTCCTATAACTTGACTTCATTCAAGAGGGAGGCTTCAAGACACTATCAATTAAAAGTAAATAGCAGATGGTGTTAAAAGTTTTATGAAAGACAAGAAGAATTAAATCTTCATTATAACCCTGATCCACCCAACTAGTAACATCTTTATGTCAACAATAGCTGGTCCCCTGTTGATCTGTATTAACCCAGCTCCTAACTTGCTATTCTGTTAGGATATAATTGAAGATATAAACAGAACAGGCATTTAAGATATAAACAAGAAGAATGACATCATGGTGATATTCACCTGTGCCCTGCAGACCACAGGTGAAGGACAGTATCAGGATGCAATGCTGCACCCACCACCTATACCACCTACTGCACAACATCCTGCCACCCTATGCTACTGCATTCATCAAAACCTGAAAATGAACAGATGAAATTTACACAAAATAAGGATCTTGGTAAATCTTTAGAATTACAATCCCTGTCCTTGTTCTCCCAACAAGTTTGGAGAGATGAAGGAATGCTGGTTTTTCAAGTGAGGAAGGCAAACTGGCAAAATATGGTGATATATATAGCTTAGTAAGGCACATAAACACTACCATTCGTTGTTCGTAGCTACATTTCTCACCTGATATTCTCACCTGGTGGGCTTCCCCAACTACAGTAGGAAATGCCACATTCTGCTGTTGCACAAGTCCCAAGCAATACATAAACAACTACAAAGACAATGCTATAACACTAGGCTGGGGAGTGCAACATATGGGGCACAAAATACACAAACAGGAAAAGAAAGATATTGGTTGAGTTATGATTCAATTAACTCAAGAGTTAGCAGTACTAGAAGTGTCACCAAGATGATTGGTTAGAGATACCTTAAAACCAGTGACATTCTGAAAACAGACTACACTCTATGGTAAGGAATTACAAGTAATAATGCCTCCTATGTTAAATGATCCTCTAATATTTAACTGACAGTGAACACAGAAAATTTTGTACTGATGTCCTCTTGTGTGGATAATCACTGAGCAATGAAATAAGCCTTCAGATTTTATCAAAGAATATTCATGAAAAATCTGCTGCCAATGTTTAATCATATCATGACAAAGAAGTCTGCCTTGGATGGAGTACAAATTAAGAGATTTTAAGCGCTCTTGGTAACTATATAAGATATTCCATAACGCAGATTGTTTTAGTCCACCTTCACTCACTCCTTTTAGCAATCTCAAGTCACCAAGATATCCTGTGGTCCAGAGTGATGAAGAATTCTCTAATAAAGGTCACATGTGAGTAATGGAGAGGTAACATGAATGAAGACTCATTGATTAACTGTGGACTCCAAGACATTCTCGGCCACTCTGCTCACTTGATGCATTTTATTTGCTAGATGCTGGTGATACTTCAAAGAAACGTCAATTGTGATGCCCAAATCCATGGCAGCTTCTTTGGTTGGTATAACCCTACCATCAAGGAGGTAATGTCCCGAGACACCCAGTAACGGCCAATCCACCTGCTTCCTTTGAAATCTTAATAATGCACACTGGAGGAATTAACTTGAAGTCCCCATTGATGTAAAGTGTTGATATCACCTTGACATGATGCCATTGCTCTCAACAGATTAGGACCCAAAGAGGCACTAATGCCAACATAAAGCTTAAGGTCATCAGTATAAAATTTAACAGCAGAGGTGATATGTACAATGATTAATATAAATAACATAAATAAGAAGAGGAGAAGGTTGTGTTGATTATTAACCACACACAGAAATTCCATGATCCAATAAAAGAATTTACTTTTGATACCAAGACTGAATAGTTTGTTTAAAGGAATACAATAGCACACTGAGTCAAAAGCTTTCGAAAATTAAAAAAAAGAATTGAGTCAACATAGAGGTCTTGATCCAGCCAGGAAGTAACATGGTGTTAGGTTAAAACTAACTGGTCCTCAGTTGATCTGCCAGGCCTGAAGCCATATTGATCTTCATTTAACAGACTATTAAACTGCATATAGTATGACTAAAAAGCATTCCACTGTCTTTACACTGGTGGAAGTTAAAGAAACAGGTTTGTACATTAAAGGGTTGTGATGTGAGTCTTTCTCGAAAATAGTAACACCCAAGATTTTTTTCCAATCAAGAGTGACTTTACTGATCTTATAAGAATTGCAGGAAATGAGGAGTGGATACATTAATTTAGACACACAAGCCTTCAAAAGATGGGAGTGAATTGCATGTGCCCATTGAAGAGGATGGGTAAAGTTTAGATATGGCATTGTGAATGAATGTGGTCAAAAGAAAAGACTACGTCATCCATACAACCATTGAAAGTTTGGTGAAGAGACAAGGTCTGTGGGTGGGACAATGAGAACACTGAGGCAAACAATCAAGATGACAAATGTATCTGCCATTGCTTTTGAAACTGTAATTGTATCATCATTTGCATCCCAAAGTGGAGCAACAATGGGAGTGCCACCTTTTTCTGCCTTACATATGAAAGAAACACATTTGCTGTTTTTAATAAGAAATTTTTTTTATGAAATTCAGTTTGACTGACTTTTCAGTGCAAAATTAAGATGTTGGAAAAAGCAATTAAGAAAATCAGTTAGTGCACTGACTGACAGAGTAGAGTTCCTAGCATGAGTTCCACAGAGGGACTTCTTTGCCATTTCAGTGTTTAGGAAGGATTTAGGGGCCAGGATGAAGTGCTCCTGTCTAAGCTTTTCAGAAAGTCATACACAACAATTTGAGGAATTAGAATCTGATGAAGTCAGCAAAACATGTTGTCAACATTAAGAAGAGCAAACTCAAGGTCCCAATCAATAACTGACAAATGATCACTTATCATGGCATAGTTTCCTCTGTGCCAAAGATGGAATGAAGTGGTATCTCAAGTTCTTAAATCTTGTTGAAAAAGGTAGCTAAAAGAGACAGGATTGTGACATCAGTTAAAACAAATGGGAGTAACACACAGAGTTCACTTGCTCTATCTTCTGAAGTCAAGACTAAATCAGTACATTTCCAAAAGGGACAAATGTACAATCTTTCATTTGCTGAGTCAGGCCAAGAGTCATAAAATATTGGTAAAATTGAAGATCAATGGGTGGAAGATCTCTGCACAATGTATTGTTAGCCCACTGAATTGAGAGAAGGTTAAAGTCACCCAGAAAAATAATTTCTTTACTAGAACAAGTCAAACAAAATGTTTAAAAAGCATTTTCATTAGCAGTATATGACAGGGAACAATAAACAATTAGTACATATGTAGAGGTTGAAGTCTGAAAGAAGAATTGTTAGTGTGTTAGGAGTGTGTATAAATTTTTGTAAGAAATTTTGCTAGACACATAAATCAACAATGTCTTTATAAACCAAGCCCTTAACATCTTTTCTGACAAATACATAGTTGGAATGGTCAACACTAGATGAAGGAACAGTGTAGTAACCAAGTTTCACTTAAAGAGAAGTTGTGATGAGTTATGAGTTAGGTATCCCTAAGGACAGAAGTAGTTTAAAGGAGTCTGAGTAGGAGAAGGGTTTGCTGGAGAAGAATCAGCAGGAAAGAAGGTGTTATCAGAGACAGCACCATCTGTAGGAGCACTTCTTGCACAATTAAGCTGTAACTCTTGCCTATGTTCATATAGTAAGTCCCTATGGGCATAAACTTTTATCAGATTGATTAGAACCCTTGTGTTTGTAAGACTCAATCAAAAATTATTTTGTCATCATCTTTCAATATTACAGTGGTACATTCCTTTCACCTGGTTAATGCAAACAAAGTTGCTGCCTATTAATGCCCTGCTAAAGAGATGGTTTGAGACATCTTTCAAAAGGCCACTTGCCTGCTGGGAAGACATGTTAGAACAATGATTCCCACCCTCTGGTATGTGTACCACTAGTCACTAGTGGTATACAAAAGCCTTCCAGGTGGTACATGAGCACTTTCAGGATCATAGATTTCTAATTAAACTAAATTAATTTATTTCTCAGGAAAATAATTATTGCCTAGCTTACACAAGATAATCTGGCATTGGGTCAAACAGCTATTGGAGAAGAAACTAATGCTTTCCTAGCATTATATTGAGTTGTGTTCCTTGTTGTTAATTCATTTGTGTTCTACTTGTGAATAAATTGATATCTGCTGAAATTACGTTTCTCTGGAGCAAGGTAGTATGCAGGGACTGTATGGGATCTCCAAATGATACTCACTCTGGAAAAGTTTGGAAACCACTGTGTGTAAAATGACAGATTTATATCTCTTTAAAGAACTCTAGATGGTCAGCAGAGCCGGATTTTGCTATGGAGAATGTGAGCGACCACCCAGGGCACAATCTATTTTGGGCCATATGAGCGCCCTCAATAAAAAAAAAAATAAAATAAATAAAAAAAAAAAAAAAGCGCAGGAAAAAAAATTGCTGGTTTTCTAGATTAATATCACTCATTTCCACGTCAAGTTGGTGCAGTGGGCACTGATGCGCCCCTATTATCACATCAACTTGTTGCTGAGAGTTATACAGGTTGTGTATGTCTGTCAGAAAAGGTGAGGGGGGAGGGGAGAAGGGGATCAACCTGCCGCTGCAGAAAGTGTCATTCAAAGGACAAGCAAGGGGAAGGGGGGGGGTCGATAGACTGACACCTCTGCATTATTATAATACCATAATATAATATCTTTTCCCCTTCGCCCAGGGTGCAAAACTAGCCAGGACCGCCTCTGGTGGTCAGAATCTTGAATATCACGAACCAACGATGGACGTTTAGGCTGGTTAATCCCCAATCGACATTGCAAAAGTACGAAAAAAATGCCCCTGCCATCAAGTGCTACAATGTTGTTAATCATGGAAGCAGGCACTTACATTGAGGGCGAAACCAAACACCATGCACGTACAGTAGGTACACTTGTCACAACTTATTGCCTCATTACCCACGACGCTGTGCACGTACCACATGTAATTAGGCCGGCGCCATTCATAACAGCAGCAGGAAACTTCAACAAATAAACAATCATTATTACACGACCTAGCCACCTTGATATTGGCCATGTTCACACTTGACAAAGGAGAGCGGTTCTGCGCGCTGCGGCATTATTGAATCCCAGCTTGGCGCGGAACTGTTGTAGGCTTTGCATGGTTAGCACCAGCCTTTTAAGGTCTCATTGACATGATCCTTACTAATTGATAAAGCGTTGATGATAAACCGGAATTTCCAGACACCAAGGGCAAGGCATAAAACAGGTGAAGTACACAGAAAGACCGGATGGAGGCGACACGTACGCCCGTCAACATGGTCAAAATTCGACTCTACGTCCTGATCGAATCTACTTTACGAGTTTGCAATAGCCTATTTACAGTAGTCATTAAAAAGTTATACTGCGTCGTTTTTTTTTTTTTTTTTTTTATTCTTTATATTCAATGTTGCCATACTTTCAAAATGAGCGAATGACCACCATTAACAACCGGACATGGCGAGAGTTATTGAGATGATCATGGTGCAGAGACAGCTTTAAAGCCTTTACTGATAGAAATCCATTTGATTGGCTGGTATCTATCTATTTTCCACTGGCTGTGAAGAACTAATTTACCTTACATACACACATCCACTCAAGGTTTCAGAATCACGCTCGAACAAACACTTTCTTGAACACTTAAGATTCGAAACCATTCGGAATAACAGTAGCATGGTAACTTTTTGATAGGTAGACGCACAAGAAGAACATTATTGGAACCACCAGCTGACTCAGTGACGTCATCCGGTCGTGTAAACAACTCCATATCTTCGAGTGAGTGTGCACGTGTGGCAGAATTTGATCTTGGATTGTATGTTTCATGTGCCTTAATATTAATTTCTTATTGTTAGTATGGGCAAAGCTAGACCTTGTGCAGTGTATGGATGCACGCCTGCCAAGTCTAGTAATTTTAAATATTATAAATTCCCCAAGAACAAGACCATCGCAAGACAGTGGCTCCAAAAAAATGTTATCGTGCTGACACAGTAAACGTAAATAATGCCGTGATTTGTGAGCAACATTTTAGTTCCGCCCAAATTAAGCGCAATTTGAAATATGAGTTATTAGGTTCCCCAGTTCCAAGGAGTTGGAGGGATCTAAAACTGAGGCAGTCCCTGATCAAAATCTGCCATTTCGTGGACACGATAATGGAAGTGGCCTTTCTGCAGAAAATACAGGTAAGGAAACTTAGATTTACTGGCTAAATCTGATCAGTTTCAACACTCCAAATTAGAAATTGTATAATCTGCTTATGCCTAATGAACGAAATTAGTTCTACTAGTAGCCTAGACCTAGTCCATAATTTACAGGCTATGCCAGCCTTACAGGCTACTGACTGTACCATGGTACAATAACTTTTGATGTCTCTCGTTATTGTACCATGGGTTTACACTCAAGAATAAAGTACCTATATGAAGTGTGAATAGTTTAGGGCCGATGCAAGCTAAAGGAATGGATTGCCACGTTTAAATAGCGGTATGCACTCACGGTCCATTCATATTACATGCATTTCAATGGCTTACGGTCCCCACTGAAATGCATTTAGTATGTGACAGCACCGTAAACAGAGCGTGACCGTCCCTGTATAGTGTGGATCGCCTTTAGACTCATACGTGCATTAGCCTTTAGCCTCTTGTAGTTTTATATGTAGAGAGAACAGTGAGGTGCTGAGGAAGACGACGAAGGTACATGAAGGCGAAGAGGATCAGAGGAAATCAATGTGCATTATGCAATTATGCATAATGTATATGGCTTGAAAAATCCACTAACAATGTTTTTGAGCCACATCTACTAGGCTATCTGACATGTCTTTATCCGTACAATATCTTGTCTATCGCTATGAAATATCATCAACATTCAATCACTAATGTGTATCATATTTAATTTTCAACTGCATAACTAATGGATCATGAAAAGAAAAAAGTTTTATATTAATTATTCATGATTTATTGAGTAGCAGACTATCGCGATCAGAGCTGGCTAGGCGAGTGGATGACGTCACAGAAACAGCGTTTCAGAAGACTTACCAGTAGGGCTGTGAGTTCAAGACTCTCGTGCGTCTACCTGTCTCTCGTTATTGTACCATGAACAGTAGCTCCTAGAGATTTAGTAATAATTCTTGACCCAAAGAAACAAATATCTATACGTACATAATAATTTATCCGGACTCCAGAATACCAAACTATTAAATTCCGAAGGTTTTCTGAGCAAGACAAGCAAGCGCCGAGCGAGACAAGCAAGCCCCACAAAATAATGAAAATTTCAGAAACCACTAAATTGTTTCCAAACCTGTTTTAAGACGCAAGTCAGACCGTAAACTACAATATTGATGATGCGGCATTGTTCTGGTGTAATTGTCTTGCAAAAAAAGCTATAGTACATATTTATAAAGGCGGGTTCACACTTGCCAATTTTCAACTGAAATTTTACGTACGTAGAGTTTCCGACTCAAAATCGGTGCCTAGCGACTGGAGAAAACAGTCGTAAAATAATGGGAGTTTTCAGAACTAATCCATCAGATGTCACCGCAGCTATGTAAATTATTGTTGTATTAAATCCCAGGCGCATACAGATGCAAAGAACATTGATTATGATGATACTGTTGACATTCTGTATCTACTTTTGAATATCCTGTATGAATAATGTTGGGAGAAGGTAGTCAAAACTGAAATATTTTTGTGATTGTCTTGTAAAACTTATCAATTTCTTAAATGCGGCATACTACAAGTCTAAAATCTATTGATTGGATGATGAAAAGGTAAAATCTTTAACTGTCTTCTATAGTATGACCCAGCTTACTCAGTAACATCGTGATATATGGGTATAGTTATTTCCGTGGGAATTTTAGCATCGCATTCATCAAGATCAAGAAGTGGCAAAACAATCGAGCAAAGACTAAGCATATCACTGGATAGCTGTACAGTGAGGATAGAGAAATATGAGAAGTTTTTCTCCCCTTCATGGTGTAGTGATGTGGATTTTACAGCAGGAATTAACTATTTGTCCAATTTGTCCAACAATGTGTTAAGTTAAACAGATGGCCAGCCCACGTTGGGTTAAACAGCAACACTCTTGCCAGGATACTTGAGGTGCCTAATTGTTTCTATATACTAGTAAATTGATCTGTGTAGTTTGGACTTTTAAGTGACACAGACATGTTTTCATGTTTATTGTCGACTGAATTAATACACTTCCGATCAAGGGTGTACTCTGGGAAATGTGGAGATGACCAAACAAATCTCAATGCCAGTTCACGAGAAAATCAACATATATATATATATATATATATATATATATATATATATATATATATATATATATATATATATATTCATGGATACGGTTTGATTTTGCCTGTGTTACTACTTAAAAGGGATTATAATGAATTATTGCATCTCAGTGTTTATAGAATGACACTAAAGGTATGTTCTATATTACCCATGTGAGAGCGAGGGGGACATGCTACCACCTAGTGACAACCACTAGTTCTGAAAATCCCCATAAAATCAAAAGGTTGGTCTTGTTAGTCGATTAGCGTGAAGTTACGGAGTAAACTTTGAAAATGTGGTCTCCAGATGTAGAGAAGATGTTAGAGTTGGTGAGGAAAAAATAACATCTGGGACCCCAGAAATGAATTATACAGTAAAAAAATTAATAAATAAAATAAATAAAAGCTAACGCAAATCGTCGTTCAACGAAATAGCTGCCACTCTACAAGAGCAGTTTCCCTCAATGCAATGTGTTGGAGGTGAGGCTTGGAGACATGTGAGGATTTAATTTGATCGCAATTGTGCATAGTCTTCTTAAGATTAACAATTTTCTTATGAAAAATGTAGGCTAATTTAGAATGTGGTCGACACTCATTTCTTTCCTTTTATTAGCCAGGGACGTATCCACAGGCATTTTCTTTTCTGTTGACTCTTCCGGCACGCCAAAAGAAGAGTAACCACAGCTTCAGCATCGCCACTGGCGGGTAGCTGTTTGTTAACACTCACTTCCCGCAAGGAGCCAACTATAGTCGATACTTTCCACGCTAGAAAGGATGAGTTGGAAACTCTACGTACGCAAAATATCAGTCGCAAATTGGAACGTAAGTGGTAACCTGTCTTAACTTATCCGATGAGAGATCTTCCACGGGAGTTAAGGATGCCAAGGACAGGTGTTCTAAAATCATCTTCTCTACATCTGGACACCACATTTTCAAACCTTTCTCTGTGACGTCATAACGTAAAGTCGAAAATCGACTGACCAAGACCAACATGTTGGTCTTGTTTTTGTGACTGGTTTTTCCAGTTGAGAGGCACCGATATTCAATCGGAAACTCTACCGTTTTCCAATTTCAGTCGTATACTGACACGTCTGAACCCGCCCTAACGGAGTATAATGATGTAATTTTAGAATAATACCAGCTTTCCTTTTCCAGATTTAAATTTAATTAGCGAGAAGTGCAAGCAAGAAGTATACAACGTCAAACTGTGAATTCCTTCCTTTTATATTGACCAAACTGTAAAAGTTTAGTATGTACTTTCCATCTTCCTTCCACACGTGCGCCGACCGAGGAGCATCTGTGTGAGTGAGGGTCACGGGGTCGTCACGAGACAGGAGCCGAGATTACCCTGTCTGAGTGGGAAGGGAAGGATGGAGCCTCCCGTTGCCTCAACAAAAGATTCTCTACTGGGAAAGCACACACACACACACACACACACACACGGTGGGCATCTGCTGGAACAGCTTGAATGATGAGGTTATAACAGCAGAAAGTGTGCATAAATATAAGGAAAAGATGGATAAAATCAGATATGAAGACAGGTCACCATGAGTTCCGCTCGAAACCTGGTATATAAAACTAGGTAAATTAGGTAAACACACACACACACACACCGCGTAGTGTAGTGGTTAGCACGCTCGCTCCGTAATGGGGAAGACTGGCTGGGTGACCAGCAGGAAACCGAGGTGAATTACACACACACACACACACACACACACACACACACACACACACACACACACACACACACACACACACACGACTCACAACCGAGAGGATCCGGGTTCGAGTCCCGGGCGCGGCGAGGCAAATGGGCAAGCCTCAATGTGTAGCCCCTGTTCACCTAGCAGTAAATAGGTACGGGATGTAACTCGAGGGGTTGTGACCTCGCTTCCCTGGTGTGTGTAGTGTGTTGTGGTCTCAGTCTTACCCGAAGCTCGATCTATGAGCTCTGAGCTCGCTCCGTAATTGGGAAGGCTGGCCGGGTGAACAGCAGACGACCGTGGTGAATTACGTTAAAAAAAATTGCCCTAGTGAACCAAGCTTCGATCGACCATGTCTTTCTTCGGTTGAGGACAGCCGTCTGGCCATTATCAGCTGCTGTGGATCACCATGCAAGAGACGCCACACCCAAATCACCAAAATTTGACCAGGGAAAAGAATAAACATTATAACCATTGTGACTACAATGTCAGTGAAGTCATGAATCTGGTCAGCGCTCCACCTGACCTCACCGTGTTTACCTACGTTCCGCCTGTCAGTTAAACGTGTCCAATATTCTTTAAACCATGAATAAGTCTTTAAACTAGGCGCTGTCTCTTTTGGATCACACTCCTATCTTAAGGCAGCTTTGCGCATAGGAAGTAGTACGTACGTGCAATACTTATGGCTTGTAGCTTCGCATCAGTGTTGAAGTTATGATGAGACACAGATGATGATAACGCGGCAACAATTGTTTAATTCTGCTGGTTATGAAACCTCAAGTCTTCAAAATGCTCCACTTTTATTTTTGTTACCTTATTTGATATCTCTGTTTACTTTCACTGTAAATGTTTTTACACATTCATGAAACCTGAAATCAACATGTTATTAAAGATGGTACATACTGTACGTATGAGAGAGAGAGAGAGAGAGAGAGAGAGAGAGAGAGAGAGAGAGAGAGAGAGAGAGGCGGGACTAGGGAGGAAGTTGTCCCTTTAAGAACAATATACAACTAAACTATCAAAATGTTATTCTCTTATACGGAATTTGATGTGCTTAGAACACGGCAGAGCGCAAACATGCAAAGGTCTTAAACAGTGGTTCTTTTTACATCCCCTTTGTTCTGGATCGATGATAAGCTGGGGATCACATGATTTGACTTAAATGTTACGATCGAGGGAAATTACATTAACGTTCATGCACGAGGTATAGTTCCTTCTTTAAACTATGACTAAGTTTTCGTGGTTTGATTTATTTTAAGCTATAGTATCTCATTTAAACTATCTAAACTCCCCTAACCTTGATCGTAGTAAAACTGAGTACCGGCGAAGGATCGACTGCATGAAAGCGAGAGACAGAGACAACTACAAATAATAGTTGTGAATATGACGGCTTGCTGATGTTCGCCGGATATAATCATGAAAAGATTAAGACATAAAAAGAAAAACGAAAAGTAAAGAATGATAATTTGGTGGTTACAAGGCTGAACACGACACGACAAATATTGACCCTGCATGACCTCTGATGTCATCACTTTTTATTCACTAGCATAGCACGGACCACCTTAACTTTGAGGTGGGAATGCATCAGGTTCGTATCGGTATAGATTTATATGGCTCAACACATGCATGCTTGGGTTTATCATTTCTATCCAAAACTAATTGACATATTATGACGAGTAAAATATATGCAGCTGAAAGTTATTTGATTATGATCTCGATCTGTACACGATTATATCTGAAAATAGAAAAATGCTTATTCCAGTAAGCGTATTCCAATCACGCGTCCTTACCTGTGTGCATTTTATCTTTCTGGTCATTGTTTTAACAGCATCTTGCCAGGCGAGCCAAAACCACGTGAAGTCATTTGCGGGTTACCAAGAATATATAATTATATAGTTTGTGTACTCAGCCTAAAAACTTAAAAACTGCCTGTTGGATGACATTGTATATATATATATATATATATATATATATATATATATATATATATATATATATATATATATATATATATATATATCATTATCACTCACAACTGTACGTCCTGCTTCTGCCAAACTATTACTCGCTCCCTTCACTAAGTCAAAACAACAACTACGCATAACGTCTGAACCCCGAGTCTACACACCCGCCTGGTAGCGCTGTCCACACACCCACACACCCACACATCGACTCCTTGACTGGCTCTTGACAGCGCGCCACTCTAGCCGGCCGGTCCGGGAAGTTGCTGCCCAACCCTACAGCTTCTGGTTTTGTCGCTTTGCGCACCGTTCCAAGCATCGTTCGTTGGTATTCAATAACGTTTTCCCCGTGAACATCCACCCTTCACCCCCCCCCCTTATTCTCTCTCTCTCTCTCTCTCTCTCTCTCTCTCTCTCTCTCTCTCTCTCTCTCTCTCTCTCTCTCTCTCTTAACACCATGGTAATCATGGCTCGCGTTATCTCCTGCTTGACCATCACAAGCGAGAGGTGAAGTAGGCGATGTGTGTTACCCGAGATGAATATTGCGGAAGTTTGTTCTGAATTTAAGAGAAAGTAAAGAGTGCGATATACATACATACTCTTCAAACCAGCTCTACGTGTTTTAGCATTAAATATTGAATAAGCTTGAATGGTAATACACATACGTAGTTGATCTACATACATATATAGAGTCGATCGTGATTATGATTATGAAGAATACGATGAACAAAAGGAAAAGAGCCTGTTCTGGCATGACATGACGACGATGAGAGCAACGGTAATCCAACGAAAAATACACGCATGATAAATAACAATAAGGAAGTGGCACAAGATAGAATAAAGCGGCCGGCAAGCGGCACGTACGCAAGGCAAAAGCGAGCAAGGACAGTGTCCGGAAAGGAATGGATGACATCACCGCTCGGAGGTACTGCCGGGACCACATTCCTGCTCCAGCCAGGCTCTTGACCCCTTCTTGCTCAAGTAGAACCCTAACACACACACACACACACACACACACACACACACACACACACACACATTTTCCTTTCTCACAACAGAGAGAGAGAGAGAGAGAGAGAGAATTTCATTTTCTGTTTGCGTGCGTGTGTAGTCTTGCAGGTTTTGTTCCTCGATCCCTACGTTAACTTTTTTTTTTTTCTTTCCTGGCGGCCAGCGTGTAGAAAGTTAGCTGGTTGTGTGCTTTACCTGCCGCTCACTGCAACTTAATGTATATGCAGTTCTTGATTTCACACACACACACACACACACACACACACACACACGGCCCGGTAGCTCAGTGGTTAGAGCGCTGGCTTCACAAACCAGATGACCGGGGTTCGATTCCCCGGCCGGGTGGAGATATTTGGGTGTGTCTCCTTTCACGTGTAGCCCCTGTTCACCTAGCAGTGAGTAGGTACGGGATGTAAATCGAGGAGTTGTGACCTTGTTGTCCCGGTGTGTGGTGTGTGCCTGGTCTCAGACCTATCCCAAGATCGGAAATAATGAGCTCTGAGCTCGTTCCGTAGGGTAACGTCTGGCTGTCTCGTCAGAGACTGCAGCAGATCAAACAGTGAATTACACACACACACACACACACACACCTCTTGGAAATATTAGATAATAAAAAATAAAAAATAGGTAGAAGCTTATTAAATTAACCTGACAAGAAGCACGCGTTGAGCAGGAAATCACGAAGCAAATTAATCCTGAATGGTGTGGTCATTCAATAGCATGTCGAGTTCTGATTCGTGAGTCATGGACACAAAACTGTGAGTGGTTTTAGCTTTCTTATATATATATATATATATATATATATATATATATATATATATATATATATATATATATATATATATATATATATATATATATATATATATATTCAAGTTAGAAGCGAAAATGTACGCTACTGAAAGGACGCTAAGATGAGGATATGAAAAGGTGGTACGCTATACACAATATTAGAACTTTAATTGCCGTGCTCCCCTCTCCCCCCTCTCTATCTCATTACTAAACTATTATTTTCTGTCCATGTACGAAGAATATTGTGAAACCAGATCTCATTATCATTATTATTATTATTATTATTATCATTATTATTATTATCATTATTATATTTTCTTAATTTTATTATTCATTCAAATTACAGTTGGCACGGAACGCATGTAAGCTGCATCTAACAATATTTCAACTTTCTTTTGGTCTTGCCACTGATAACACTTGGCTGCATAAAAAATACAACATAAATGACAATATGATTCTTCAGACCAATTTTGCATGCTAAACATTGCATTGTTCATGAGGATCTGGTTTTTGTGTTACATAGCATGCATTATAGTGCTACGTGCACAGACAGTTATGTACGAGTTAATTACATTGGTCAAAAAAAAAAAATTCATCGCACACTTCATTATACTTATCTGACTGTATTTTTTACGCTAATTCTGAATCTGACCTCAATTTTGCTCCATCACTTACCATTTCTGAGATATGACAAAAAATCGAAATGCCCTTCCGTGCTCATACAATGCATGTATACTGAGGTTCAAGTACCTGTCCTACAAATTTCCTTCTGTAAGTGATGCTAAAATAAAAGCCAGTGTATTTCTCCGATCACAGATTCGTGAGCTTCTTTCAGGTACCGGCTTTACTGAAGCATTAACACCTCATGAAAGAAGTGCTTGGAATAGTTTCAAGTCAGTTGTAACAGGCTTCTTGGGAACACAAAAGATGATGACTACAAGGAAAGAGTAGGGACTAGGGAACATGCTTCAAGCATATAAGACGGCTGGCGTAAGGATCGATGAGCATAAAAATACGTATCCTCCATAGCCATCTTAATTACTTTCCTGGCAACTTAGGTGATTTCAGCGAAGAACAGGTAGAGAAGTTCCACCAAGATATATCCGAAATGGAGCACCGCTATCAAGGCAATTGCAGCGCGACAATGATGGCTGATTTCTGCTGGGCGCTTCAAAGAGGCCGGGTAACATCTGCTGATACACCGGCACACAAGAGAAAGTCTCGAAAGCGTACCTTTCAGGGAGAATAGCTGGCCTCAACATTCAAGTATTTTACAGTACTGCAAATGTGATTTTCATAAGCAGATCATGTACTTGCCCGTATGTGTGTAACGTAAATTTATCATGATATTGTTTCTTCTCAGTAAAATACAATGGCCTGTCAACCTGTTTCCCTTTACCAACTTATATAAATTTACAGGTACTTTGTAGACCTAACACAGTTGCCTTTCTACACGATAAACCTGAATCACTTAGTTTCGGTTATATATATATATATATATATATATATATATATATATATATATATATATATATATATAGAGAGAGAGAGAGAGAGAGAGAGAGAGAGAGAGAGAGAGAGAGAATCTCCCTAGAAAAAAAAAATGATGACTTTTAGGTTACGCATGAAAAACTCTAATAGGGAGTGTTAATGACGTCTTTGTTGCAAGATTTTTTTTTTTCTTTATGCAGTCCAGTGTAATCATTCCTACTCTGTCCATCTCTAATGATCTTCACTCCTTCATCATTTTCAATGGCAAATTTTCATTGGTTTTCATCTTTCACAGTAGAAAATTAAGACACTTCAAGAACAAAAACTAACCGATCATATTCTTTTTTGGAACTTTGCTACATGCTATATACACGTAAGGCAAGTCATTCTCATGATATAATTCGTACTATTTGAGTGGATTGATCGTTATAATCCAACAAACCTTTGAAATAGAGGTTATGATAGTAACAATCGTAAGTATTGCTGTTCTCAAACCAACGCATGAAAATTTTCTTGTATATCGTGAACAGAACATACACCACTCTGCCTCGTACTTTACAGGTGCGACTTTAACAATTGCGACTTCGCCGCCGGATCTGGTGTGACTGCGACTTTGTGACTCCTGTTTTGGTCCTCCTAGTGCGACTTAGGGTTTTGCAACTTAGCAACTATGAATCTTTTCTCAGTACGGCTCCACTAAAATACAAAGTATAAACTTAAATGTGGTGATGGAAACCTGATATATATATATATATATATATATATATATATATATATATATATATATATATATATATATATATATATATATATATATATATATATATATATATATATATATATATATATATATATATATATATATATATATATATATATATATATATATATATATATATATATATACACACACACACACAACAAAGGAAAACATTTTAAAAATATATATATTTTTTAGTTAAAACAAACTAAATAAATTCTACAAGTCATCCTCTTCCTTTTTTATGTCGTCCTGGCCCACCTCACGCCAGTGATGGGAAAAAAAAAAAAAAAAATCTCGCCTAGTTGGCAGTGCGATCTTGCTTGATTACGTTTTTTCAAAACGTTTGAAACTTGGAAATTCATAGTGTAGCGCATTCGCAGTCACACAGCCTTACGCCCAGCTCTGGTAATTTACTAAAAAAAAAAAAAAAAAAAAAAAAAAAAAAAATTGAACTTAAATGATATACATATTTTTTGTAACTTGCAATCTGGAGCAACAAAAATTTACAGACTGTGATGCATTTTAAATATTCATGATTTTCTACACTCCACAGCCCGAATTAACTATGCTTTTTGCTATTGGTAACCATTCCACAATGTCTGCTTATGCTCTTCATGTAAAATATTGCCCATGAAGGATTCTACTCTGTGTGTGTGTGTGTGTGTGTGTGTGTGTGTGTGTGTGTGTGTGTGTGTGTCTGTGTGTGTGTGTGTTTACGTAGGGAAGAGGGCCAGCCAAGGGCAAAAAAAAGAAAGTTAGAAAAAAGCCCACTTGAGCGCTGGCTCTCCAAAGAGTAGAAAAAGTGCCAAAACCGTCAGCCAAAATTAGGGGAGCAAATGCCTCAATACCTCCCTCTTAAAAGAAGACAAGTTGTAGGAATTTGGAAATACAGATGCAGGAGGGAGTTCCAGAATTTACCAGTGAAAGGGATGAATGATTGAGTGTACTGGTTAACTCTTGCATTAGAGAGTTGGACAGAATAGGGATGAGAGGAAGAAGAAAGCCTTGTGCAGCGTGGCCGCAGGAGGAGGGGAGGCATGCAGTTAGCAAGATCAGTAGAACAGTTACCATGAAAATAGCGATAAAATATAGAAAGGGATGCAACATTTCGGCGGTGAGAAAGAGACTGAAGACAGTTAGTCAGAGGAGGGAGTTGATGAGACGAAGAGCTTTCGATTCCACCCTATCAAGCAAAGCTGTGTGACTGGAACCCCCAAACATGCGAAGAGTACTCCATACAGGGACGGATAAGGCCCTTATACAGAGTAAGCAGTTGGAGGGCGAGAAAAACTGGCGGAGACGCCTCAGAACACCTAACTTCATAGAAGCTGTTTTAGCAAGAGATGAGATGTGAAGTTTCCAGTTAAGATTATGAGCAAAGGACAGACCGAGGATATTCATTGTGGAAGAGGAGACAGTTGAGTGTCATTGAAGAAGAGGGATAGTTGTCTGGAAGGTTGTGTCGAGTTGATAGATGGAGGAATTGAGTTTTGAGGCATTGAAAACTACTAGATTTTCTCTGCCCCAATCGGAAATCTTAGAAAGATCGGAAGTCAGGCGTTCCGTGGCGTCCCGCGTGATCTGTTAATTTCCTGAAGGGTTGGACGTCTCTGAAAGAACGTGGAAAGATGTAGGGTGGTATCATCAGCGTAGGAGTGGATAGGGCAAGAAGTTTGGTTAAGAAGGTCATTAATGAATAATAGAAAGAGAGTGGGTGACAGGACAGAACCCTGAGGAACACCACTATTAATAGGTTTAGGAGAAGAACAGTAGCCGTCTACCACAGCAGCAATAGAGCGGTCGGAAAGGAAACTTGAGATAAAGTTGCAGAGAGAAGGATAGAAGCCGTAAGAGGGCAGTTTTGAAATCAAAGCTTTATGCCAGACTCTATCAAAAGCTTTTGATATGTCTAACGCAACAGCAAAAGTTTCACCGAAATCTCTAAAGAGGATGACCAAGACTCAGTAAGGAAAGCCAGAAGATCACCAGTAGAGCGACCTTGACGGAAGCCATACTGGCGATCAGACAGAAGATTGTGAAGTGACAGATGTTTGAGAATCTTCCTATTCAGGATAGATTCAAAAACTTTAGACAAGCAAGAGATTAAAGCTATAGGACGGTAGTTTGAGGGGTTAGAACGGTCACCCTTTTTAGGAACAGGCTGAATGTAGGCGAACTTCCAGCAGGAAGGAAAGGTAGAAGTCGATAGACAAAGTTGGAAGAGTTTGGCCAGGCAAGGTGCAAGCACAGAAGCACAGTTTTTGAGAACAATAGGAGGGACCCCATCAGGTCCATAAGCCTTCCGAGGGTTTAGGCCAGCAAGGGCATGGAAAACATCATTACGAAGAATTTTGATTGTAGACATGAAATAGTCAGAGGGAGGAGGAGAGGGAGGACAAGCCCAGAATCGTCCAAGGTGGAGTTGTGAGCAAAGGTTTGAGAAAAGAGTTCAGCTTTAGAGACAGAAGAGATGGCAGTGGTGCCATCAGGATGAAATAAAGGAGGAAAGATGAAGAAGTGAAGTTATTTGAGATGTTTTGGCTAGATGCCAGAAGTCACGAGGAGAGTTTGAGTTTGAAAGATTTTGACATTTCCTATTTATGAAAGAGTGTTTGGCAAGTTGAAGAACAGACTTGGCATGATTCCGGGCAGAGATATAAAGTGCATGAGATTCAGGAGATGGAAGGCTCAAGTACCTTTTGTGGGCAACCTCTCTATCATGTATAGCACGAGAACAGGCTGAGTTAAACCAAGGTTTAGAAGGTTTAGGTTGAGAAAAGAATGAGGAATGTACGCCTCCATGCCAGATACTAACACCTCTGTTATGCGTTCAGCACAAAGAGATGGGTCTCTGACACGGAAGCAATAATCATTCCAGGAAAATCAGCATAATACCTCCTCAGGTCCCCCAACTGGCAGAGGCAAAACGCCAGAGGCACCTTCGCTTTGGGGATCCTGCGGAGGATTGGAAAAATAGGACAAGATACAGAAATGAGATTGTGATCGGAGGAGCCCAACGGAGATGAAAGGGTGACAGCATAAGCAGAAGGGTTAGAGGTGAGGAAGAGATCAAGAATGTTGGGCGTGTCTCCAAGACGGTCAGGAATACGAGTAGGGTGTTGCACCAGTTGCTCTAGGTCATGGAGGATAGCAAAGTTGAAGGCTAGTTCACCAGGGTGGTCAGTGAAGGAGAGGAAAGCCAAAGCTGGTGGTGAACATTGAAATCTCCAAGAATGGAAATCTCAGCGAAAGGGTAGAGGGACAGAATGTGCTCCACTTTAGAAGTTAAGTAGTCGAAGAAATTACTATAGTCAGAAGAGTTAGGGAGAGATAAACAGCACAGATGAATTTAGTTTGAGAGTGACTGTTAAGTCGTAGCCAGATGGTGGAAAATTCGGAAGACTCAAGAGCGTGGGCACGAGAGCAAGTTAAGTCGTTGCGTACATAGACGCAACATCCAGCTTTGGAATGAAAATGAGAATAGAGAAAGTAGGAGGGAACAGAGAAGGGGCTACTGTCAGTTGCCTCAGACAGCTGTGTTTCGGTGAGGAAAAGAAGATGAGGTTTAGTAGAGGAGAGGTGGTGTTCCACAGATTGAAAATTAGATCTAAGACCGCGAATGTTGCAGAAGTTAATGTAGAAAAAGTTGAGGGAGGTGTCAAGGCATTTGTGGTCTTCAACAGGAGAGGTGTCCGACCTGGGGACATTTTTGGTCCCCTCCCCAGAGGGGACTCCGAGGCGTTGTTTATTTTGGGTCCCATTTTCTTTTAAATTTTGATTTGGAGTGAAGGGTGTGTGTGGTAAGTGCATGTAGTTTTGTGTGAAGAAGGAGAGCTGTCTTTAGAGGGTAGGCTGTGACTACCCCCTTGAGTTGTGAGACACAAAGGGAAACATTCAACGAGATCACAACTAGCTTTAATGGAAGGTTCACAGCACCTCCTAAACTAGTGCTATTAGGTCTCGCTGGGAGTAAGTTATTGTTTCGGTAGGTGTCTACTACCTCCTCCCTGGAGGAGGTAGTAGTGTGTATATATATATATATATATATATATATATATATATATATATATAGAGAGAGAGAGAGAGAGAGAGAGAGAGAGAGAGGACTCCTAAGTATCAACAGTGTCCCTTCCCAGCCCTTTGACTTCTCTCTCTCTCTTTCTCTCATATTTTTTATGACATGGATTCTTACTACTATCATCATTTTCATTTGGCAATTCATTGAATATCAACTTGCATCCAGTATTGAGTCCCTGTGAAGAACTTAAATATTTTGTCTACATGCAATTCTCAGAATTTGGGAAATTCATATTATGGCCAAATCACTGTGTTGTGGTAAAGAAATTAACATCATTGTCAGCTAGAAGAATGTAGTCACTCACCACAATGCCACAATACATGGTGTAAAAGGATTACACCAAACAGTGGTGTGCAGCACCAGGCCTGCATCTAGTGTTGGTTACTTGAGTGCACGCAGGAAGGGTTTGTTTAGCTTGAAGTAAAGGACAGCAATGATTTCAGTATGGTAAATTTACAATATAAAAGATGAGTCAATTTTACAAAATGTTATTGATCAAAATATATTATATACATACAATATTGCATATGACAGGTTCTGATTCACTAAAATGCTGCAGCAATGCCTAGGAGATACAATGATAAGATTCCACTCAATGGAATTTGTTTATTACATCCATGTTTTCCTTACATTGGTACAAAAGGTAATGCTTCAGGTAAGAATTACCAAACCTTCCAGAGATGAGAACAAGTCAGGCATGGATGAAAGGCTCCACCACCTTCCTGCTATCTTGTTCATTTTCCTAATGGTACTTGGTCCTTTCTATGTTCAATAAAATCCATTTCATTATGTACAGATTATGTAAAGTAAAATTTGCAGAGATATGTACAAAGAATGAATGCTATTTGAGGAAATAATCTTTGGTCAGTCGAGATACAATATAACACTTATGGAAGGACCATTCTTTATTCAACATACACATATCTACAAGTTAGAAGTACTTAAAAAGATTCTCATAGAGAAACATATTACACACTATTTGAGGTGAGTTTCTGAATACAGAATATTGAACCTATGATCAAAAACAGTCCAATAAACAAACAGTTTTGGGGACTAAGAAATCCTACTTTTGATAGTGAAGCTCATTTTTCTTCTTTGATTCATGGTTCAAATGACAGATTGGAGACACAACCATTGATAATCATTAGTTTAATGTTCCATTATCAGGTATTCACCTCTCAAGTGAACTTCTCAATGTGCATCATGACACCCGAGGTAGTCGTGACCAAGCTCAGAGCAGGATCCAAGAATGGACACTTTAACTGCCAGTTTTCAACATGTTGTTTTAAAAAAAGAAAGAAAAAAAAACTACAGTAATGTCTTTCTGGCTATGACCACAAAATTTCATTAGAAAAAATAACTAATCTAATACTTTACATTATCATAAAAAATTAAAAAGTGGTGAGTTTATTAATTTCCATACTTATGTACAGTACACAATCATTTCCTTGTAATCTGAGAAAATAAAATAAACTAGGCACTTACTGAACCCAAGAAAATCTTATTCTAAACCAGGTACCAAAAGAGCCCCTCCTCTCAGGACTTTTTCAAGGTTTCTGTTATTGTAAAACTTATTTCTCATGTTTTCTAAAAGATAGTTTACTTCCTCAGCTTGCTTTTATATTAATGGAAAATCAAACATAAAAGGGCTTAATTTATAATAAAAACAAGATTTTACTTTTTAATTCTGTAAATTTTCAGATATTCCATTAACATACTGAAGATAATGTTCAGACAAGTGTTGAGAAATCATTACCTTACACTGAGGATTACAATCATAAGTTGAGCAATATCTATTGAATAAAAATCATGAAAAATAAGTTTTATTTCTCAAGATTGGCAGAAACAATCTTATTCCACTTTTCCCCCAATGCATTGTGAGGAATGGTAGGGCTGTGGTATTGGTGTGATGGTGAGCATGATCATGATGTTAAGATGGTGGTGGTGGTGGTGGTGGTGGTGGTGGTGGTGGTGGTGGTGGTGGTGATGATGATGATGATGATGATGATGATGATGATGATGATGATGATGATGATGTAGTGAGGTGAGACTGGAGATAGAGGTGCTATGGGCATGAGGAGAGAGGTATATCTTTGGAAAACAGTTATCTGATTCCAAACATACCGGGAAAACAAGAGTGTCAAAACCAGGATGTTTAAAATAATATAACAGCTGCATGACAAACTGATGAATTATAAT